>NC_066580.1:131239618-131839618 GCF_024323335.1 Lathyrus oleraceus | reverse complement strand
TGTGCTTACTTGGTTAACGTGCTGCATTCAATTTCTTAACTATTAAATTCACTTTCTATTGTCGTTTTGCATGCACCCTAAATGTGTATATATTCATTTCACAAACTACACTTGCACACTTTACACACACGACCTCACAAAACCCTCTCTCTCAGTTCTTCATCTCCTTCAAAGAATTTCTGTTGTCTCCATTAAGCTCTTCAAATATTCATCATCATCTTCAACTGTTCTTCATGGATTCTCAACAATAACCTGTTTACAACTTCTACCAACAAATGAACTCAACAGAGCAAGCACCTAGCTCAAGTCAACAAACTACTGCAACCACCGCCGTCGTCTCAACCCCAGTCTACAGGGAACCCCACATCCTCGATCGTGAGCCCCACATACATCTAGCAACTCCCTTTGAGAAGCTTGAAGTTCTATGTGAATCTTTGGGCGATTTCAAAAACATGAAGCGAAATGGCGCAGACCTTACTGAAGAATAGAAAATGAAAGGGTGGGAAACCTACTTTCAACGCCTCTATAGCCCTGTGTACACGAATCTGGTGAGGAGTTCTGGTGCTTCGCAGACTCAGATGATCATTACATTGTCTCCTGTGTTATGTGAGTCAAGATAGTCATCACTGAGAAATCAATTGCCTCCCTTCTGAACATGGAGAAGACAGGAGGAAGACGCATCTACAACATAAACCCTAGGGCGAAATACTTGTCCCAGGAAATCAACCCTACCATCTTCCAATAGAGTGTTGAAGGCAAGCATTCCAAGAACAATGAGCTACATCAGAACCTCCAGGTCTGGCTGAAGATCATCTTAGGCACCATTCATCATCGCCCTGCTTCTAACTCTTCTGACTACATCAACACAGATCATAAGTGTATCTTATACTGCATTCACAAGGGTCTGAAACTGTGTCTACCTGCACTTCTCTTCAAGTACCTCAGAGATTCAGTTAAAGACACTAGAAACAACATGAAGACAAGGAATTACATCCCTCTAGGGAGACTCATATCAGATGTATTGATTGAGAGCGGCTTAGTGGATCACCTGATTCACTTCAGACTCATGGAAGTGTAAGACCCCAATTTTGTCCCTAAGATCCCTCATGGCATCATAACAGTGCATTTGCATTGCCTCAAGGATCATAAGAATCTTGGTTCCCTTTACCTTTGGGTGGGACTCCTTGTGAGTGGTTTGAGATCACCAAACATGCTTGAATTGTATATCATTTCTTTTCTCATTTTTTGTTTACTAACCAAAAGCACAAAAATATGTCACTAACATCTTTTGTTTTATAGCTTGAGCAATCACAAGGTCAAAAGCCTCTAGGAGATCCTTGATACAAGGACATGGTCAAGAAGAGATGATAGCAAGCATGGTAATGGTTCCCAAAGCTCTCATCCACCAAATATGCCTCCCTAGCATCTCAATTCTTTATTTTGATCAAAACAAGTCAAAGGGTTTGAGGTCTTGTTCTTCAAGGAAACCCTAATCCATCTGTGCACCACAAAGCCTTGCTCATGAAGCAACCTCAGTCCGTGGTCAAATACAATCAAGGGAAGTTCTTTAACTCTTCATTTCATGCATATTTGAACTTATTTGAGTATCCTCAATCATCAATTCATCAAGATATGAGGCATGGACTTGAGAAGTTGATCAGTCAATTCATCTGACTATTTTGAAATGCACTGAGACCTAACTTTTGATGTGTTGGTCAAATGGAGATGGTTCCAAAATAAAATATGTTCTTAAGGACAATATGAACACCTTTCATGTTCATCAAAATTTTATTTGAAGCTTGGAAAACCATCTTCCATTCCAATACATTAAAGGTCATTTTGACTGAAACCCTAATTTTGGGTCAACTTCCCAAGGACATAACTCATTCATTTTTTACGATTTTGAGGTAGGATCAAATGCATTCAAAAGATTAAGTTGTCTACTTCAAATGTTATGTTGAACGAAATTTCAAAATCTCAAAGGAAATACATGTGATAATGCAAGACATTATAGGTCCTTTTGTACCAAATGCATTAAAAGTCAAGAAAGTCCAACTTCAAGTACCCATAACTCTTTCATCAAAAATCCAAATGATGCAAACTTTAAGTCTATTTTGATTGGCTTCAAAAGATCTACAACTTTGATGTTTTAGGTTTTTCCATTTGAAGCTTGCATCATCAAAAAAGAGGGGCTTGAAAGTTGGCCAAAATTAGAAACCTTGCATTGACATGTTTTGCACATCACACTTTAAACTCAAATTTCATAATTTTCCCCACTCCAAATGAGTCTTTGTCCAACATAACAATTGTTCCTCATACAAAGACCTTTCCAACCATTACCCATATGCCTATGCTTGGATTTTCTAAATGGGACTTTCGAAGAGATGATTGTTTAGGTGCAAATGGAGAATTCACATTGAATCTTGAAATGCAAGCTATTGCAAATCCATCAACCTGAAATGCTGCACGTCCAAATCAATTCATTATGCTATCAGCTTGCAAATCCATCAGCTTTTGGGCCTCACATGCGCCTGTACAGGCCCATGTATGGAGGACCCAAAGCTTCATGCACACGAGTTTCTTCTCATTTTGGCATCAACTCCAGCTATAAATACCTTGCCATGCTCACTCATTTGGGAGGCCGATCTCAACCTGAAATGCTGCAAAAATATTTCCATAACCATCACTAAAAAAGCAAGCTCACTTTTCTCATTTTTTTCAGATTTGAAATTCAACTTCATCTAGTTGAATTCTCAGATCTAGTGCTTCTAGACCCTCATTACACATCTCATTGAACTTCTGTTTTGATAAAGCAAGCAAGGTTTCAAGCTCAAATCACCAGAACTCAAACTTGAACTCCAAATGGTATTTTCTTCGATTCTCTTCATCCATTGACTTATTGGCTGTGATTTTGTGTTGGCTGAAGTCCTCTCAATGGAGACATCATGTTTATGATTTTGATTTTTGCAATTCATTAAGTTCATGATGAACACCAGATTTTTCCAGCTCTGATTTCTCACATTATAGAGATCTAGAAGGAAAATGGATGGTATAGGGATGATGTACATCATCCCAGCTTTCTATTGATGTATAGATCGCACGTTTTGGTTGCCTCTTTAATTTATGCAATTTGGCCGGAATCCTGGAGCTCACCGGAGAAGACGGTGGCTCCGGTGGCTTCATCATCTCCAGATCAAACCCTGGCCATTGGATCTATTTCCCAGATTGAATCTCGTCCCTTGCTTGTTATGACTTCCTATTGTTTCACATGTGCATGCATTGACTTGGATCCATGGTAGGCGCGCGCTTCGTGGCCTCTTGATTTGCCAACTCAATTAATGAGCTTAGATCAGACGGTCCACGCTTTTTACAATTTCTATTTTCTGTTTTATTTTCCTTTTATTTTCTTTAATTCCAATTATTTTCAAAAATCAATATCTCTTTCATTTTTTATCCAAAAATTATGGGACCAATTGCATTAGTTCCCAATTAAATTCTAGTTTCTATTTCTGATTTTTATTTTTTTTTATTTTGTCATTTGATATTTTTTGTGAATTTTGTCTTTTCTGGTTATTTTTAATTCATTTTAAATAGTTTTTGATATTCAAAAAATACAAAAATATTTTCCTAACCTATTTGAACGATGATGGATCTATAAAAGAAATTCTCATCAATTTTTGAATTGATTTGAGATTTATTTGAGATTTTAGTTCAATTAGGTTATTTTTATTCATTTTTAATTGATTAAAAATAGTTTCTGACTTTTAAAAATGCTGAAATTTTTTGTCAAACTTTGTTTGACCTTGTTGAACTTAGGATAAATTACTTGGACCTTTCAAGGTTGATTTGAAGTAATTTTGAAGATTGACCTTTCCATTTCATTTTTAATTCAAGTTTAATTAAATATTAAAAAATGCCAAAAATAGTTTATTCATTTCTTGACTCCCAATCTTCATCTCACTTCTGTTTTTGATTGTTTGACCTTGACTTTCAATGTCATTGGTCAACATATGAGGATTGGTACATTGTATTTCATTTAATGTACTTTAATTTTGCCATTTTCCATTTCTCTTATTCATCTCCTTCTTCTTCTTCTTCTTCTTTTTCTTTTTGATCAATGAGTTGAAGGTTGATAAGTTAGCATTGATTAGAGGGATTTAACCTTCCTTGATTCAAATCTAGTTCATCTTTATCAATTGATCAAGTGAATTGCTTTGCATTAAGGATAGGTTGTCTTTTAAATCATGCAAAAGGCTTAAACCAATACAAGATCATTTCTCATTTTCTTTTTGGCATGGCAAGTTGTTGGGACTTGGTTCACTAATCAAGACTCCTAAGTTGTGTTTGTTGCCTACATTATTATTGACCAACCTCAGATAGTTGTGACTTCTACATAAGTCCAATTACGTTTGCTTAACATAGCGCTAAATTTGCCTTATGGCACACTGACTACTAACACTAACTATTGACAATTAACATTTACTTTATGCAATTTACAATTCTTGCACATATTATCCATTTGCTTTTCTCTTTGCTCATTTGAGCACATGTTTATGTTAATGCCATTTGCCTTTTGCTCACTTGAGCACATAATTGTGTATATACTATTATGCTTGTGTCTTGTTTTGATTATTGTGAACCAAAATGCAAAGAAATCGACTTAGTTTCTAGGACTTTCCCTATGCAAAGAAATGGAGAATTGGACTTAGATTCTAGGACTTTCCTTATGCAAAATTGGAGTAAAGGATCTTAATGTTGAAGATGGATTAGAAGGACCAAATCTCTAAACTCAGTCTTGTCCATTCTTGTTTTACTCCATGAAACGTTTGATGTGTGTTCCTTTGTTTTAGGAGTTTCCATTCGAGATTAATTGGAGGACCATTGCCATGTTCATCTAAAGAGAGAGATGCAAAAGCCATTGGAGGATTCTTAGAAGCATGACCTTGTGTTTGATTGCTTGAAATATTTACTTTGTGGTTGCTTTGTTCCAAAGGATGGGAGCTACTTGGATCACCAATATGATCTCAAGAGAGGAACTCCTAGTGTGGTTTCATTTCTTATCCCTCACCTTTTTTTTTTTCCTTAGGACTTAGCCCTTCTTCTTCTTCTCTCCACTCTAACCCAAGCCAAAACTTTTTGTGCAAACATTTAACCATTGTTCTAAAACATTAGAAACCTAAGCCTTAAGCTTTCGATTTTCAAACCTTCTTTTCATAACACTTATTTTGAATTGAATCTTTAAGTCAACTTTGACCATTTTTATATATATACTTCTAATTGGTAAATATAACCCATTCAAATTTCTTTTTTGTGGTTCCAATGGCCACCTTCTTAAAAACTTTTCATAACCTTTAGCTATTAGGTTTGAGTTATCCTTGAGGTAGATGTAATACTCACCTATATCCTTAGTGATGGACAATGAGTCTTCCATGCTTATTATAGGGTTAACCCCTCACTAGCATGTTGAAGCTATCCTCACATGGTGGATTTGTGGTTTGGTTGAGTTTTCTCCCTTTGATAACAAAAGACCTTAAGGCTTTTGGACCAATCAATTCACCAACTCATTTTGAGATTTTTACCCCGAACTACGAGGTTTTGATCCTAATATTTTTTTACAAGATGGTACGTAGGAAATGGGTTTATCCATCCAAACACAAAATGTAAATAACTTGTACATTCTCTTCTCATCTCTTCAATCATGTTTGCACAAACAAATTTTTCACAAAACAACAACCTTTACAACAAATGTGAAAAGGGCTCCCCAGGAGTACCTAGGATGTTTTGGGTGCCTAACACCTTCCCATTGCATAACCAACCCCCTTACCCAGATCTCTGTTTCTTTTACTAGTTTTTGTTAAAACTATTAGATTTTTGTTCGCTTTCTAACCATTCCTTTGGATAAATAGAAGTGCGGTGGCGACTCGACTTTGTATGATTTACCTTGGATTTAGTCAATATCTCTAATGGTAACGAATACCCCGCTACAGAAAAATGGCGACTCTGCTGGGGAACATTTGCCTAGTGGGTTTTGCCAACTTTTCATGCTTGTTGTATTGTATTGTTTTGTGACATATTTTTGTGCAATTTGGGATCACTGTATTGTATGTAATGATTGATTTGCTTGATATTAATTCCTTGTATGCTTGGTGATCTTTGTGAGATGAGTTCTATACCCGGACTCTTTCCAATATAGACCTTAGAAGCCAAGGACCTTAGTTTACCAAGCCCATCTTGGCCTATTTTTAGGATGTAGTGTGAAAATCGTTCAAGTGTAAGATTTGATACGATTGTTACGCGATACTACACTCATAAGAGTCTCTCTTGAGAATATATTTGGAATACGAGTAGTCGTTTCTCCGATAATATCCGAAAGATGGGATGATGACTATGGGCACCTCTTGTAGAACATGTTTGGCAGGTTTAAACCCTAGTACATTCCCTTTGGGTGGTTCTTAACCTAAACCCCATGCTCGTGACTTGCAACAAACCCTTGATTCATGGTTGATCCGTTCATATATCCTTAATATCAATGGAACTTGGGTGTTGATAAGGTGTAAACCATAATCCACCAAAATGGATGATTGACATTTAAGGATAATATGATCCATCCCATGACCTTTGTTTGAGTGTGTTTGTTGCATTCATGCATTCATGCACTCATTTGCATCCATATCATCAATAATAAAGGAAATTTTCAAGGAACTTAAGGGGTTTATTTGCAAAAAATTTCAGACATGGAAAGACAAAGAAGGAATACAAAGAAGTACAGCTTCAGGCAACCAGATCTGAAAGAGTTGAGGAATCTGACATCCTATGTACTAGATCCCTTGGGTTTCAAAGCTCGTTTTGGGAAACTTCTTCCTCTTCTGACTACTCAGGTGGACGAAGGATTGATGAGTGTATTGGTGCAGTTTTATGATCCCTTGTACCGTTGATTCACGTTTCCGGACTTTCAGCTTTTGCCTACCCTTGAGGAGTATGCTTACCTTGTGGGTATACCTATCCTGGATCAGTTGTCGTTCAGTGGCTTGGAGAGTATTCCTACTTCTCAAGAGATAGCTGACATGTTGCACATAGATGAATCTCTGGTTGGTGCTCATATGACTACCAAAGGTGGAATTCAAGGTCTCCCTTATGAGTTCCTCATTGCTCATGCTATTGTTTATGGGAAGGCCATGAGTGAGGATGCCTTTGAGGCCATATTTGTACTTCTCATCTACGGATTGGTATTGTTCCCCAACATCGACAAGTTTGTGGATGTGAACGCTATTAGGATCTTTTCTACTCTTAATCCCGTTCCTACTCTGTTGGGTGATACTTATTGCTCTTTGCATATGAGGAATGCAAAGGGTGGTGGCGCCATTGTGTGCTGTTTGCCTCTGTTGTATAAGTGTTTATTTCTCACTTACCTCAGACGGTCGCTTTCAAGGAGAACAAGGGATGTCTACGGTGGTCCACGAGACTCATGTCTCTCACTAATGATGATATCTCTTGGTATAACCGTGTGTATGATGGTGTGCAGATTATCGACTCTTGTGGTGAATTCTCCAATGTACCTCTTCTTGGTACATGTGGTGGGATTAACTACAACCCTGCTTTGGCATGTCGTCAGCTTGGGTTCCCCCTAAAGGATAAACCCAATAACATTCTGTTAGAGGGAGTGTTCTTTCAGGAGGGTAAAGATCCCCAAGGCTTGAAGGGCAGAATGGTCCACGCTTGGCGCAAGATTCATAAGAAAGGAAAGAAGGAGTTGGGTCCTAAGAATTGCATCGCTTTGGAGCCTTATACTGCTTGGGTAAGGAGGAGAGCTTCTGAGTATCTCAAGCCTTATGAGTATCCGAGACCTACACCTATGATTGTGGCTGGGCCTTCAACCCTCCCTAATCGAGGAGTAGAGGAGTTGAGAGACGAAGACCTATCACGTGCTTGGATCCGTGAAAGAGAAGAGCTGCTTCAGCAGATTAAGGAGAAAGACGCTTTGATTGAATTCCTCGAGCATCAGGTTATTGATGATCCTAATGATGCATGGACTTCTCTACTTCCTCAGTCTTCCCGGTTTTGGAAGAGGAAATACGATCGACTCGCCAAAGAGAAGGCGGATATGGAGGCAGCCTATGAGGAGGAAGTAAAGAGACTTCGTGCATCTTATCTTCCTGTGTCCCGAGCATTAGATGATTGTTTCTAGGGATCCATAGGATGATTATTTTCCTTTCCTCTTGTACATGATTGACAATGCTGTACTTCTTTCCCTGATATTATTTTATGAGATATTTCTAAAATTTGCAAGTAAAACCCTAAAGTTCCTTTGAAATATAAAAACAAATCATGTGCATAAGCATTTCATGCATCATGTGCATAAGCAGGTTTTGGTTTCCGACCTCTTGTCCTGTGGTCTAACTCTGTGCTCTTCATTTATTTTGGAGACAAGCTGACTCACCGGTACTACACTAGAGCCAACTCTGCAAGACTGATGGATCAACTAGAACAAGAGAACCGTGAACTCAAAGAGGAGGTGGCCAGACTAAGTGCTTTGATGGAATCGTTCCTGGCTGCCCAGAGCCAATCTTCTCCGACACCTTCAACTCCTCCCCAGAGGACATTTATCTCAGAGGTTGTCTCCTCAACTGTGCCTGCAGCCAGTGCACACTTTGTTCCGACAGCCATGCCAGCCGGATTCCCGTGGGGGATGCCTCCAAATTTCATGCCTGAGGGTCCTTCTCCAACTTTTGCTTCTATGTCGGCATCTAGCCCGGTCCTTGCCGTTCCTCCTCCTGTCGTGCATACCATGCCTAGGGTAGACGACACCATCTATCATTCTAAGCCGTCTGAGGGCCCAGATGTCTATGAGAAGATGGACGCTATGAATGATCAATTTCTTGAGCTTCGCAAGGAATTGAAAACTCTCAGAGGAAAGGATCTTTTCGGCAAGTCTGCTGCCGAACTCTGCTTGGTTCCCAACGTGAAGATTTCTGTGAAATTCAAGGTCCCTGACTTTGAAAAATACAAAGGAAATACTTGTCCTCTCAGCCACCTAGTCATGTATGCCAGGAAGATGTCTACTCAGACTGATAACGACCAGTTGCTCATCTACTACTTTCAGGACAGTTTGTCCGGTGCTGCCCTGAGATGGTACATGGGGTTAGACAGTACGAACATTCGATCCTTCAACGACCTTGGCAAGGCCTTCGTCAAGCAATATAAATATAACGTGGATATGTCTCCCGATAGGGATCAGTTGAGGGCCATGTCCCAGAAAGACAAGGAAACATTCAAAGAGTATGCCCAGAGGTGGCGAGAGGTGGCAGCACAGATCGTGAATATGGGGATGCGTTTAGAGGAAGGAGTTAGAGAAGGACGTCTAACCAGAGAGGAAAGCTCTTCTGCCAAACGTTATGGGGCTTTTGCAAAGAAGAAAGATGGAGAGGCACATGCTGTGACCTCCCATGTAAAGCCAAGAAGACCCTCTTTGAGGAGGAAAACTGTGCATCCCGCCAGTAACCAGCACCAGGTGGCTCATATAGCACCTGTGTTCAGAGATAATCAACAGTATCACCAACATAGCAACAATCAGCAACCACAGCAATATCAGCAACAACAGCACCGTCCGCAACAGCAGGCCTACCAGCCTCGAAACAGTAATCAAACCAGCACGAGCTACGAGAGGAAAAGGGTCACCTTTGATCCTATTCCAATGTCGTACGCAGAACTATATCCCTCTTTGATAGAGAGGAAGCTGATTACTCCGAGAGACCCACCGGCTATACCTGTTAACCCCCAGTGGTGGTATAAGCCCAAATTGCATTGTGTTTATCATTCGGGTGCTCCCGGCCACGACGTGGAAAATTGTTATCCTTTGAAGACCAAGGTTCAAGACCTTGTGAGGTGTGGCATTCTGTGTTTCGAGGACGTAAGTCCTAACATGAAGAAGAACCCATTGCCCGAGCATGGGAAATCTGTTAACATGGTCCAGGGCTGCCCTGGCAAATACAAGGTCAAATATGTTAGTCATATTCGACAGTCTCTGGTCGAGTTGCACCGTTTGTTATGTGATTATAGTCACTATGAGCACGATCATGATAGATGCCGAATATTCCCTGTTAACCGATTGGGTTGTCGCCAGGTGCGTAAAGATCTTCAGGAAATGCTGGACGAAGGAGTTATTGAGATTCTTCAAAATAGGAATGTTGACAAAGATGAGCCTGAGGTCAACGTAATTTCCCCAGTGTTCCGGATGCCCGAACCTGTTATCATTAAATACGATGGTAGCAAGCAGAAGGTTTCTCCTTCCTTGATCATTAAACCTGCCGGTCCTGTGCCATATTCTTCCGAAAAGGCAATTCCCTTTCGTTACAACGTTGTTGCTGTAGAAGATGGGAGAGAAGTCCCTTTTCCTTCTTCGTCTGTGGTGAACATCGTTGATGTAAGCGGTTTGACCCGTAGCGGTCGTGTATTTTCAGCACCACTGAAGCCTCAAGCTAATGCTGATTTTGATGAACGCCCGATTGGGAAAGCGGTGAATCCTCCGAATCCGGCACTTGCTGTTAAACCTTCCTCTGTACTGAAAACTCCTACTTCTGTTGGCCCGAGCGGCAATGAGAAAGAAGACTGTGATGAGATGCTAAGGCTCATCAAGAGAAGTGAGTACAATGTTGTAGACCAGCTTCTACAAACACCATCCAAGATATCCGTGTTATCATTACTTCTGAATTCAGAACCACATAGAGAGGCTCTGCAGAAAGTTTTGGATGTGGCATATGTAGATCATGATGTCATAATAGAGCAATTTGATAGCATTGTTGCAAACATTACCGCTTGTAACAATTTGAGCTTTTGTGACTCTGATCTCCCTGAGGAGGGAAGAGACCACAACTTGGCATTACACATCTCCATGAATTGCAAAGACGACGCCATGTCCAATGTGTTGGTGGACACTGGGTCATCCCTAAACATATTTCCAAAATCCACTCTCTCGAAACTAGCATATCAAGGGCCTCCCATGAGGCAGAGTGGAGTTGTTGTGAAAGCTTTTGATGGGTCGCGTAAGACTGTGATTGGGGAAGTTGATCTCCCAATCAAGATTGGACCAAGTGATTTCCAAATTACCTTCCAGGTTATGGACATCCACCCATCGTACAGTTGTCTCTTAGGCAGACCATGGATTCACGAGGCTGGCGCCGTGACATCCACCCTACACCAGAAGCTGAAATTTGTGAAGAATAAGAAATTGGTGGGGGTAGGGGGAGAAAAGGCTCTCCTGGTTAGCCATTTGTCTTTCTTCTCATACATAGATGCTGAGGATGAAGTTGGAACTCCTTTCCAAGCTTTATCTATAGTTGAGCTTGTTGAGAAGAGAACTCATTCATTTACTTCCTATAGAGATGCGAAGTTGGCCATCGAGTGTGGTGCAACTGCTGGATTAGGGAAACTGATTGAGTTGGAAGACAACAAGTCCCGGGCTGGCATTGGCTTTTCTTCTAGGGTTTTCAACGCGCAAGGGCTATTCAAGAGTGGAGGTTTTATCCACACCGGTCAGGATGAGGAAGTTGCTGCTGTCTTGGAAGAGGATGCAGAGGATTCTGACAATTTCATTATCCCTGGAGGGATCTGCAACAATTGGGTCGCTGTGGATATTCCTACAGTTGTCCACAAGTCAACGTAATGATCGCTTTGTTTAAAAACCCTTCTCCCATGCCAAAAGGAGGAGTGATGACATTGTTGGCAACATAAATACAATGATATTTTCATTCAATAAATTCATGTTAAATGTTTGTTTTTCCAAATTATTTTCCCTTTTTGCTTTTTGCATGAAATTGGTGATCACATAAAACCCTAAAAATAAAATAAAATCAATCTTTTCATCTGCATAATGATTTGCCTTGTTTGAATTCTAAAGCTTTTCATATCCAAAATCATTATGCAGGTTGATTTCTAGACCCATTGAACATAATGACCCAACACCATCTCCCAATTTTGAATTCCCTGTATTTGAGGCGGAAGAAGATGATGTTGAAGAGATTCCTGATGAGATCACCCGGCTGCTTGAGCATGAAGAGAAGATCATTCAACCACACCTTGAGAATCTGGAAACAGTCAACTTGGGGTCTGAAGATTGTGTGCAAGAGGTAAAGATTGGGGCACTCTTGGAAGAATCTATTAAGGAGGGGTTGATTGAATTGCTACGAGAATACGTCGATGTCTTCTCCTGGTCATATGAAGACATGCCCGGTCTGGATACTGATATCGTGCAACATTTCCTGCCTCTAAAACCTGAGTGCGTGCCTGTGAAGCAGAAGCTCAGAAGAACTCATCCTGATATGGCAGTGAAGATCAAAGAGGAAGTTCAGAAGCAAATTAATGCAGGGTTTCTGGTGACTTCTACATATCCTCAATGGGTGGCCAATATTGTGCTCGTGCCTAAGAAAGATGGAAAGGTCCGGATGTGTGTGGACTATAGAGACTTGAATAAAGCTAGTCCGAAAGATGATTTCTGTAACACCCTTCTAAATACCCCAAATTATTTAATTAAAAATATTAACATATTAATCAGAGTAATTATGCCCCGAAGGGTGTCACACAATCATTTCACAAAAATCATTAAAATATCCTGTCATGCTCATTTATTTAATCAAAATAAGGTTCTTTGCATAATTCGCAGCGGAATAAAATTCAACTCAATGTAGAACATGTAACACAATACATGTAAATCATCAACAACCAATATCACTTCAATTAAGACATTCCCTCCCGATGTTACATCTATCAGAGCATGACCCATAAGAACTACTCTAGACTCCAAGCATTAGCTTCTACTCAACTCATTTCTCGTTACCTGAAAAATAGGCGTAAGGGTGAGTTCCTCAATCAATATAATAAGCATTATAGAACAACATGTAATGCCAAGTAATTAACACATTAATTCACCCTAACCAGACTACGCATTCAGCAACGGCAATATCCGTCCAAACATCATATTCAACAATAATACATATCACACGTATAATCCTCAAACCATATTCAACACCAACAACACAACACAACGATTTACTCACTGATTCCTCACAATGGGAATTAGCTACAGCCCCACGGGCTATGCCATGCATTCATTATGCAATGAGACTCCATGAAATGCGGTACCGACTCTTCTCGAACATATAGTTCAAGCTCACCGATCAACTCCAGATACGGCTACTAAGCTCACTAGTCCCACTCATTTGAGATCTAATGACTCACTCACTAATTCCTCACCATGGGAATTAGCTACAGCCCCAAAGGCTAAACTATGCACACTAATCATCTAGTATGCAAACATCAACAACAATCCACAACTCACTGATTCCTCACCATGGGAATCAGCTACAGCCCCAAAGGCTAAACTACGCATGCTAATCACCTAGCAATACAACATCAACAACAACTCAAGAACAGACACATGCTCGCACTCTACGCCATCGAATAGTCTATTCACAACTGCATACATTCACAACATCATGCATAATATATACATTCACCGCATCATATACATCATTATACATCAGCAATATTTCATCACATAAGCATGTCAGATTATGCCAAACAACCACTACAATATTAGAACATTCTAATATTACATCTCCTGCTCAAAACAGCGGGAATTAATCCCTATTACACCATAGGCAACATAGGCCAACCCTCACATAGGTACACAACAATTAAACAACAATTTTTCACTTCTGCAACAGTGTTAACCGGTTAACACCCTGGGTTAACCGGTTAACGCAGGACAAAACAGCATTTTCAGGCAAAACGCAACAGCGTTAACCGGTTAACGCCCTGGGTTAACCGGTTAACGCAGGCAAAAACTCAATATTTTCACATTTCAATACAGTGTTAACCGGTTAACACCCTGGGTTAACCGGTTAACGCAGACCAAACAACAATTCCTGCGCTAACACACGGCAGAATGCAGAATTCCGCCGTTGGAGGACTTCCGGACCTCCGATTCCGATTCCGTAAAAAGCTATACGATCGGGAAAACATTACTCACACAAATACCGATTTAATTTCAACTTTCAGCACAGTTCATCCAACAACATTTCAACATTTACAAATCCCAATTAGGGTCAATTTAACGGCTTATCACTACCCATGACATATTATCCCAAAATACCCATTAATCGACGATAAACCCCCCTTACCTTAACAATCCGGCAGAATCTTTGAGCTTCAAGCTTTCGTTCTCCAACCTTTGCTCTTCAGCTCCTCTTCTCTGCCCTTTTTCCCTTTTCTCTTACGATGCTTCTCTGTTCTGTTTTCACGTGAAATGTTTTTCCAAAATGAGAACTTTTCCTTATTCCAACATATATATACTTCCAATAATAATAATCCAAAAATAATAATAATAAAATTTCCAATTATTCAATTAAATTAATAATTAAATTATTAACTCAATTCAAATAATTATTTTATTATTATCGGGGTGTTACAACTCTCCCCCACTAAAAGAGTTTTCGTCCTCGAAAACATACCTCAAGCGAACAACTCTGGGTAAGACTCCTTCATCTTACTCTCCAGTTCCCAAGTCACATTGCCACCTGCTGGTCCTCCCCAAGTTACCTTCACCAAGGCAATCTCTTTACCCCGCAACTGCTTCAACTCTCGATCCTCGATCCTCATAGGTGATGTTTCAACAGTCAGGTTATCTCTCACCTGTACATCATCTACTTGGACAACATGCGACGGATCATGAATGTACCTCCTCAACTGAGACACATGAAAGACCTCATGCAAATTCGCAAGCGACGGCGGTAAAGCGATACGATAGGCTACTTCTCCTATCCTCTCCAAAATCTGATAAGGACCAATGAATCGAGGTGTCAACTTCTTCGACTTCAAGGCTCGACCAACACCAGTTATCGGAGTAACACGAAGAAACACATGATCTCCCTCTTGGAACTCAAGTGACTTCCTCCTCTTGTCATGATAACTCTTCTGACGACTCTGAGCAATTCTCATCTTATCCTGAATCATCTTAATCTTTTCCGTAGTTTGTTGAACAATCTCCGGTCCAACCACAGCACTCTCACCGGACTCATACCAACATAAAGGTGTCCGACATCTCCTACCATACAAAGCTTCAAACGGTGCCATACCAATACTCGAATGAAAACTATTGTTGTAGGTAAACTCAATCAAAGGCAAATAACAATCCCAAACACCTCCTTTTTCCAAAACACAAGCCCTCAAAAGATCCTCTAGTGACTGAATCGTCCTCTCAGTCTGACCATCAGTCTGCGGATGATATGCAGAACTCAATCTCAGCTTAGTTCCCAAAGCCTTCTGCAAACCTTCCCAAAACTTCGATGTAAATCTAGGATCTCTGTCAGAAACAATACTCGACGGAATACCATGCAAACTTACAATCTTCTCAATATACAACTCGGCTAATCTCTCTAACGGATAATCCATTCTGATCGGAATGAAATGAGCCGACTTCGTCAATCTATCAACAATCACCCAAATAGCCTCAAAATTCTTACTTGTCCTCGGCAAACCAGAAACAAAATCCATACTGATACTATCCCACTTCCACTCTGGAATAGCCAACGGTTGCATTAGCCCAGACGGCTTCTGATGCTCAATCTTTGACTTCTGACAAGTCAAACAGGAATAAACAAAACTCGCAATTTCTCGCTTCATTCCCGGCCACCAAAATAACTTTTTCAAATCATGATACATCTTCGTAGCCCCAGGATGGATACTCAAACCACTACGATGTCCTTCCTCCAGAATACTCTTCTTAAGCTCAGTAACATCCGGAATACACACCCGACCCCCAAATTTCAAAATACCATTCTCATCAACTCTGAATTCACCACCCTGACCTTGATTCACTAAAGTCAACTTATCAACCAAAAGCACATCGGATTTCTGACTCTCTCTGATCTCGTCCAAAATACCACTTGTTAACTTCAGCATACCTAATCTAACACTATTGTGAGTACTCTCACACACCAAACTCAAGTCTCTAAACTGCTCAATTAAATCCAACTCTTTAACCATCAACATAGACATATGCAATGATTTCCGACTCAGCGCATCAGCCACTACATTTGCTTTTCCCGGATGGTAATTCAAACCAAAATCATAATCCTTCAGAAATTCTAACCATCTCCTCTGTCTCATATTCAACTCTTTCTGATCAAACAGATACTTTAAACTCTAATGGTCACTGAAAACTTCAAATCTTGACCCATACAAGTAATGCCTCCATAACTTCAGAACAAATACCACAGCTGCCAACTCTAAATCATGCGTCGGATAGTTCCTCTCATGAACCCTCAGCTGTCTCGAAGCATAAGCTATAACCTGCTTATTCTGCATCAACACACCACCTAAACCCAACAATGAAGCATCACAATAAACCTCAAATAATTCCGACGAACTTGGTAATATCAAAATAGGAGCACTAGTTAACCTTCTCTTTAACTCTTGGAAACCTTCTTCACATTTTGAATCCCAAACAAATGCTTGCCCCTTTCTAGTCAACATCGTCAACGGTAACGCCAACTTAGAGAACCCCTCAATAAATTTCCTATAATAACCTGCAAGTCCAAGAAAACTTCGAATCTCAACAACAGACTTCGGAGCTTCCCACTTAGATACCGCTTCTATCTTAGAAGGATCAACAGCAACACCACCTCTTGAAATCACATGACCAAGAAAACTAACCTCTTCTAACCAAAATTCACACTTTGACAGTTTAGCAAATAACTTCTTTTCTCGTAGAACTTCCAACACCACTCTCAAATGTTCAGCATGCTCTTCTTCAGATTTCGAATACACCAAAATGTCATCAATAAACACCACGACAAACTGATCTAGATACGGATGAAAAATCCTATTCATATACTCCATAAATACTCCAGGCGCATTAGTCACACCAAAAGGCATTACAGAATACTCATAATGTCCATACCTCGTTCTGAAAGCAGTCTTCTGAATATCCTCAGTTTTCACACGTATCTGATGATACCCAGATCTCAAATCTATCTTGCTGAACACACTCGCACCAACCAACTGATCCATCAAATCATCAATCCTCGGCAAAGGATACCGATTCTTGATCGTCACTTTATTCAGTTGCCTGTAGTCCACACACAACCTCATAGTACCTTCCTTCTTCTTAACCAACAACACTGGTGCACCCCACGGTGACACACTTGGACGAATAAACTTCTTATCCAACAAATCTTCCAACTGACTTTTCAATTCAGCTAACTCAACAGCAGACATACGGTACGGAGCCATCGATATCGGTCTAGTACCAGGTACCAAATCAATCGAGAACTCAACTTCATGTTCTGGCGGCAATTCATTCACTTCTTCCGGAAACACATCAGGAAAGTCACACACCACTGCTAAATCACGAATCACCAGTTTATCTTTAGCTTCCAAAGTCGCTAACAGCATAAACAACTCTGCCCCATCTGCCACTTCCTCATTCACCTGCCTGGCTGATAGAAACAAACTCTGCCCTTCCTCAATCTCAGGAAATATCACCGTCTTATCAAAACAGTTGATATAAACTCGGTTAAACACCAACCAGTTCATACCCAAGATAACGTCAATCTGCACTAATGGAAGACACACAAGGTCTATCCCAAAATCTCTACCAAAAATATTCAAAGGACAACTCAAACAAACCGAAGTAGTAGTCACTGAACCCTTTGCAGGAGTATCAATCACCATACTTCCACGCATCTCAGATATCTCTAACTTAAGCTTCACAGCACAATCCACAGATATAAAAGAATGAGTAGCACCTGTGTCAATAATAGCTATAAGAGGAAAGCCATTAATATAACACGTACCTCTGATCAAACGATCATCTGCAGAAGTCTCAGAACCTGATAGAGCAAAAACCTTGCCTCCTGACTGATTCTCCTTCTTCGGCTTATGACACTGGGGACTGATATGACCCAACTCTCCACAGTTGAAACAAGTTACAGTGACCACCTTTCCCACACTTGAAACACTTCATCTCAGCACTGGTACACTCATGAACACGATGTCCAGCCCGACCACATCTATAACACTTAACAGGAGCACTAGAGTCTCCCCCACTAGGCCTCTTCATCCCACTCTGCTTCTGAAAACCTTTGCCAGCTGCATACGGTTTTCCACGATCCATCTGATTCTTACCCTTCCTATCAACCCTCTGTTGATAGCTCTCTGCTCTAGCCTTGGAATCCTGTTCAAAAATTCTGCAACAGTCAACCAAGTCAGAAAACACCCTGATCCTCTGATATCCAATAGCTTGTTTGATCTCGGGACGCAACCCGTTCTCAAACTTCACACATTTCGAAAATTCTCCAGCAGCCTCACTATAGGGAGTATAGTACTTTGACAGCTCTGTGAACTTCGCAGCATACTCAGTAACAGACTTGTTACCCTGCTTCAACTCCAAGAATTCTATTTCTTTCTTCCCTCTGACATCCTCTGGAAAATACTTCCTCAGGAATCTTTCCCTGAACACAGCCCAAGAAATCTCAGCATTCCCAGCAGATTCCAATTCAGTGCGGGTAGCAACCCACCAATCATCAGCTTCCTCTGACAGCATATGTGTACCGAACCTGACCTTCTGGTTATCGGCACACTCAGTCACTCGGAAGATCCTCTCAATCTCCTTCAACCATTTCTGAGCGCCATCTGGATCGTATGCTCCCTTGAACATTGGAGGATTGTTCTTCTGGAACTCACTCAGTTGACGAGCAGCTCCCATTCCCACAACATTCAGATTTCCTCCAAGCACTCCAGCTAGCATACCCAGAGCCTCAGCAATTGCAGCATCATCTCTACCTCTTCCAGCCATCTCTATTCTGAAAACCCAAACAAACTAAAACAATAAGTACTGATAGGTTATTCAACACCTATACCGTACAGGGGAAACAGAATAATTATAACTCGACTCGACCAACTATGCTCTGATACCACTAATGTAACACCCTTCTAAATACCCCAAATTATTTAATTAAAAATATTAACATATTAATCAGAGTAATTATGCCCCGAAGGGTGTCACACAATCATTTCACAAAAATCATTAAAATATCCTGTCATGCTCATTTATTTAATCAAAATAAGGTTCTTTGCATAATTTGCAGCGGAATAAAATTCAACTCAATGTAGAACATGTAACACAATACATGTAAATCATCAACAACCAATATCACTTCAATTAAGACATTCCCTCCCGATGTTACATCTATCAGAGCATGACCCATAAGAACTACTCTAGACTCCAAGCATTAGCTTCTACTCAACTCATTTCTCGTTACCTGAAAAATAGGCGTAAGGGTGAGTTCCTCAATCAATATAATAAGCATTATAGAACAACATGTAATGCCAAGTAATTAACACATTAATTCACCCTAACCAGACTACGCATTCAGCAACGGCAATATCCGTCCAAACATCATATTCAACAATAATACATATCACACGTATAATCCTCAAACCATATTCAACACCAACAACACAACACAACGATTTACTCACTGATTCCTCACAATGGGAATTAGCTACAGCCCCACGGGCTATGCCATGCATTCATTATGCAATGAGACTCCATGAAATGCGGTACCGACTCTTCTCGAACATATAGTTCAAGCTCACCGATCAACTCCAGATACGGCTACTAAGCTCACTAGTCCCACTCATTTGAGATCTAATGACTCACTCACTAATTCCTCACCATGGGAATTAGCTACAGCCCCAAAGGCTAAACTATGCACACTAATCATCTAGTATGCAAACATCAACAACAATCCACAACTCACTGATTCCTCACCATGGGAATCAGCTACAGCCCCAAAGGCTAAACTACGCATGCTAATCACCTAGCAATACAACATCAACAACAACTCAAGAACAGACACATGCTCGCACTCTACGCCATCGAATAGTCTATTCACAACTGCATACATTCACAACATCATGCATAATATATACATTCACCGCATCATATACATCATTATACATCAGCAATATTTCATCACATAAGCATGTCAGATTATGCCAAACAACCACTACAATATTAGAACATTCTAATATTACATCTCCTGCTCAAAACAGCGGGAATTAATCCCTATTACACCATAGGCAACATAGGCCAACCCTCACATAGGTACACAACAATTAAACAACAATTTTTCACTTCTGCAACAGTGTTAACCGGTTAACACCCTGGGTTAACCGGTTAACGCAGGACAAAACAGCATTTTCAGGCAAAACGCAACAGCGTTAACCGGTTAACGCCCTGGGTTAACCGGTTAACGCAGGCAAAAACTCAATATTTTCACATTTCAATACAGTGTTAACCGGTTAACACCCTGGGTTAACCGGTTAACGCAGACCAAACAACAATTCCTGCGCTAACACACGGCAGAATGCAGAATTCCGCCGTTGGAGGACTTCCGGACCTCCGATTCCGATTCCGTAAAAAGCTATACGATCGGGAAAACATTACTCACACAAATACCGATTTAATTTCAACTTTCAGCACAGTTCATCCAACAACATTTCAACATTTACAAATCCCAATTAGGGTCAATTTAACGGCTTATCACTACCCATGACATATTATCCCAAAATACCCATTAATCGACGATAAACCCCCCTTACCTTAACAATCCGGCAGAATCTTTGAGCTTCAAGCTTTCGTTCTCCAACCTTTGCTCTTCAGCTCCTCTTCTCTGCCCTTTTTCCCTTTTCTCTTACGATGCTTCTCTGTTCTGTTTTCACGTGAAATGTTTTTCCAAAATGAGAACTTTTCCTTATTCCAACATATATATACTTCCAATAATAATAATCCAAAAATAATAATAATAAAATTTCCAATTATTCAATTAAATTAATAATTAAATTATTAACTCAATTCAAATAATTATTTTATTATTATCGGGGTGTTACAATTTCCCTCTACCACATATTGATATGTTGGTAAACAATACAGCTAAATTCAATGTCTTCTCATTTATGGAAGGATTTTCCGGATATAACCAGATTAAGATGGCACCCGAGGATATGGAGAAGACAACATTCATCACACCTTAGGGAACATTCTGTTATCGAGTGATGCCCTTCGGTTTGAAGAACGTCGGAGCCACGTATCAACGAGCTATGACTACCTTGTTTCATGATATGATGCACAAGGAGATTGAGGTATATGTCGATGATATGATTGCTAAGTCAAGAACGGAAGTTGAACATGTAGAGCACCTGTTGAATCTTTTTCAGCGTTTGAGGAAGTATAAGCTTCGTCTGAATCCCAACAAGTGTACATTTGGAGTCCGTTCTGGAAAGTTATTGGGCTTTATTGTCAGTGAAAGAGGTATTGAGGTTGATCCTACAAAGGTCAAAGCAATACAAGAGATGCCTGCGCCCAAAACTGAGAAGCAAGTCCGAGGTTTTCTTGGCCGCTTGAATTACATTTTCAGATTCATATCCCACATGACTGCCACATGTGCGCCGATATTCAAGCTCCTCCGGAAAGATCAGTCCCATGATTGGACCGAGGATTTCCAGAAAGCTTTCGACAGTATTAAAGAGTATCTATCTGAACCTCCGATCCTGTCTCCGCCTGTGGAAGGGAGACAATTGATCATGTATCTGACTGTTCTTGAAGATTCAATGGGTTGTGTCCTGGGCCAGCAAGATGAATCAGGAAAGAAAGAGTACGCTATTTGCTACTTGAGTAAGAAGTTCACTGATTGTGAGTCTCAATACTCGATGCTTGAGAAGACATGTTGTGCTTTGGCTTGGGCAGCTAAGCGCTTGCGCCAGTATATGTTAAATCATACGACTTGGTTGATATCCAGAATGGACCCAATCAAGTATATATTTGAGAAGCCTGCTTTAATAGGGAGGATTGCCTGTTGGCAGATGATGTTATCTGAGTATGATATTGAGTATCGAGCTCAGAAGGCTATTAAAGGTAGTATCTTGGCTGACCATTTGGCACATCAGCCTATTGAGGATTATCAGTCAGTTCAATATGACTTCCCAGATGAGGAAATTCTGTATTTGAAAATGAAAGATTGCGATGAGCCTACACTCGATGAAGGGCCAGAGCCTGGTTCCCGATGGAGTATGGTGTTTGATGGCGCTGTAAATCAGTATGGAAATGGTATTGGGGCAGTAATCATTACTCCTCAGGACACACATATTTCTTTTACAGCAAGGTTAACTTTAAAATGCACGAATAATATGGCTGAGTATGAGGCCTGTATTATGGGATTGGAGGAATGCATTGATCTCAAGATCCAGCATCTTGATGTTTATGGTGATTCGGCCCTTGTTGTTAATCAGATTAAGGGTGAATGGAAGACGAATCAGCCTGGTCTTATTCCACACAGAGATTATGCGAGGAGGATTTCAACGTTCTTTACTGAGGTTGATTTTCATCATATTCCTCGAGATGAGAATCGGATGGCAGATGCTCTTGCTACGCTCGCTTCGGTGATTGTGGTTAAGCTGTGGAATAAAGTTCCCAATATCACTGTGATGCGCTTGGACAGACCAGCTCATGTATTTGCAGTTGAAGAAGTGAAAGATGATAAGCCGTGGTATTATGATATCAAGTGTTTCCTTCAGAGCCAGATTTACCCGCCTGGGGCATCTGTGAAAGATAAGAAGACTTTGAGGAGATTGTCAGGCAGTTTCTAACTCAATGGCGAAGTGCTTTACAAGAAAAATTTTGACATGGTTCTGCTCAGATGCGTGGATAGACACGAAGCAGACCTGTTGATGACCGAAGTCCATGAAGGTTCATTTGGTACTCATTCCAATGGACATGCCATGGCTAGAAAGATGTTGAGAGCAGGCTATTATTGGCTGACAATGGAGTCTGATTGCTGCAAATATGTGAAGAAATGCCACAAGTGTCAGATTTACGCGGATAAGATTCATATTCCTCCGACACTTCTGAATGTGATTTCATCACCATGGCCTTTCTCCATGTGGGGAATTGACATGATTGGCATGATAGAGCCAAAAACGTCTAACGGACACATATTTATTCTCGTAGCAATTGATTACTTCACCAAGTGGGTTGAAGCGGCATCATATGCAAGTGTGACCAGGCAGGTGGTGGTGAAGTTTATCAAGAATCAGCTCATATGTCGTTATGGTGTGCCAGATAAGATCATTACTGATAATGGATCTAACCTGAACAACAAGATGATGAAGGAACTTTGTAGTGAGTTCAAGATCGTGCATCATAATTCCTCTCCTTACAGACCCATGATGAATGGGGCTGTTTAAGCTGCTAATAAGAATATCAAGAAGATTATACAGAAGATGGTTGTTACATACAAAGATTGGCATGAGATGCTGCCATTCGCTTTACATGGATATCGTACATCTGTCCGCACTTCAACAGGGGCAACCCTTTTCTCTCTTGTTTATGGCATGGAAGTTGTACTCCCAGTAGAGGTGGAGATCCCGTCAATGAGAGTCTTGATGGAGGCCAAGTTGACTGATGCTGAATGGGTTCAGAGTTGTTATGACCAGCTGAATTTGATCGAAGAAAAGAGATTGATTGCCATGTGCCATGGTTAGTTATATCAACAAAGAATGAAGAAAGCTTTTGATAAGAAGGTCAAGCCTCGTGTGTTCTGAGAAGGTGACCTTGTGCTCAAGAAAGTCATATCTTTCGCGCCCGATTCCAGGGGCAAGTGGACTCCAAACTATGAAGGTCCATATGTTGTTAAGAGAGCCTTTTCAGGTTGTGCTTTGATCCTTACAACTATGGATGGGGAGGATTTCGCTCGTCCTGTGAATTCAGATGTAGTCAAGAAATACTTCTCCTAAAAATAAAAATAGAATAGCTCGCTAAGTTGAAAACCCGAAAGGGCGGCTTAGGCAAAAAATGGGCGTCTCGGTGGATTGAAAACCCGAAAGGGCGGTCCAGGAAAAAGTTAGAGACATGAAAAAATAAATATTTGTATCCCGCTAGATTGAGTACCTCATCCTGGGGTAATCTAGGCAAAAATTAGGGATTTGGCAAGTAACTGCATCCTGACAAGACTTTGTCCTACATCTGTCATCCGTCAGAGATTCTTGTTCATTCGTCATCAACCGAAGCTTCGAATACATCGAATTCAGAATTGGTGGAGAAATGGTCATTATGTTCAATGTAACCCTTTTCCAATATATATCACCAATCTCAAATTTTGTAAAGATCTATGGAGTCTTGCCATTTGCGGACTACCATTCCATCGAATAAATTTGAGCCTTTATCCAATTATTTGCACTCTTATTTGTTTCTATTTCAACAAATGTTTCGCATGCTTTTAACAGAGAAAATATCATTGTTTTGAAAAATGAATTTTTATAACTTGTTTTTAAACAAAGGGAACATTCACAAAGATGAAAGGATACTTAAGAGATCCCCAGTGATCTCCCAAGAGTGGTATGATCTCCAATAGAGTAAGACATTCGTTCATATTCCTGGCATAATTGTATCCTCTTCCTCTAGAACATTGTTGTGGTTCATCCCACCGAGTGGAGTGCTTGTTGAGGTTATTTACCTCTCTTCCCATCAGCAGAGCAGTTGTTTCTTTCCTCCTCAGCAAATGTGTTCTCTCTGGAAGACTCGATTTTTGGTGTTGGGTCCCCAGAATCCCTTTATCCCTCGGATAGATTCCCCAGTAGAGTGGTTTATGTGTCAAATTCTACTTGTGCATTAAACTCTTTTCCCCAGCCGAGACTGATGATTCATCCCCTGCAGAGATTTTGTTGTCCTCTGGTATCTCTGATCCCCGGCAGATTAGATACTCTCCGGCGATCCTGGCTTTCCTCCTTGAGATGTAGTACCGGGTGTTTGAATCCTGGATCCGTTTGTGTTAGATATGTCTGTTTGTCAGCATTCATCAAACATAAACCACACATAAACATGCGTAATCATAACATCCAGATATTCATGTTGCATTCTTTGCCATATATCGTTGTTTGTTGTCTCCTGCTATTTGGTGATATATATCTCCCCTAGCAGAGGTGTGTGTCTGATCTCTCCATATAGAGTCAGCTCCATAGGCAGAAAGCGTCTATCCTTTCTTCCATATTCCCCACCGAGCTATATCCTCATGGATGGTGGTTGTTTCTGTTTCCCCCCAACACATATATTGGGATGGGTTTCCCTATTGAGTTATATCCTCATCAGGACAAATCTTGATTCAGTTTTTCTTTTGGTTTGATCCTAAATTGGCCCCTCAAAGTTGTTTCCTTTGTTTCCCCGCGGTATAAATGAATACTTGCTTAGTAATTAGTAATCATTCATCTTATCCCCGGAGGAGTCTGTGGTTTTCTACCCTGATACCGGTAGTTGTAAACCCTATTTTCTCCCCTTTGCAGAGTTAACCTTTGGTTCATCATAATCGATGACGGTTACTTTTCCGCGGTTTCCTACCCAGTAGCCGGTAGGTGTAATCCCCTCCTTGGTGGTTATCTTCATCCAATATTCGATGTTAACATTCCCTCTTTTGCCTGGATAATTGCCCTGTTTACGCAATTTATCCCCGGCGAGTCATCTCTCGTCTAACCTTTGTTGTTGATGACGATTGTTTCTCCTGAATTGGTCATCATTATATACCTAATTTCGGTATCCCGATGCCTTTTCTTTTCGGTCAATTTATCCTTTATTAACCCAGTAACCGGTTGTGGATAGTCGTCCATGCGAGTATATTATCTACGTTCCGATGGTAATAGATAGTATATCTCATGCACTCTTTGGTCGAAACCTTTTGTTCTCCCCCAGTAGAGTAAGATTCGTTTCCCCTTTGTGGAGTCGAATATCCATCCTATAATCGAGTCAGCTTTTAGCCCTCTTTTGGATGATGAGTGTCTTGGAAATATTCCCCAATTCACGCCTTGGTTGGTCACCTATTATATGCCCAGTAATCGGTATCCTTGGTGTTCCTCCCTTTCTGCTCCCTATTACGACTTTTGTCCCCTGTGGAGTCAGATTTCCCTGAGTTGAAATATACCTTCTAGGTCTTCCTCAAATGATTTGTTTGATTGATATCTCTCACCCTTGTACCGGTCTTAGATATTCAGTCTTCCCGAGCATGTTGTATCTTTAACCCTTATGCCGGTGTTCAGATCACATGTCTCTTTGAGCTTATTACCCAGTAACCGGTAATACCTCATCCCGCTGCTTCCCCAAGAGAGTCTTTTCAGGCATCCCTGGTGAAGTCCGTTGTGGATTGTTTTGCTGTATTGGCATATTCCCCAATCCGAGCACCTTTGAGTCAGTTCGAGTCTTTCCAGGGATTTATTCCCTTTGGAATTCTGCTCCCCAACTTTGAGTCGTGCCCTGCTCACGCATTTCTTTCTTATCCCCGTAAAAGTCCCCAAGATTTTGTCCCATTGAATGTGGATTGTTGGTGTCTCCTGATTTTCTTTACTCCTTTGTGGACACGTATCCCCATAGAGTGTTACTATTTTGCATACATACATTTGCATCATGAGGTCTCTTAGAGACTAAAATTCGTCTCTTTGTTATTATTTAAGCCCATTCTACCCCGTCGAGACGAAGATTTTAACCTTCACTTCTCCGGCTAGAATGACCTTAATAGGGGCATCTGTAAGACCCCAATTTTGTCCCTAAGATCCCTCATGGCATCATAACAGTGCATTTGTATTGCCTCAAGGATCATAAGCATCTTGGTTCCCTTTACCTTTGGGTGGGACTCCTTGTGAGTGGTTTGAGATCACCAAATATGCTTGAATTGTATATCATTGCTTTTCTCATTTTTTGTTTACTAACCAAAAGCACAAAAATATGTCACTAACATCTTTTGTTTTATAGCTTGAGCAATCACAAGGTCAAAAGCCTCTAGGAGATCCTTGATACAAGGACATGGTCAAGAAGAGATGATAGCAAGCATGGTAATGGTTCCCAAAGCTCTCATCCACCAAATATGCCTCCCTAGCATCTCAATTCATTATTTTGATCAAAACAAGTCAAAGGGTTTGAGGTCTTGTTCTTCAAGGAAACCCTAATCCATCTGTGCACCACAATGCCTTCCTCATGAAGTACAATCAAGGGAAGTTATTTAACTCTTCATTTCATGCATATTTGAACTTATTTGAGTATCCTCAATCATCAATTCATCAAGATATGAGGCATGGACTTGAGAAGTTTATCAGTCAATTCATCTGACTATTTTGAAATGCACTGAAACCTAACTTTTGATGTGTTGGTCAAATGGATATGGTTCCAAAAGCAAAACTGTTCTTAAGGACAATATGAACAACTTTCATGTTCCTCAAAATTTGATTTGAAGCTTGGAAAACCATCTGCCATTCCAATACATTATAGGTCATTTTGACTGAAACCCTAATTTTGGGTCAACTTCCCAAGGACATAACTCATTCTTTTTTTATGATTTTGAGGTGGGATCAAATGCATTGGAAATCTTAAGATGTCTAATTCAAATGTTATGTTGAACAAAATTTCAAAATCTCAAAGGAAATACATGTGATAATGCAAGACATTATAGGTCCTTTTGTACCAAATGCATTAAAAGTCAAAAAAGTCCAACTTCAAGTGCCCATAACTCTTTCATCCAAAATCCAAATGATGTAAAATTGAAGTCTATTTTGATTGTCTTGAAAACATCTACAACTTTCATGTTGGAGGTATTTCCATTTGAAGCTTGCATCATCAAAACAGAGGGGCTTGAAAGTTGGCCAAAATTAGAAACCTTGCATTGACATGTTTTGCACATCACACTTTAAACTCAAATTTCATAAATTTCGCCACTCCAAATGAGTTTTTGTCCAACATAACAATTGTTCCTCATACAAAGACCTTTCCAACCATTACCCATATGCCTATGCTTGGATTTCCTAAATGGCACTTTCGAAGAGATGATTGTTTAGGTGCAAATGGAGAATTCACATTGAATCTTGAAATGCAAGCTATTGCAAGGCAAATTACACGTCCAAATCAATTCATTGTGCTATCAGCTTGCAAATCCATCAGCTTTTGGGCCTCACATGCGCCTGTACAGGCCCATGTATGGAGGACCCAAAGCTTCATGCACACGAGTTTCTTCTCATTTTGGCATCAGCTCCAGCTATAAATACCTTGCCATGCTCACTCATTTGGGAGGCCGATCTCAACCTGAAATGCTGCAAAAATATTTCCATAACCATCACTAAAAAAGCAAGCTCACTTTTCTCATTTTTTTCAGATTTGAAATTCAACTTCATCTGGTTGAATTCTCAGATCTAGTGCTTCTAGACCTTCATTACACATCTCATTGAACTTCTGTTTTGATAAAGCAAGCAAGGTTTCAAGCTTAAATCACCAGAACTCAAACTTGAACTCCAACTGGTATTTTCTTCGATTCTCTTCATTCATTGACCTATTGGTTGTGATTTTGTGTTGGCTGAAGTCCTCTCAATGGAGGCATAATGTTTATGCTTTTGATTTTTGCAATTCATTAAGTTCATGATGAACACCAGATTTTTCCAGCTCTGATTTCTCACATTATAGAGATCTAGAAGTAAAATGGATGGTATAGGGATGATGTACAGTATCCCAGCTTTCTATTGATGTATAGATCGCACGTTTTGGTTGCCTCTTTAATTTCTGCAATTTGGCCGGAATCCTGGAGCTCACCGGAGAAGACGGTGGCTCTGGTGGCTTCATCATCTCCAGATCAAACCCTGGCCATTGGATCTATTTCCCAGATTGAATCTCGTCCCTTGCTTGTTATGACTTCCTATTGTTTCACATGTGCACGCATTGACTTGGATCCATGGTAGGTGCGCGCTTCGTGGCCTCTTGATTTGCCAGCTCAATTAATGAGCTTAGATCAGACGGTCCACGCTTTTTACAATTTCTATTTTCTGTTTTATTTTCCTTTTATTTTCTTTAATTCCAATTATTTTCAAAAATCAATATCTCTTTCATTTTTTATCCAAAAATTATGGGACCAATTGCATTAGTTCCCAAATAAATTCTAGTTTCTATTTCTGATTTTTTTTTTTTTATTTTGTCATTTGATATTTTTTGTGAATTTTCTCTTTTCTGGTTATTTTTAATTCATTTTAAATAGTTTTTGATATTCAAAAAATACAGAAATATTTTCCTAACCTATTTGAATGATGATGGATCTATGAAAAATATTCTCATCAATTTTTGAATTGATTTGAGATTTATTTGAGATTTTAGTTCAATTAGGTTATTTTTATTCATTTTTAATTGATTAAAAATAGTTTCTGACTTTTAAAAATGCTGAAATTTTTTGTCAAACTTTGTTTGACCTTAGGATAAATTACTTGGACCTTTCAAGGTTGATTTGAAGTAATTTTGAAGTTTGACCTTTCCATTTCATTTTTAATTCAAGTTTAATTAAATATTAAAAAATGCCAAAAATAGTTTATTCATTTCTTGACTCCCAATCTTCATCTCACTTCTGTTTTTGATTGTTTGACCTTGACTTTCAATGTCATTGGTCAACATATGAGGATTGGTACATTGTATTTCATTTAATGTACTTTAATTTTGCCATTTTCCATTTCTCTTATTCATCTCCTTCTTCTTCTTCTTTTTCTTCTTTTTCTTTTTGATCAATGAGTTGAAGGTTGATAAGTTAGCATTGATTAGAGGGATTTAACCTTCCTTGATTCACATCTAATTCATCTTGATCAATTGATCAAGTGAATTGCTTTGCATTAAGGATAGGTTGTCTTTTAAATCATGCAAAAGGCTTAAACCAATACAAGATCATTTCTCATTTTCTTTTTGGCATGGCAAGTTGTTGGGACTTGGTTCACTAATCAAGACTCCTAACTTGTGTTTGTTGCCTACATTATTATTGACCAGCCTCAGATAGTTGTGACTTCTACATAAGTCCAATTACGATTGCTTAACATAGCGCTAAATTTGCCTTATGGCACACTAACTACTAACACTAACTATTGACAATTAACATTTACTTTATGCAATTTATTTTTATGCAATTTACAATTCTTGCACATATTATCCATTTGCATTTCTCTTTGCTCATTTAAGCACATGTTTATGTTAATGCCATTTGCCTTTTGCTCACTTGAGCACATAATTGTGTATATACTATTATGCTTGTGTCTTGTTTTGATTATTGTGAACCAAAATGCAAAGAAATGGACTTAGTTTCTAGGACTTTCCCTATGGAAAGAAATGGAGAATTGGACTTAGATTCTAGGACTTTCCTTATGCAAAATTGGAGTAAAGGATCTTAATGTTGAAGATGGATTAGAAGGACCAAATCTCTAAACTCAGTCTTGTCCATTCTTGTTTTACTCCATGAAACTTTTGATGTGTGTGCTTTTGTGCTAGGAGTTTCCATTTGAGCTTAATTGGAGGACCATTGCCATGTTCATCTAAAGAGAGAGATGCAAAAGCCATTGGAGGATTCTTAGAAGCATGACCTTGTGTTTGATTGCTTGAAATATTTGCTTTGTGGTTGCTTTGTTCCAAAGGATGGGAGCTACTTGGATCACCAATGTGATCTTAAGAGAGGAACTCCTAGTATGGTTTCATTTCTTATCCCTCACCTTTTATTTTCCTTAGGACTTAGCCTTTCTTCTTCTTCTCTCCACTCTAACCCAAGCCAAAACTTTTTGTGCAAACATTTAACCATTGTTCTAAAACATTAGAAACCTAAGACTTAGGCTTTTGATTTTCAAACCTTCTTTTCATAACACTTATTTTGAATTGAATCTTTAAGTCAACTTTGACCATTTTTGTATATACTTCTAATTGGTAAATATAACCCATTCAAATTTCTTTTTTATGGTTCCAATGGCCACCTTCTTAAAAACTTTTCATAACCTTTAGCTATTAGGTTTGAGTTATCCTTGAGGTAGATGTAATGCTCACCTATATCCTTAGTGATGGACAATGAGTCTTCCATGCTTATTATAGGGTTAACCCCTCACTAGCATGTTGAAGCTGTCACCATTGACACTGGAAGACGCCTGAATGCTCGGAATTTGAAGAGCATGGGAAACATTGATCATGTTAGAGCCAAACCAACACTTGATACCTCCTAGGAAGCACTCAGAGATCAGAGGGAGATTCCCAACGGGCTTTACCTATTCTCCAAGATTGACCCTCTAGAGGTAGTAGCCTACTATCTACAGGACCTTGCCAATCAAAGGGTGGATATCTCTGACTTCACAGTGGACTGGCTTCCTGAGCATCCACCTAACATCATGAAGAGGATGCGGGAGCCCTCTGAGAAGTCCAAGAAGGCGAAGAAAGCTAAGCTGGGAGAATCCTCTAGATCAAGACCCCTAATTCCTCTAGTTGGCTCTCCAGGTAAGTCTGTACCTCTCCCACGCTCTGTCAAAATTAAACAAATTGCTTCTTCTTTTCCCCAAACAACTCCCATATACACCTCTTCTGAAAATCCTCCCTCAACCACCAGATCCTCTAACCCACCCTCTCTCAAATTCAACCTCGCTACCACCACATTACCTGTTTTGGAAGCAGAAATGATGAATGAAACAACTTCACCATCATCATCACCATCTCCTCAATCCCCATCTTACTACTAACTCTCCTCTGACACTGAACTATCTGACCCCCAACCCCCACTCTGGCTCAGCTGCAAGCCCGTGCTCTGGCCTCTCAACAACCATCACACTCTGAACCTGCACCAGACTTTCCCTCCCCACCTCCTAAACATCCAAATCGCACCACATCTGAACAAACACCGCCTACACAACAACCAATCCACTATGAACCACAACCAACCCAACCACCATCTAAACAAACCCCACAACCTGAACTATCCTCACAGTCACACTCTGACATTCCCCCATCCATCACATCTGCTGACCCCACAACTCCCACACTTAATCTAAGTGCCCCAAACTCACCCTCCTCACCCTCCCTAGCCTCTACCACTAAACCAGAAACTACCCTTCCTACCCTTGAAGAAGCAATCCAGGTTTTTGTAGAGTCTTCAGTTGAGAAGGTCAAGTCTCTGACCATCAATTCTGGTATCAGTGGTGATCCCTCTGCTGTAAGGATCCACTGGAACAAAGTGATAAGTTGGATGACCTCTGAAGCCTTCAAGTTGAAAGGCCTCTATGAACAAGTCCGCAACAACTTCATCAGAGACGCTGGTATTAGACTTCAAGAGCGCTTAGCCAGAGAAGCTGAGGAACGGGAAAGGAAGGAAACTGAAGAGAAAGCGCGCCAAGAAGAACTTCAAAGAATCAGAGAAGCTGAAGCAAAGGCTGCTGCTGATACGGCTGCTGCTGAGGTTGAGGCAAAATCTAAAGCCGACATTGAAGAAGCAGCTCGCGTTGCTGAAAAAGTTATTGCCAAAGCCAACGTTAATGAACTGACTCAGGGGGAGCACTTCAACTCTCGGTTCGTCCCTCTGGTCTTGAAGACTCTAGAGGAACTGCACAAATAACAACAGGTAGTTCAGGCCAGGCTGGATCGACAAGACTCAGTCAACGTCAACATTCAGAACATGCTGTCCCAGCTGCTCCAAAGGATGTCTCCTCCTCCAAACCCTTAGGCACCTAGGCTATTTGCGTGTTGCTTTCTCTATTTGGCTGTTTTCGCTTTGCTTGCTGCTTTCTGACATAGGTGCTGCTTATCTGTAAATGCCTTTTATCAATATCAACCTTTTTTGCTATGTCTTTTTGATTCTGACAAAAAGGGGGAGAACTAAAACAGCTCTGATGGAAACATAACTAAATCCTCTCAAGCATTGCAAACATCATTAATAAATTATTACTAAATCAATGACTAAAGATATGCAGGAAAGTAGCTAAAGCACTAAAACAAGGAAGGTCCGGTAAGAACTTCTAAGTTATCCAAGGATCTAACTCAGGGGGAGCCCACTTTCCTATCTGATCTAACATTTTATTTAATGTTTCACCTTTACTCTGTATTGTTTTGCCATCATCAAAAAGGGGGAGATTGTAAGAACAATGTTGGTTCTACAATATATCTCTAAGATTTGGATGATAACAAAGGATGAAACAAAAATGGTACTCTAATGAGATTTTTTATTAGTATGCAGGACTCTGATCAAACATCAGATAGAGAATTACATCAGAAAAAAAATATTCTATTATCAGATACTACTCAGAAAGAATGTGTCTAGAAGGCTCTGATTCTGATCAACGCAGATACCAGCACAACATAAAGAAGTCAGAAACTCTGATAAAAGAGTACTGAATCCAGACTCTTAATTTGAAGAAGTTTAGAGCATTGAGAAACTTTGATGTGGTCAGACATAATCAACCTCTGAAGAAAAACTTTGATTTATCAAGCTCAGATGCAGAGTCACAGTTCAGAACGCGTAACCGAAAAGAAATCTTAATTTGGAAAGAAAGCATTTCGAGAAGGAAATAATGAGGCGTGCAAAACTGTTTTAGAAAGAAACGAGGAGAGTAATGACCTTAAACATTCTTCAATGACCAAGATCTTGTCATCACTCCAACGGTCCTTCACAACGACTATATAAAAAACGGAATACTTCACAAGAATACACACCTGAGACACACAAGAATACAAAAACTCTCAATTTCCTTCTTATCTTTCACGAGTTGTTGCTCTTACGTGAAAAGTTATTATTCTTACAATTCTATAATTCTTGCTTGTTAGAAGCACATTACATTACAATTTATACTCTTGCTTAAAATACTTCCTCAAGGGAATCTGTGTAGTCTGAATACTTGAGAGGGCTGAGAGATTATTCTCTTAGATGATTGGTTGTGTAATCTTTCAAGATTAGTGGATTAAGTCCTTTTTGAAGGCGAAATCACCTTGGCCGGGTGGACTAGAGTGGCTTTGAATTTCAAGCGAACCAGTATAAAATTTTGTGTCATCTCCTTTTTTATTCTATGTGTCTGATTTCTGAAAAAGTTTTTATTTCCAAAACAATTCAAACCCCCTTTCTTGTTTTTCTCAACCTTCATATGTTTCATGAGCATAGTCCATTATACTATGTCTCTAACATGCATTAACACCAAAATTCTATTTCCCGACCTCAAATAGTTGTGACTTCTACATAAGTCCAATTACGATTGCTTAACATAACGCTAAATTTGTGACACAAAAGGCATAGTATTCTAGTTAGTGAGATTCTAATTCTCCCCTCTTTCATGGTATTGTGTGGGAACTTGCCCTTTTTTCCTTCCTTTGGAAGATGTCTTGGTTCAAGGATCCATGCTTGTGATAAGTGGGTTGAGTGTTCTTCAAAGAATAACTAAGAGATAAAAAGCAAAAGCAAAACAATACTAACTTCTAATTTATTAACAACTAACATTTAATTTAAAGCCATTTACTTTGATGTCATTTAATTTTAGTCTTTATTCATTTTCCATTATTCATAGCATTCTAATTGTTTATGTTAATGCAATTTTCACTTTGTCCATTGGGACCATACTGTGTGATATATCTTGTTTGTGTATATTTTGTTTGCTTGTGTGGTCTTTGACCATAAATGTACATAATAACAACAAAAACCCTAAAAAACTTTTGTGTGGACTGTTGGCTTGATCTTGAACAAGTGGACTTAGAATTTAGGCAACATTCCTATGCTAAAGGACTTGGCCAATGCCGACTTTTGTGAAACCAAGTGTTTGCAATTTGAAACTTCATCTGATACATCATTCAAGATCCATTTGAGTTCATCTGCAACATGATCATTGTGAAGTTGTTATTTTGAACCTGTGACTTGTGGAATTCATCTGTTACGTGGGCTAATTTGAAGAAGATCATGGAGTGGCTAAGCTTGGATGTGGCTATCATTATTTGATACCTTGCTCTTCAAGATTGATATAATTGTGCATTTGTGTGTTGTTTGGTTCTAAATGTCAAAGGGAATTTGGGTTTCTATTGACATTCTTGTCTATTGGATTGCTACCCATTGGTTAGATCTTTTCAACCCTTAACTTTTAATTTTGTGCATAGGATTAGTCTTTTCATCTCCTCCCCATTTCTTTAATTTCAAAATATCTTCCCTTTTTTTTAAAAATATTCATTGATTGAACTTATTTTGTTCTAAATCTTGACTAGTTTGCAAAAAGATAGAAACTTTGGCCTTATGGCATTGCATTTTAAAACTTATTTTTTTAATCAAACTTGTAAATGAACTTAATTATACTTGACTTAAACTTTAAAAAAACGCCAAAAAGAACTAACTCATTCAAACCATTGTTAGGCCTTTGTGCCTTTCAAACTTAAATTTTGTTAAAAGCAATGCATCCATTTTGAAATTTGTATCACGAACTATGAGGTTTTGATCCCTCATTTTATATTGGTACGTAGGCACAAGTCCGAAGGTCTTGTCAAACACAAAAATATAATTAATGAATTCTTTTCTCATCCCCCCATTCTACTTGTTTGTAAACCTCATTTTGTACAAAATACATATGCACACAAAAAAGGGCTCCCTAGGAGTACCTAGGACACTTTGGGTGCTAACAGCTTCCCTCTGTGTAACCAACCCCCTCACCTGTAATCTCTGACATTTTATTAGTTTTGATTTGAAAACTTCTTACTTTTGGGTTTTGTTCGTACTTTTTCCTTTTCCCTTGGAAACAATAAATGTGCGGTGGCGACTCTAGTTTTATTGATGTTTAGCTTATCCATAGCCTGATGATCATGAATTTACCGCTACACTATTAAATCAATACTTAGGGTATTTGAGTTGGTGTCGGGTTTGACTACTAATTTTTGGAAGAGCGGTCTATTTGGAGTGGGGGTGGAAGACTCTTTCTTGGATGTTGTAGCGCATTTTCTATCATGTAAGTCTAGTAGGGTCCCATTCAAATTCCTTGGTTTATATGTCGGCGGGAATCATAGACGAATAAACTTTTGGAACCTGTTGTCGACTGCTTTAGAGTAAGGTTCTCCACTTAGAAAGGCAAGTTGTTATCAATAGGCGGGAGGGTGGAATACGGTGAACTGACTTTGGGTTTTTGCTTTGAAAAGCAATGTTGCGGATAGCAAGAGTCGCCACCGACTTTTCTTTTATCCAATAAGGAAAGGTGGAAAAGAACAGGAAAGACCTTGATTAGATTTTGAGTTCGGGAGGTACATTATACAAAGGGAAGGTGTTAGCACCCTTTGTATCCATGGTTATCCATGGGCTCTTAATTGCTTAACTCACTTATGTTTTCCTTGTTTGAGAAAGTGTTTGAGAAATGTGGTGTGTTTAGAAAATATTTTGAAAGGAGAGTTTTACTTTGTAATGATTCTTGTACGAATGTATACAAAGTGTTTATCTCGTTTGATTTTGAAAGATGTTTAGAAAAATATAACTCGGCGATGATTCTGGTGCGAATGTATACCAAGTGGTGATTTTCTAAAAGATGTTATGAAAAGTGTGAGGTGTGAAAAGTATTTTAAGTTGTGAGCAAGCATTTAAGAATTATACCTAACCAAGGTCTTTATAGGTATTTCCTATCCTTAGGAGAGTAAAATTGTCCTTACTATTGAGAAGTAAGTAGTCTTATCCTTTGGATGTAAAGGGACATCGTGGGGTCGTCGATTGGTCATTGAAGGCAACATTTGTAAGGATACCTTAGCATTCGAAGGGACGATCATCATTTAATCGTAGGCTACAACGAAGGGTCATCGAGGGACAAAGTCATATATTCGAAGGCAACGTTCGAGGGACAAGGTTTATCTCGTAGGGACATTGACCTTTTGATCAAAGGGGCTATGACTTATCTGTTTAGGGATGATGATGATTTAATCGAAAGGGTCTTTACTAAGGGTATCCCCACATTCGCGGGACATGACTGTAATATCGTAAGGCAACAAAGAGCGGGACAAGATCACGTATTCAAAGTCAATGTAATCAGCCAAGTAATCAGAATAAATATCCACAATGGTATCCCACAAATAAAGTGGAATGCCGAGCTATCTCTTCAAGAATCATGGGAGCCCTTACAAAAACTCAGCAAACATGTTAGACTAACGGGATGGGGTGCAATCAAGAGTTGCACCGAACAAAAGAATCATAACAATAATAGTGTCAGGCAAACAGCGTGTAAACGCAATAGAAAACATGTCAAATAAATACAAAACAGATCAGCATGCAAACAGAAAAAAAATCAACTACTGTCATGTTTGCTACTGCCTCGCCTAGCGAGGGCCTGGCGAACCCTCGCTACAGGTTCGCTTAGCGAGGTGCTAGCGAACGGCTGCGGGTTCTGGGTTCTTCTTTGATACTGGTGCGATTTCGGAAACCCCAACCCCTATGGCATCCATTACAGAAATTACATGATCGAATATTCAAAGTATTGCTTTACACATTTATGCATATCTAAACCCACATGCAAAACCTAACGATATTCGCCTTTCCAAATTCAACCATAATGCCTCATACATTTAGAAATTTCAAATTGGGAGCATAGAGTAGTGGGAATAGGGCAAACCTGATTGGAGGGATCGAACGAAGTTGAGTTACACCGTTGGGTTTTGCAAAGCAATCTTAGGGTTTATGCCTGATAGGGTTGGTGGAGGTAACCTTTGTGCCGATGAGTTCTCTGAATTAGCTTCTAGGGTTTTCTGTTCTTTTTTCTCATCTCCAGGGTTTTCTCGTCCGTCCCCTTTTTTCAAATGAAGTCTTGGAATTTATAGCTAATTTTTTGTGTCTTGGTGGGCTTAGACTGAAGGCAATTTAGGCCCAGAATTTTTGTATATCCGCCAGCTTCGCTAGGCGAGTGAGCTAGCGAAGGGTTCGCTAGGCGAACACTCAGCGAGTGTTCCAGCGAATACTCCCAGACTTGGATAAAAGCACAACTAGTACTTACTCGCTAGGCGAGCATCTAGCAAGTAGGTAGCGAGCATTCCAGTAGCTAAACCAATAAGGTTCGCTGGAGAGAAGGATGAAGCGTGGGCTTCGCCTAGCGAAGTGTTTGCTCGCCTAGCGAGCATGACAGTTCAGGTCATCTTCTGGATTTGGTAACCTGTGCGCTAGATCCTTGTTCCTTTGAGATTAATGCTTTGAAAAATGAATAGACCTCATTGGAACCTGTTGAAAGTATCATAAAAATAACGGGCAAATTTTGGGGTATGACAGCTGCCCCTGTTCAATATTCTTAAACCGAGAGAATTAGAATGATATGTACGCCATTTGTGATCTGGAGGTGGAAGATTATTGAACACTTAGAATGCCCCGAAAATTTGCACTTGTTAATTAAAGGATAGTCTTGATGGAGATGGGCTTAAAGATGCCATCCAGAAAGTTTGATGATGAGAGCTTCAGAGTGCATCGTACATTAGACCATATCTGAAGACATGGGTGTCACACTGGGTCGTACGTTAGACCGTATAATGAGTCATCCATTAGGTGATATTAGGGTGAGCTGAACCTGATGAGATAAGGATCAGAATGGGTCATACGCTAGACCGTATCTGAGTAGCAAAGTGAGCTGTCTGTTAGGCTGTATCTGGAGAAATAAAGATCAGAATAGATCGTACGCTAGATCGTATCTGGGTAGCAGAATGAGCCGTCCGTTAGGCTGTATCTGACGATAAAAAGTAGTCGTACGCTAGACTGCATTTCAGAATGTACCGTACGCTAGGTAGCATCTGAGTAGCAGAATGAGCCGTCTGTTAGGCTGTATCTTCACTAGGGATGAAAGATCAGAATGGATCATACGCTAGATCGTATCTGAGTCGCAGAATGAGCCGTCTGTCAGGCTGCATCTGGAGGAATAAAGATCAGAATGGATCATACGCTAGATCGTATCTGAGTCGCAGAATGAGCTGTCCGTTAGGCTGTATCTGGAGGAATAAAGATCAGAATGGATCATACGCTAGATCGTATCTAAGTCGCAGAATGAGCCGTCCGTTAAGCTGTATCTGGAGGAATAAAGATCAGAATGGATCGTACGCTAGATCGTATCTGAGTAGCAGAATGAGCCATCCGTTAGGCTGTATGTGACGCTAAAAGGGGGTAGTCATACGCTAGACTACATTTCAGAATGTGTCGTACGCTAGGCAGTATCTGAGGGGATGAATATCCAAATGGGTCGTACGCTAGACCGTATTGGAGCAATTGAAGGAGCCATATGTTAGGCTGAATCAGAATGAGCCGTACGTTAGGCTATATATGATAATATTTGTATATGTTGTATTTGCAATAAATGGCTAGGATGGGCTTAAAGATGCCATCATTAGGAGGATATCAGAATGCTTGTCCGAATGAATATTCATATGGATTATATCTGAAAGATGTATCTGTAACTGATAAAGATATCTGTCTGAATGAATCTTTATTTGACTGTATCGGGAGGATAATTAACCTGAAAAAAGAGTTAGCCTCATGCCATGTCATGATGCATGAGATGTTTTATGCTCTTGAAAATAAATGCGAACATTGCATGCGTGCATATGCTATGAAATGATGCATGAATGAATTATGTGTCTCAACAATTTTGCCATGGGAAAATAAATCCCGATATTCTGGTCGGCGATATTTGTATTGACGACCCTTTCTTAGCTGGGGATATTTGATTTCTGTCTGATGGTAGAAATATTCAACAGAACCTGACTGGGGATAACAAAGATGACTAGTCTGTCTAGTAGTGCCAATTTCTTCTGGGAATGACTGGTTTTGCTGGGGAATAGGATTTGCAACCGGATTTGTTGGAGAGCATGGTTAGACCTTATCCTCGATCCTAAAGTCTTTTAGTAATTGTTGTTTCTATTTTATGCATGTTCTTTTCGGCAAACATCAATCATATTCAAATGCATATATTAATTCGAATTAAATCAATGGACATTTATGCAAACAAAACGGAGAAAGTAAAACAAAAGTATCTTTTTGGAAATAAAATTGTATTGATTTTGAAAGAGGGCCTATAAACAGGCAATTTTAATACAAGGAGATAGAAATCCTAGTAAGAGGAAATTGTCAAGAAAGCAAAGAAAAAAATAGCTATGAGAAAAAGTCCTATTGATTTAAATTCTGCTACAGCTATTATGCCTTGAAGCATCTCATCCCTTGCTGTCGAATGGAAGTGATTGGCTTGCTCAGTCCCTTTGACTTTGGTGAGGCTGATCGAGAACGGGACATAGTCATACGCTTTAATCCTTAATTTTTGCTTGGACCGCCTTTTCAGGTTTTCAGTCCACCAGGATACCCTTTTTTGCCCAAGCCGCCTTTTTAGGTTTTCGACTTGCCGGGTGTACATTTTTATATGTTTATCCCTAATTTTTGCCCGAACCCTTTTGGTTCGCCGGGATGCCCTTACTTTTGCCTAGATACGTCGATCTAGTGGGTCTCTTTTATGCGTAGTATTTTTTAACTATGTCCGCGTTCACGGGATGCGGGAAATCTTCGCCATCCATCGTAGCAAGCATCATGGCTCCACCAGAGAATACCTTCTTAAGCTACAAATGGCCCTTCGTATGTGGGAGTCCATTTGCCTCTAGGATTACCTTGTGGTAGAATGATACGCTTTATCACCAAGTCGCCAATTTGATACACCTGTCTCTTGACTTTTTTATTAAATGCCTGGGTCATGCGCTTCTGATATATCTGTCCATGGCAAACAGCCGCAAGTCTCTTTTCATCAATCAAATTTATCTGATCGAGTCGAGTCTGAATCCATTCATCTTCATCTAAGCCTGCATCTTTCATAATTCTTAGAGAGGGAATATGAACTTCCACCGGTAAAACGGCTTCCATTCCGTAGACTAAAGAGAAAGGAGTTGCCCTTGTCGAAGTGCGTACTGAAGTGCGATAACCATGAAGAACAAATGGTAACATCTCATGCCAGTCTTTGTATGTTACTATCATCTTTTGATAGGATCCATCTTAGAAATAAATAAAGTGGTATGATTCAACATATACTGTCTTAGTCGGCGAGTAGCCCAAGCCAAAGCACAACAAGTTTTCTCAAGCAGTGAGTATCTTGTTTTACAGTCGGTAAACTTTTTGCTAAGGTAGTATATTGCATGCTCTTTTCGACCAGACTCGTCATGTTGCCCCAACACACACCCCATTGAATTTTCTAACACGGTCAAATACATGATTATAGGTCTTCCTTCAACTGGTGGCATCAGAATTGGAGGTTCTTGGAGATACTTCTTGATTTTATCAAAAGCTTCTTGACATTCATTATTCCATATTATCTCTTGATTTTTCCTCAGTAATTTGAAGATGGGTTTGCAAGTAGCAGTCAAATGGGAGATAAATCGGGCAATGTAATTCAAGCGTCCCAAGAAACCTCTGACTTCTTTATCTGTACGGGGAACTCGCATTTCTTGAATAGCTTTCACCTTAGTCGGGTCAACCTCAATTCCTTTACCACTGACAATAAAGCCCAAGAGTTTACCGGATCTTACTCCAAAGGTGCATTTGTTCGGGTTCAATCTCAACTTGTATTTCTTCAACCTCTCAAACAGTTTGTATAAATGATCGAGATGTTCTTCTTCAGTATGAGATCTGGCTATCATGTCATCCACATATACCTCTATTTCATGATGGATCATATCATGGAACAAAACCACCATAGCACACTGGTATGTTGCCCCTGCATTCTTTAAATCGAATGGCATTACTTTGTAACAGAAAGTGCCCCATTGCGTCACAAACGTAGTTTTCTCCATGTCTTCAGGTGCCATCTTAATCTGGTTATAACCTGAGAATCCATCCATGAATGAGAATACCTTGTGTTGAGCGGTGTTATCTACCAGAACATCAATGTGCGGGAGTGGAATATCATCTTTGGGACTTGCTTTATTCAAATCTCTGTAATCTACACACATTTGCACCTTACCATCCTTCTTTGGCACTGGTACCACATTAGCAACCTGTTAGATGCCCAAAAGTGCTTATTTGAGCTATCAAATGTGGGTATCTTTCACTCCATTTCCTTGCTAAAGTGTTCGAAACCACCTTTGTTTTGGATGAAATGCAATTCAATGATAAACGATCTTGGTACCTTTGATTTGTGTGTTATTGTGCAGGAAGTAGGCATGAAATAATAGAAAGTGAAGACACAAGAAATTTGGCAAAGGGATCAAAGAAAACAAGCATTCATCAGCTTGCTCGCTAGGCGAGGGCTGTGGCGAAGGACTCGCTAGGCGAGCTTCCAGCGAAAGCCCAGCGAAAAGCTCCAGTATTTTACAGTGGCAAACATGACCACACTCGCTAGGCGAGCTTCCAGCGAGGTGTGTGGCGAACACGTCCAGACTTGGTGAAAAGCGCAGCCAGCACTCACTCGCTGGGCGAGCCTTTAGCGAGCTCCCAGCGAGCATTCCAGTAGCAAAACCTCTCAAGCTCGTTGGAGCGAAGGTTGGAGCGTGCCCTTCGCTAGGAGAAGGTTTTGTTCGCTCAGCGAACATGACAGTCTGGAAAAGGCTGTTTCTCTGTGCGCAGGTGCCTCAGGTGCCTCATTTAGGGGCTCGCTAGGCGAGCCATTCTGCTCGCCTAGCGAGCATGACAGCCCAGTAGCAGCTCTATAAGTAGCAAGGGCTACTTTTTGGAGCCATACCTTATTTTTCCATACTTTTGTACTTTTTCTAAATATTTTACAGCATTGTTCCAAGGATCTTTTGTGACCTAAAAACCATTTTTCTTCATCTCTTAACCATCTTTCACAAAAAGAAGGTGGATTCCCATCCAATCTCGATTATTCGACCCGGATGTTGATCAACCTTCTTCCGAAACTTGTTGACCAAGCTACCATGAAAATGAGTAGCTAAGTCCTTCATTTTGTCAAGGTTAGATGTAGATGATCATTAGCTTTGTGTGTAAATGTAAGGATCTTCATTTGTAAACTCTTTAATGGTGAATATATGGTGAAAACTTTGTTCTTATTGAAAACTCTTTGTGTTGGTTTATGATCGAGAGATGTTTACCAACTCTTAACCTAGGTTTTCATCCAATCTTGTTTGTTAGCTAGAGATAGTAATGAATGATTTTGTTCACCATAAGGTTGAACCAAAAAGTTGTCATTTTGATAGATTGTGTTAGAGATAAACAATGGATCAAAATGGGAAAACTCACAATGTGTGTTAGAGATAAACACATTGGAAGGACTTTGTGAAATAGTTTATCATCTAAAGGAGTTTATAAGTTTTGTTGATCTAACATATACATGCAAAGTGATCGTCGAACCCTAACTTTGGCAATATTTCTCAAATATTCAAACCAAAACTTTTACCGCATTTTATTACACTTTTATGCAAGATACCGTGACAAATACCAAAACCCCATTGTTACCTTAAGCTAAGAATTAAAACAACTATCGAAAGGCGGTGATATCTTAGAATCCCTGTGGATACGATAACAAAAACCCGACACTTAAAATTACATTCAACAAAATGGCGCCGTTGCCGGGGACTGTGAATTGATATTGCGAGCATCGCAATAGTTGTTTAAGTTTTAGCTTTCGAATTTTTGACTTGTGCTTGTAATTTGTTTGGTTTAGTGTGCAGCTTACGTTTTATGCGAGGGCAAATCCCTGTGGACGAACTTCTTTTTGATCCTGAGATCGAGAGAACCGCAAGGAGGCTTAATAGCAAAACGAGACGAAGGAGGCAACAAGCGAGACATCGACAAGAACAAGGAGAAAGTTCTACCACAAATCCACCACCATTCATACCTAACATGGAGCCATCACCACCACCGCCTATTTCTACTCCATGCATAAACAGTCCAAGAAACACTGCTCAGTTTGCCAACCACACGGGAAGGCAAGCTGAGATGAAAACGGGAACTCTCAATTTATTATATGGAAGTCCATTCACCGGAATGGACCATGAAGATCCCTTTGCTTTTCTCACAAAATTTTATGAGATAGCATTGGCGGCCGGAGTGGATCAGGCTCAGGAGCTACCGTTATTCAGAAGATTATTTCCCCACGCTTTGCTCGGCAAAGCAAAAGATTGGTACTTAGATCAAACACCAGCCGTCATGACAGACTGGAACGTGTTAGAAGAGAAGTTCATCGAAAGATTCTTCTCACATAACCGGTTCATGGAATCCAAGATGGCCATCTCAGTGTTTGCACAAGGAATCAATGAATCCTTAAATGAAGCGTGGGAAAGATTCAAATCCATGCTTCGGAAGTGTAAAGGGCATGGATTTGATGAGATGACTCAAATCCATATTTTCAAAAATGGACTTCAACCAAATTGCAAGACGTTGTTGGATGCTACCTCGGGTGGCTCTTTATTGTCTAAAAGTGCCGAAGAAGCTACAAATATCATAAATCGAATGGCTCTAAATGATCTTCAGAGTCAAAGTCGAGGCAACTCTTTGAAGAAGCCGGAGTGCTTGAACTAGGGACGAACGATGCCATCCTTGCCCAAAACAAACTCATCTCACAACAAGTGGAACTCTTAACGCAGCAAATAAAAGAGTTGAGGGAACCTTCTAAAGCTAAACAAATAGCTTGTTGTGAGCTTTGCAAAGGTGAGCATGACACCGGATTCTGTCCACCTCCGGGGTTCGAAGATGTAAACTACATGGCAAACCAAAGGGACTACCAACCGAGACAACAACAACAACAACAACCTTATCAACCAAACCCTCAAAATCAACAACCACATTTCCAAGGGAACCAAGGGTTCCAACCTAGAAGTAACTATTACCATAACCAAGGTTATGGAGGTGGTTCTTCTAGCCGTCAAAACCCTCCCCAAAATCCTTATCAATCTCAACAACCGCCGGTCGTAACTTCTAAGTTGGAAGAGACATTGACGCAATTCATGCAAATGTCAATGGCAAATCAAAAAAGCAACGACGCGGCTATAAAAAATCTCGAGACTCAAGTTGGGCAACTTGCTAAGCAACTCGTGGAACAACAAACCGGTCCTTCCTTTTCGGCAAACATGCAAATAAATCCTAAGGAACATTGTAAAGCGATCATGACGAGAAGTGGGAGGGAGTTGATGAGTGAGAATAACAAAAGAGTTGAGAGCGAACAAAGAGAGAAAAAGAAAGAAAAAGAGGAGGAAATAGTGGAGGAAAATATTGATGGTGAAGTGGGGGAGTGGAGTGAGGAGGAAGAAGTTGAAAATAACGAAAAGAATGGTGAAGTTGAAAAGAAAAAAACTGTGGAGATTGAGAAAAACACGAGTGATGAAGTAATGGGGGAGGAAGTGAAAAAGCCTAGATGGAGGAGTTCTAGAGTTGCAAAGGGAAAGGAGGTAGTGAGCACTACTCCAATCCAAAACCTTCCTTATCCTCATGCCCCGTCCAAAAGGGAGAATGAACGGCATTACGCCCGGTTCATGGATATTTTTAAACAACTACAAATAAACATTCCGTTTGCCGAAGCCTTGGAGAAAATGCCCAAGTATGCCAAATTCATGAAGGACATACATACAAAAAAGCGGAGGTATACGGAACCGGAGACCATCGTCCTAGATGCGAGTTGTAGTGCCATTATTCAAAGGACGCTTCCAAAAAAAGAGGTTGATCCAGGAAGAGTTACTTTGCCAGTTAAAATTGGTGATATCTATGTCGGGAAGGGACTAATTGACTTGGGGTCAAGCATTAATCTTATACCTTTGTCAATTATAAAGAGGCTTGGCAACATTGAAATTAAGTCCATCCGAATGACGTTGCAATTGGCGGATAAGTCGACAACCCATCCTCATGGCGTAGCCCAAGATGTTTTGGTTAAAGTCGACAAATTCTTTTTCCCGATCGATTTTATTGTTATTGATATGGAAGAAGATGATGATGCTCCGCTCATCTTGGGCCGACCTTTCATGAAAACCGCGCGAATGATGATAGACGTTGATGACGGTTTAATGAAGGTGAGAGTCCAAAATGAGGAAGTAACATTCGATCTATTCGAAGCAATGAAGCATTCAAAAGATAGAAATGATAGCTTTCGCATCGATGTGATCGAAGAAGCAGTTTTGGAGGTTTCTAAGCATATTCATGAGATATCTCCTATGGAGTTAGCTCTTGACGACTCATTAGAGGTTTTCACCGTTGAAGAAGAGCAAGCTCTAGAGGAATGCTTAAAGGAACTTGATAGTTTAGACGAACTACAACCGTGGGAAGTTGAGGAAGAAGACTTGAAGAAGGAGGTTACCGACGAAAAAGCGCCTATTGAATTGAAAATACTACCTTCTACTTTGAAGTATGTATTCCTAGATGAGACCGAAGCAAAGCCGGTCATCATAAGCAACCTTTTGACAAATGATGAAGAAGCCCGCTTGATCCATGTGCTAAAAAAAATCATGAAGCCATGGGTTGGACTCTTTCCGATCTAAAAGGAATTAGCCCTTCCTATTGCATGCACAAGATCTTGATGGAAGAGGATTTTAAGCCGGTAGCTCAACCTCAACGCCTCTTAAATCCTACCATGAAGGAGGTTGTTCGAAAGGAAGTTGTAAAGTTGTTGGATGCGGGAATGATTTACCCGATCTCGGATAGTCCATGGGTTAGTCCCGTGCATGTGGTTCCGAAGAAAGGTGGAATTACCGTGATCTGGAATGACAAGGATGAATTGATCCCTACTAAAGTTGCAACGGGGTGGCGAATGTGTATTGATTATAGGCGGTTGAATACCGCAACTCGAAAGGACCATTTTCCACTCCCGTTCATGGATCAAATGCTCGAAAGACTCTCGGGCCAACAATACTATTGTTTCTTGGATGGCTATTCCGGGTATAACCAAATTGCGGTTGACCCGGCCGATCATGAAAAGACGGCTTTCACATGTCCATTTGGAGTGTTCGCATACCGAAAAATGCCCTTTGGGTTGTGCAATGCACCGGCAACTTTCCAACGATGTGTGCAAGCCATTTTTGCCGACCTTATTGAGAAAAAAATGGAAGTCTTCATGGATGACTTCTCGGTATTTGGTGGATCCTTTAGTCTATGCTTGGCAAACTTGAAAACGGTGCTTGAACGATGTGTAAAGACCAATCTTGTGCTTAATTGGGAGAAGTGTCACTTCATGGTGACCGAGGGGATCGTGCTTGGCCATAAAGTCTCTTCAAGAGGGCTTGAAGTTGATCGAGCTAAGGTTGAAGTGATTGAAAAGTTACCTCCTCCGGTGAATGTGAAGGGAATCCGAAGCTTTTTGGGGCACGTCGGGTTCTATCGGCGCTTTATCAAGGACTTCTCAAAGGTGGCTAAGCCTTTGAGCAATTTGCTAGCTAAGGACCAGGTATTTCTCTTAACCGATGAATGTTTGCAAGCTTTTGAAACTTTAAAAGAAAAATTGGTTACCGCTCCGATTATAGTCGCTCCAAATTGGAATTCAAATTTTGAACTAATGTGTGATGCAAGCGACTATGCAATTGGAGCGGTACTTGGCCAAAGAAAAGAGAAAAATTTTCATGCGATACATTACGCAAGTAAAGTTCTTAATGAGGCTCAAATTAACTATGCCACAACTGAAAAAGAATTACTTGCGATAGTGTATGCGCTTAAAAAGTTTAGATCTTATCTTATAGGGTCTAAAGTCGTAGTTTATACCGACCACGCGGCGATTAAATATTTGCTCACCAAACCGGATTCGAAGCAAAGGCTCATCCGTTGGATCCTCTTGTTGCAAGAATTTGATGTTGAAATCAAAGACAAGAAAGGATCGGAAAATTTGGTGGCGGATCATTTATCCCGCTTGGTGAATGTGGAGGTTACCGCGTCGGAGAAGGAAATCCGGGAAGAATTTCCTGATGAAAAACTGTTCAAAGTTCAGGTTAGGCCGTGGTTTGCAGACTTTGCGAACCACAAGGCTAGTGGTTTTGTGCCTCCCGACCTAACTTCGAACCAAAAAAGGAAGTTTCTTTCGGATGCCAAGTATTACGTATGGGATGACCCGTACTTGTTTAAGTTGGGTAGTGATAACCTTTTAAGGAGATGCGTTACTGGCGATGAAGCGCAGAGCATCCTTTGGCATTGTCATAACTCGCCTTACGGCGGACACTATAATGGGGTGAGAACGGCCACTAAAATCCTTCAGTCAGGATTTTATTGGCCCACTATTTTCAAAGACGCACATACCCATGCGCAAAGTTGTGATAGTTGCCAAAGAAGCGGTGGGATTGGTAAGAGAGACGAGATGCCTCTCCAAAACATCCAAGAGGTCGAAGTATTTGATTGTTGGGGCATTGATTTTGTAGGACCATTCCCACCCTCTTATGGTAACGAGTATATGCTTGTCGTAGTTGATTACGTTTCTAAGTGGGTTGAGGCGATTGCCTCACCTCGGGCGGATGCGAAAACGGTGATAAATGTTTTGAAGAAAAACATATTTTCCCGTTTCGGGACCCCCCGAGTGTTGATAAGTGACGGAGGGTCACACTTTTGTAATGCACCGTTGGAAAGCATTTTAAAACATTACGGTGTATCACACAGAGTGGCAACTCCGTATCACCCGCAGGCTAATGGGCAAGCTGAGGTCTCTAATCGTGAGATTAAGAGAATCCTCGAAAAAACTGTGTCAAATTCGAAAAAAGAGTGGTCACAAAAATTGGATGAAGCGTTATGGGCATACCGTACCGCCTTCAAAGCTCCAATTGGCCTAACTCCTTTTCAATTGGTGTTTGGTAAAACTTGCCATTTGCCGGTTGAATTGGAGCACAAAGCCTTGTGGGCTCTGAAATTTTTAAATTTTGAAAATGATTTGGCCGGTGAGAAAAGGAAGGTGCAACTGCTTGAGTTGGAAGAGATGCGCAATGCCGCATACCACTCAAGCTGGTTGTACAAAGAGAAGGTAAAAAAACACCATGACAAAAAGCTCCGAAAGAAAGAATTTGTGCCCGGACAATTGGTCCTCTTGTTCAATTCCAGGTTGAAGTTATTCCCCGGAAAGTTGAAATCAAAATGGTCCGGGCCATTTCGGGTCAAAGAAGTTAAGGAGTACGGAGCTATTGTCATTGAGGACCTGGATAAGAAGGACAGTTGGACCGTTAATGGCCAACGTTTGAAGGTTTATCTTGGCGGTCATGTGGATCGCGAGAGCTGTGTTATTCCGTTGGATGCTCCTCTGTGAGCATCACACCGTCGAGCTTAGCCGACGTTAAACAAGCGTTTGTTGGGAGGCACCCCAACATTGTAAGTATTTACAGTTTTCTGTTCTGTTGTAGTGGGATTCCACTTGTTATGACCTTGCTGAAATGTGCCTGGAATGCTGTCTTTGAAAAGCCAAATGCTGTCATGCTCGCTTGATGCTCGCTAGGCGAAGCAGCAGCGAGCGCTGCGTGACATCACTAATTAAATCTCAGCAGGCCATGCATTTTGGGCCCAAACAAAATTTCTTTTTAACTTCTGCTCTCACGAACACTTACCACACTCTATCACTTTTTCATCTCACTCAAACTGTAAACCCTAGCATTGCATCCCTAACCTCCTGTGCATTTCAAATTCTACAGATTTCAAATCAGGTTTGCCTCTTCTTCATTACTTTCTGTTTCTTTCTGTTTCCAAAATTGCTTGAAATTTCATTTACATGAGACATTTAGGATGAAGTTGTCGGTGTGGGAAACTATAGGTTTTGCATGTGGGAATTTTAGGTTTTGCATGTGAGTTTGTAATTACCTATACCATAGAACGTTTCTTTAATTGATAAATCATTTTGTTCTGAAATTGGAACCATGAGAATGTGGGTTTTGGGAAGATTTCACTGAAAATACTGCAGAACCTAAAAACCTGTAAGGTTCACTAGCAACTCGCTAGGCGAACCAGAGGCGAGCATTCGCTGCCACTTCGCTAGGCGAAGCAGCAGCGAGCATGACAGTACTGTGAATTCTGGTTTTGCTGTCTAATCTGTTTTGTGTGTGTTGCATCCTCTTTTATTTTGCAGATGGAATCTAGATCCGGCGCTTCAAAGAAGAGAAAGGGAGGGAACACTTCCCGTCCCGTAACGATACAATTTGATACCGACAAATTTGTCGGGCCGAAGCAAGCCGCAAGGTACATTGCTTTGGAGAAGCGGAAAATTCTATCGGAGAAGAGATTCATCATCAACCCTCAAGGCACGAACAGAGAATTCGCCGGGTTGATTGACACCAAGAAGTGGGATCGGTTAATTTCCCCACTTGAGCATTATGATATTGCAACGGTGCGTGAGTTCTATGCGAACGCACTTCCGGATGATGACGAGCCATTTACTTGGACATCTAGAGTGGCCGGTCGTCCAGTTGCTTTTGATCGGGATGTTATTAACCGCGTCCTTGGTGAACCGCTCCAACTGGGAGCCGAGGAGCGAGACACCTACCACACAGACTTACGGCTTCACCGGGATATTGATGCGATCTCTGCTGCCCTGCTGTTAAGAGGGAAATCAGTTGAGCTGAACCAATCTGGGGTTCCTATGAGATACCACATGGAGGACATGACTCCCTTGGCTCAACTGATCCTGCTGTTGGTTCTGACAAACATCCAACCCAAGTCCCACACTTCTACAGTGCCGATCCCAGTGGCACACTTGGTACACTCTATCCTCACTAACGTCCAGATCGATGTGGCGAGGATTATTGCTTATGAGCTTAAGTCCGTGATTGAAAGCGGGCTAAAGTCGGGGGCTCGTGTGAATTGTCCCCTGGCTTTCCCCTGCCTAATCATGAGTTTGTGCATACAAGCGAGGGTGAGGCTACCTTCTAGGGGTCAGGTAAGGATCCCGTCGCCCATTGATGACAAGTACGTGGCCAAGTATTGCAGGGCGAAGAATGTTAGAGGTAGTTCAGCTGCTGAGGGTACCCGGGCTTCTGATGGTCCTGGTACTTCTACTCCCGGACCAGATCCTTACCAGCAAGCTGTCTGCAATTACAACTGGGACTGGATGGCGGCTACTCAGCGTGCCATGCTCGACATGCACGATTCTATGCAGCGGTTACAGCTGCAGGGAAGTGACCCCACCGGTGATCACTCATTGATAACGCGTGAGCAGTTTGTGCTTAACGCTAACTGGCCTGTGGACAGGCCTGTGTTTGGTGAGGGGGCGGGTGCTGGTGCGTTTTCTGGTGGTGCTGCTGATGGTGATGATGATGATGATGAGGCTACCGGTTCTGAAGCCGGTAGTGAGGAGGGTTCTGAGTCCTTGGAGGGCTAAGTTTTTTATTTTTTTTATGTTTATTTCTACTGTATTTCCAGAATTCTGTATTTTGATTTTGGCTTTGTACTTTTGGGGTGTTTTGTCCCCCATGAACAAATTTAAATTTTGAGTTAATGTTATTATTTATGTTTTTAAATTTTGTGTGTTTTAATAAATTTTTGGTTGGTTAAGTGGCAAACCTTCTAGATTGGTTGCTCCTCAAAGAAGTATCCAATGAAGGTGCATCCGAGCTTGGATGGCAATGATAAGAATAAGCAAGTGAATAAGGCTAAGGTACATGGTTACCTCCGGCTAGAATTTTAGAATGCACTAAGAACTTTACTCTTTTTTGTAATTGAGTATTGTCTTTTTGCAACATAATTGAATGAATGTTTCATCTAGGACTTAAAACCACAAATTGTGAGGAAACCTCCATTGTACACTTAAAATGCTGGATTCTAATAAGTTTTGTTGATTCATTTGATTCATGCTTTGTCTTTTATTATTGTGAATATGTGGAAGCAATTAGAAATGATCAAGGCACTTGTTTTCTATCGAGCACAACCAGTTCCAAATACAACTTACCTGTGAGCAGAGAGAGTATTCGTTAACCCCTTTGAGCTTAAACAGTTGAATCTCAGCTTGAAATAAAGCGAGATTTCAAAAATCTTTTTTTTTACAACCCGGAAAATCTTGATTATTGTTCTTTTGCCGTAAAAAGTTAAGAGCATTCACTTAGGGTGAGTAAGAAATAAGTTGGGGAGAACGAAAATGAGAATCAGTAAGTGCCACAACTCTTGAAAAACCGAGCAAGCATTGAAAATAAAAATTAGAAAAGAAAAACATCTGTTTTGTAAATATGATGTGAAAGAAAAGAGAAAAAAATATAATATAGAGAAAATAAAAATGAATGCTTGCTTGGAAGAAAAATAGTGAAAAACAAAAATTGAGTTGTGAAATAAGAGTTGTGAAGGTTTCAAATGAGAAATAAATGGAACGAAGTTGAGATGTGTGAATAATGTACAGTGAATGTCTCTTTTGCATCGGCAATCTCGTTTTCAATGGCCTTAGAAATGACCCTTGTTTGTTAACCTAACCAAGCTTCAACCGAAAAGCCCTTAGTGATCTTCGTGCTTCCACATTACCATTTATAATTGTTAGACATTGTATGAATCGAATTGATTTCTTCATTACTTGTTAGAGAGTGAGATTATTCCCGCGGTTGCAAACGCGTAAATTCTTCAATCCTTATTCGAAGAGGAGAGATAGGGTGATTCATTCAAAATAATATTGTTGTATATAGATACATATTTTGCATTACTATTAAGTTTTAGTTCTTGTGTATTATTTTATTCGAACCGTTGGAAATTTGTATTTGCTGATTCGCTTGTGTTTGAGCCGTTTTATCCGACTTCGGAGAAACCTTTTTCTTAAAGCAAATCCTCTTGTCCTTCAAGGGGCATACTTTGCTTGAGGACAAGCAAGAATCTAGTTGGGGAGAGTTGTTAGATGCCCAAAAGTGCTTATTTGAGCTATCAAATGTGGGTATCTTTCACTCCATTTCCTTGCTAAAGTGTTCGAAACCACCTTTGTTTTGGATGAAATGCAATTCAATGATAAACGATCTTGGTACCTTTGATTTGTGTGTTATTTGCAGGAAGTAGGCATGAAATAATAGAAAGTGAAGACACAAGAAATTTGGCAAAGGGATCAAAGAAAACAAGCATTCATCAGCTTGCTCGCTAGGCGAGGGCTGTGGCGAAGGACTCGCTAGGCGAGCTTCCAGCGAAAGCCCAGCGAAAAGCTCCAGTATTTTACAGTGGCAAACATGACCACACTCGCTAGGCGAGCTTCCAGCGAGGTGTGTGGCGAACACGTCCAGACTTGGTGAAAAGCGCAGCCAGCACTCACTCGCTGGGCGAGCCTTTAGCGAGCTCCCAGCGAGCATTCCAGTAGCAAAACCTCTCAAGCTCGCTGGATCGAAGGTTGGAGCGTGCCCTTCGCTAGGCGAAGGTTTTGTTCGCTCAGCGAACATGACAGTCTGGGAAAGGCTGTTTCTCTGGGCGCAGGTGCCTCAGGTGCCTCATTTAGGGGCTCGCTAGGCGAGCCATTCTGCTCGCCTAGCGAGCATGACAGCCCAGTAGCAGCTCTATAAGTAGCAAGGGCTACTTTTTGGAGCCATACCTTATTTTTCCATACTTTTGTACTTTTTCTAAATATTTTACAGCATTGTTCCAAGGATCTTTTGTGACCTAAAAACAATTTTTCTTCATCTCTTAACCATCTTTCACAAAAAGAAGGTGGATTCCCATCCAATCTCGATTATTCGACCCAGATGTTGATCAACCTTCTTCCGAAACTTGTTGACCAAGCTACCATGAAAATGAGTAGCTAAGTCCTTCATTTTGTCAAGGTTAGATGTAGATGATCATTAGCTTTGTGTGTAAATGTAAGGATCTTCATTTGTAAACTCTTTAATGGTGAATATATGGTGAAAACTTTGTTCTTATTGAAAACTCTTTGTGTTGGTTTATGATCGAGAGATGTTTACCAACTCTTAACCTAGGTTTTCATCCAATCTTGTTTGTTAGCTAGAGATAGTAATGAATGATTTTGTTCACCATAAGGTTGAACCAAAAAGTTGTCATTTTGATAGATTGTGTTAGAGATAAACAATGGATCAAAATGGGAAAACTCACAATGTGTGTTAGAGATAAACACATTGGGAGGACTTTGTGAATTAGTTTATCATCTAAAGGAGTTTATAAGTTTTGTTGATCTAACATATACATGCAAAGTGATCATCGAACCCTAACTTTGGCAATATTTCTCAAATATTCAAACCAAAACTTTTACCGCATTTTATTACACTTTTACGCAAGATACCGTGAAAAATACCAAAACCCCATTGTTACCTTAAGCTAAGAATTAAAACAACTGTCGAAAGGCGGTGATATCTCACAATCCCTGTGGATACGATAACAAAAACCCGACACTTAAAATTACATTCAACACAACCCATTGAGGATAAGAAGTAACAGCTAGAAAACCTGCATTAAATTGTTTCATAACCTCGGCTTTAATTTTCTCAGACATTTCAGGACGCATGCGACGAACCTTTTGCTTAACAGGATGACAATCTTCCTTCATGGGCAAACGATGTACTACTATATCAGTATCCAGTCCTGGCATGTCTTCATAAGACCAAGCAAAAATCTCTACATAGTCATGTAACATCTGAATCAATCTTTCTTTGACACTGTTTTCCAAGCCTGCTCCTATTCTGACTTCTTTTGTTGTCTACTTCAGTACCCAGATTTACAATTTCAACTGATTCCTCATGCGACTGTATAGTCTTTTCTTCTTGCAGCAACAGTTTGGCAAGCTCTCCAGGTACTTCGCAATCTTCCTCACTTCCATCCTCGGCTTGGTAGATTGGATTTTCAAAAGCCATAATTAACAGTAGCAGAATTATTATCAACAGGATCCAGAGTGGATATGGATCTGCAATTTGTTACGTGAGTGTGTGTAAGAAAACATAGCCTATTTGAAAGATGACAGGAAAGATAAAGAGCGCAATATTTGAATGCAAAAAGTCCATTGATTTATTGAATGTGAATATGCTTATGAAAATGACAAAACCCTTGAAAAATTAGCTATTGTGCCCCGGGTATAGACACAATGCTTTAAAAAATTACAAAATTTGAAACACTAAAATAGCAATAACAATTACTCCTGACTAAAGGAAACCAGGATAGTGTCTTCAGCCTTCCAATTATTGAGTCCGTCACCAATTGTTGGGAAAATCCAGGTATCCAAGTCGCAATCGCTATCAGCATCTTCTAATGCATTAACAGTCTTGTCATGATTAGGCAGAGGAGCAGTGATGACATTAGGAGTCTCCAGAGGATCAAAATCAATCTCTCCAGCGTTGATCATATCCTGAATCTTATTCTTCAACAACCAACAATCGTTTGTATCATGCCCGGGGCTATCAGAGTGATATGCACACCTGGCATTGGGATTATAACGAGGAGAAGTAGTGTTGGGATTTGCAGGAGGATCTCTGAGGGTAATTAAATTTTCTTTTAGCATACCCTGCAGTGCTTGTGCTAAAGTCATATTGATCTTGGTAAACTGCCTTCTTGGCCTGTCTTGTCTGTGTTGGAAGTTTTGAGATGGCGGTGCTGCAATCGTAACTGCTCCAACAGTATGGTCACGATTTTTCTTGTTATGACCCCTTTGACCGTACACAGCATTTGATTCATTCTTCCCCTGATAGGACATTTTAGTGCTTGTAGAGGTAGCCGCCTGTATCTTTCCACTTCGAATGCCACTTTCAACATGTTCACCCGTCAATATAAGTTCAGTGAAACCCGATGAGGAACTTCCCAATAGATGGCTGTAGAATGGGCCAGTCAGTGTACCCATGAACATGTCCACTAATTCTCGATCAGTCATAGGGGGTTTGACTCTGCCAGCCAAGTCTCTCCATTTTTGAGCATATTCTTTGAAGCTTTCTTTAGAGCCCATAGTCATATTTTGCAACTGTAGCCGAGTAGGCGCTAATTCAGAATTATACTGGTAATGCTTGTAGAAAGTTGTCGCTAAATCAGTCTAGGTGCGTATGTTAGAGCTCTCGAGCTGATAATACCACTCTAACTATGTGCCAGACAGACTCTCTTGGAAGAAATGGATCCATAGCTTCCTATCAGTGGTATACGGCTGGATCTTTCTCACATAAGCTCTCAGATGCATCTGAGGACAAGACGCACCATCATACTTTGTGAAAGCGGGGACCTTGAATTTGCGAGGAATGACCACATCAGAGACCAGACCTAAGCTTTCGAAATCCAAACCGGGCGCCTTCTGACCCTCCATAGCTAGCATACGTTCTTCCAGCAACTTATACTTATCATCTTTCGGAGAGTACTGTTCGTTTTCATAATTTTCATAGTCGTCCTCAGGGTTGAAGGGATCAGCATTCTCGTCTTCCGAATCATGTTCTGACTCGTCTTCTTTGTCCTTCAGAATTCCAATCTTGACTCCTGGAGCCTGTCCTTTAAACCTTCTTCCCGGGTTAATGCAACTCACAGGCTTCTTGTCCTTTTTCTTCTCAAGCAATAGAGTCTTCAGTTCCTCCTGCCCCTTGGATAAGTTCAAGATCATCTCCTGGAATTGAGCATTCTGAGCCTAGAGATCCTTGACAGTTTGTTCGAGAGCCATTTTCCTGATTGGAGGAAAACCGTGAGAACATTGATCCTTTAGAGTACCTGTTATGCAATGTTATGTTATGCTATGCAATGTATGAAATGTTTTCAAGGACTTTTGGAATTTAACTTCGTGTAAACCACCAAAAAGGGAAACTTTTATTAATAATTTCTTTAATCAATGTTCATTACAAGAAAAACAAAAAAATGAAAGCTCAAGTCTCCCAGGGGCGGCTTCTTTTTGGGCGGAGGTATGCATTGAGACTTCGTTCCTCCTTGAGCTGGCAAGTGAGCTCTAATACTTTCTTCCTTTCAGCATAGAACTGAGTTTCAAAAGTATCCCTTCCCTCTCTCAACTGGATCTAAGATTTCTTCAATTCTTCAACGTTGGTAGGCATATCTGGATAAGGAATGATCTGAGGGGTACCTCCTTCAACTTTTGGTTCAACAATCAGAGATCCGATTGCATGATATGGCATGATAAGCTCACAAGCTCTGGCGCGTACCCATCTGAGATAAGGTTCCTCAAGGAATAGAGTTTTTCTGTCCTAAAGTACTTCTTTTCACCATGCCCCAAGCTCGTAAAAACCTTTGACGGAGACCTTGAGAATCGTTGTCATAGTCAAACACAGTGCCTTGGATAATTATTTCATGTGGACCATCTCTTCGAGCATAACCAAACTGACGTAGGGCTAAAGCAGGATTATAATTAATACCTCCTCTTATCCCCAAGAGTGGTACGTTAGAGAATTCTCCACAACGGTCAATGATGATAACATTTTCTTTGGGTTGAGGACACCAATGGATGTCTGAATGGGAGAGCAACATTATCCTTTGAGACCGTTTCAAATTTTGCTCATTCTTCAAGACTGATTGAGGAAGGTGCGAAATAAACCACCTAGATAATAAAGGTACGCAGCACATGAGAGTCCCTTACCTTTTCATAGTACGAGTGTGAAGGGAATGCAAAATGTCTCCAAGCAAGGTGGGCACAGGGTTATGAGTGAGAAATATCTTAACAGCATTCATGTCTATGAATTGATCCGGATTAGGAAATAACACCAAACCATAGATTAGTAAGGCTAGAACATCTTCGAAAGCGTGGACATTCCTAGCTTTTAGGAATTCTCGGGCCTTATTTATCAGAAATTTGGCAAGTAGACCTTTAACTTCACTTCTTGTTACCCAATTAGTTTCAATGTCGGACTTTGTCATGTGTAAAGCCGCGGAAACCTCTTCAGACCTCGGAATCTTTTCTAAACCACTGAAAGGTGTTTGATCAAGGATAGGTATCCTGAGCAACTTAGAAAATTCTTCTAATGTGGGTACCAACTGATAATCTGGGAAGGTGAAGCAATGATGTTTAGGATCGAAGAACTGGAATAACACTCTCATCATTTCTTCCTTGAACCCGGTGGTAACCAATTTGAGGAGATGGCCATGTTTCTGGATGAACCGAGCATGATCGGAAAGTTCTGACACTAAATCCTTGACTTGAGGAGAGATCGCTACAAAATTGATCCGGATGGTCTTCCTGGAAGCCATAGTCTTACAAAACAGAACAAAGTTAAATCCCTAAGTCCTCGAAATGGTTAGTATAATGTCATGATGTCATGATGTCATGATGTTATGATGTTATGATGTTATGATGTCATGATGTCATGATGTCATGATGTTTAGTAAGTAACAAACACAAACAAGTCACACCGCAATTATCCCTAGGTTTTAAGGCTTGCATGAGTTCCATAGGTAAGTACCCTCCCCACTGAAGTTTGGTTGGTTCAACCTGTCCTAGAATAGTAACCGGGTTCTAGAAGGATCTCAAATCATCGACCTTCCCTTAAGTTCACTTCAGTGCAACACCAAGCGGTTGACCAAAGTTTCCCTAAAGTCCAATCTCAAAGAGTGTAGTATCGAGTATCAACCAACCCCAGTCGGAACCGAAGTCAGCTATCTCACTACTTTCTGATGGCTAGGATGAGTCAATTAGGGTTCTAAAGGTCTGGTTAATGCTTTGATGACACCACGCAGACGTCAAATTTTTCCTCAAGTAAACATGAGGAACATCAGGACATCCAAAGTGTCACATTAACCGTAGCCATCATTTTAACCATTCCAGTATACGCCGGACAGTCGCGATGATCTCTTGCTACTTACCTAAGGTACACTAGATCCGGGTGTAGGATCTTTCACTCAAGCATAGAATACCCAAACAATCCCACAAAAGTAAATCAGACAAAGAAATAATTCGAAAACATAAGTGATCTTATCTTTAAGGTAACCTCTCATTTTAAGATTCCATAGCAGAGTCGCCAGTTCTGTAATACCGTGAACTGACTTTGGGTTTTTGCTTTGAAAAGCAATGTTGCGGATAGCAAGAGTCGCCACCGACTTTTCTTTTATCCAATAAGGAAAGGCGGAAAAGAACAGGAAAGACCTTGTTAGATTTTGAGTTCGGGAGGTACATTATACAAAGGGAAGGTGATAGCACCCTTTGTATCCATGGTTATCCATGGGCTCTTAATTGCTTAACTCACTAATGTTTTCCTTGTTTGAGAAAGTGTTTGAGAAATGTGGTGTGTTTAGAAAATATTTTGAAAGGAGAGTTTAACTTTGTAATGATTCTTGTACGAATGTATACAAAGTGTTTATCTCGTTTGATTTTGAAAGATGTTTAGAAAAATATAACTCGGCGATGATTCTAGTGCGAATGTATACCAAGTGGTGATTTTCTAAAAGATGTTATGAAAAGTGTGAGGTGTGAAAAGTATTTTAAGTTGTGAGCAAGCATTTAAGAATTATACCTAACCAAGGTCTTTATAGGTATTTCTTATCCTTAGGAGAGTAAAACTGTCCTTACTATTGAGAAGTAAGTAGTCTTATCCTTTGGATGTAAAGGGACATCGTGGGGTCGTCGATTGATCATTGAAGGCAACATTTGTAAGGATACCTTAGCATTCGAAGGGACGATCATCATTTAATCGTAGGCTACAACAAAGGGTCATCGAGGGACAAAGTCATATATTCGAAGGCAACGTTCGAGGGACAAGGTTTATCTCGTAGGGACATTGACCTTTTGATCAAAGGGGCTATGACTTATCTGTTTAGGGATGATGATGATTTAATCGAAAGGGTCTTTGCTAAGGGTATCCCCACATTCGCGGGACATGACCGTAATATCGTAAGGCAACAAAGAGAGGGACACGATCACGTATTCAAAGGCAATGTAATCAGCCAAGTAATTAGAATAAATCTCCACAATGGTATCCCACAAATAAAGTGGAATGCCGAGCTATCTCTTCAAGAATCATGGGAGCCCTTACAAAAACTTAGCAAACATGTTAGACTAACCGGATGGGGTGCAATCAAGAGTTGCACCGAACAAAAGATTCATAGCAATAATAGTGTCTGGCAAACAACGTGTAAACGCAATAGAAAACATGTCAAACAAATACAAAACAGATCAGCATGCAAACAGAAAAAAAACCAACTACTATCATGTTCGCTACTGCCTCGCCTAGCGAGGGCCTGGCGAACCCTCGCTACAGGTTTGCTTAGTGAGGTGCTAGCGAACGGCTGCGGGTTCTGGGTTCTTCTTTGATACTGGTGCGATTTCGGAAACCCCAAACCCTATGACATCCATTACAGAAATTGCATGATCGAATATTCAAAGTATTGCTTTACACATTTATGCATATCTAAACCCACATGCAAAACCTAACGATATTCGCCTTTCCAAATTCAACCATAATGCCTCATACATTTAGAAATTTCAAATTGGGAGCATAGAGTAGTGGGAATAGGGCAAACCTGATTGGAGGGATCGAACGAAGTTGAGTTACACCATTGGGTTTTGCAGAGAAATCTTAGGGTTTATGCCTGATAGGGTTGGCGGAGGTAACCTTTATGCCGATGAGTTCTCTGAATTAGCTTCTAGGGTTTTCTGTTCTTTTTTCTCATCTCCAGGGTTTTCTCCTCCGTCCCCTTTTTTCAAATGAACTCTTGGAATTTATAACTAATTTTTTGTGTCGTGGTGGGCTTAGACTGAAGGCAATTCAGGCCCAGAATTTTTGTATATCCGCAAGCTTCGCTAGGCGAACACTCATCGAGTGTTCCAGCGAATACTCCCAGACTTGGATAAAAGCACAGCTAGTACTTACTCGCTAGGCGAGCATCTAGCGAGTAGGTAGCGAGCATTCCAGTAGCTAAACCAACAAGGTTCCCTGGAGCGAAGGATGAAGCGTGGGCTTCGCCTAACGAAGTGTTTGCTCGCCTAACGAGCATGACAGTTCAGGTCATCTTCTGGATTTGGTAACCTGTGCGCTGGATCTTTGTTCCTTTGAGATTAATGCTTTTAAAAATGAATAGACCTCATTGGAACCTGTTGAAAGTATCATAAAAATAACGGGCTAATTTTGGGGTATGACAGAGGGTAACACTTATCAACTTAGTGCTCTCAAATATGCATATTCAGTAGTGTCTTTTTTCAAAGATCCTGGTAAAGTGGTCAAATAGTCGAATTCCATACAAAGGAGCTTCCTTTGGTCTGGTTCTGATGTCTCTTCGAAAGTGGCTTGGGTGCGGTGGTCCTCATTTTGTTTGCCAAAGGAATATGGTGGCCTTGGTATTAAGGATATTTCCTTGTTCAACTTTGCCTTGTTAAATAAATGGTTGTGGCGTTTAATTAATGAACAACAAGCAATCTGAAAACCATTATCGGAATACATATACGGATGTTTTGTGCAATGTGGAAACAATTATTGCAATACAAATATAAAGGCCAAGATCTTTGGGTGAAGGCTATTATTGGATAGACTTCCGACACAGATGAATCTGGCAGTCAGGGGTGTAATTTCTAATTCCCACGAGTCAGTATGTGTTTTTTGTTTCAACTGTGTAGAATCCGTAGAGCATATTTTTTCTCTTGTTCTATAATTAGATTGGCGTGGAGGGCGATTTACTCTTTGACAAGTGTGTCTGGGAGCGATACAGATAATTGTTGTGAACATTTGTTTGTTTGGTTCTTGAAGTCTGTTGGTTCTACATTCAGAAAGTTTGCTTGTTTCATATGGTTTTGCTCTTGTTGGTGTATTTGATGGTGAAGAAATCCGATTTTATTTAATGACGGTATCGGTAGTCATGAGAAAATAGTCTATAAAATTATTTCTACTTCTTGATGGAAGCTAGCTATTTGTTCTAGTCCTAGGATTAAATGTAATTATTATGAATGGTTTAAACACCGTTATGATTTTTTATAAAAAAATTGTTTACTTCATAGGATATAGTCGTATTGTAATAGCCTGTTGGCGTGGAATACTCCTAGTATTCTTCTTTTGAATATATAGATTTTGATTTCGTTTTTAAAACACAAAATTAAGCAACAAAGTAACCCTCACTTCTTATTATGTTTTTTTATATGAGCTATAAAATATGTAATTGGCGATCAAGGTATCTATCTAGATGTCTGGTTCCTACTTTGTATCAACATCATATTATCAACTATATTAAGTAAAATCTTTTGGCCAAAAAAATGTAAGAAAATCTTACTTATCTTTATAGGGTTCATAATCATTTTAATAGAACCGTGCTGCATTAAAAAGGAGATTCACAATTATAATTTACTATTGTGAAAGATACTAAATAACACCAAAAATTAATCACTTAATTTTTCTTTTATATATTCAAGAATTAAATATATAGGTGAAGAAATGGAAATTCTAAAAAAATATATCCAAGAATTTATCTTTTATATTTCTTCTATACCGTATACAACATGATTGTCCTGATAGTAATAATGACTTTACATTTTGTTTAAGGCAAAAAAAAAAGAAGAAGCAAATAGTGAAATTAGTGAAACAAACTATCGAAGCTAGAAGAAATAAAGGCATTATTGAAGTTCATTAATATGTAGTAGAGGTGCTCAATAGTGAGAAATGGACAAATAATATTATTGATATGATAATTACAAGGATTCAATTCATGTTGTTATGACTTTAGCTACTAAGTAACACATGACTTCAAAAATATTAGTACCGAAACTTTGAAACTTTTGAATAAAGATGTGTTTGTACGATGATGTCGGACCTCTTTATTGATATTTATGATTATGCTTTATTTATTATTTTTTAATAATTATTTTTCTTATTCATTCATTTGCAGCAAAGATATTTTTATTCAAATATTATTATTGTTATTATTATAGTGTGGGAAAAATACGGTGAGTTTGTAATAATAATATTTCTTTTTGTATTTATTCCTTATTCCATTGTTATTATTGCTATTATTATAGTGTGGAAAAAATACATTCATGGGATAATCATCCACTAACATTGCATTAGGTGTTTTTAAGTGATATATTTTTTAACAGATGGTATAAGAGCTTTACCTCACCACACATTTTAATTTCTGGTATTCACAATGGACGAGTCAACCTCGGTGATATCAACAACAATGATTAGGCTAACTATTTCAAACCACTCCATTTGGAAGCACAGATGGAAGACATACTATATTGCATAGATTTGTGTCAGCCTCTGCAAAATAAAGGAACGAATCCCACCGGCAAGTCGGATGATGATTGGAATTTGATGAACAGGAAAACGGTTGGACAAATTTGACACTGGATAGATGAAAGTGTCTTTCATCATGTTGCGCAAGAAACCGTCGTGTACAAGTTGTGGACGAAACTTGAAATCTTGTATGAGAGAAGACAACCCAAAATAAAGCATCTACTATTCGGAGATTGGTAAACCTCAAGTATAGAGAAACTCTGAGTGTTTCTGAACGGTTGAGTAATTTTCAAAGATTAATAAATCAACTCACCAATATGAAGATGGTGCTTAAAGATGAATTCCAAGCATTATTATTACTAAGTTCATTGCCATACAATTGGAACACATTTGCGGTTTCGTTGAGTGACTCGAAACCATAAGGTGTGATCTAATATTGGATATAGTATAAGATATCATGTTTAATGAGGAATCAAAACGGAAGGAAACAAAATTTTTGTTAGAGTCTGAGGTGCTTGTCACCGAGTATCGTGGAAGAAATATCCACAAGAAGTTCAAAACAAGAGATAAGTCAAGGGGCAAGTATAGAGATAATATTAGAGGAAGATCGTGGACAAGAAAAGACGTAGAATGTTATTATTGTCACGGGAAAGGGTATATGATAAGAAACTCAAAAAGAGACCAACAAGAAAATGGTTATAATCCCACGGTGAATTAACAAAATTATTATATCCAATCATTTGGTGTATAACTCACTAATCTATACTCGCACCTTTCTATCCCTGGTCCACCAGTGTAAGCAAGATTAGGCAATGCAATAGAGTTTTAATTCCTAAGCCACCACTCGAAGTTTTCTATCTCTAGTCCACTAGCGTAAGCACAATAATTGCGCTAGGTCCAACACATAGACTAATGATCAATTTTCCCTATGTGCCCAAATTCATATTAAAAGAGTATCTCACATCAAAAGCATTTAGAAAGAAGTGGAATTAAATAGAATTATATATCAAATTATTCATGCAATAACAAATCAAACATATGTCCCAACAATATCAGAATAAGTTCATCAAACACAACATAACCTAATGAGAATTATCTACTCATAGTGCAAATTACAATACCAAAATCAAATAAGAAGGTTGCATAAGAAATCCCTTGAAGAACTGACCTTCAATGGCTACAAATGCTCTCCAAATATCACTTCTGGTGCAGGAAACCCTTCCTTCACAGGTATAAATCTAGAACCCCAGAAAAAATACCAAGTTTCCCCTTTTAAAGCCTTCAAAACGGATCAAAACGTGTCAGAAAAAGCCTAGAAAAAGGGCCATCACACTAGTGATAACCTACATCACGCACACGATTATCCCAATAGTCTGTGTGTGATTATTCCAATACTTAGTCATTTTTTCCTCTTTCTTTGGTCTTTATTCTTCATTTTTGCTCGTCTTTAACTTGTTTTGATCAGTTTCTTTGACCAAAAACATTCAATGACAGAGTGTCATTACAACCGTAAACTCGAATCATTGCTTGTCGTCAAGTAACTTGCCTGCACTGCAAATTCCAAACCGAAAACAAGTTTCACATTAACAATTGAACATCACAATATAACTTTTTATTTACCTAACCATCATTCTAGCTTTCAACTTCCATCCGACAAATTCATAAAACATCCTTAATCTTTGACAAGTAGTCAACATGCCTCTCAACTCACCTTGACTCTCTAAATTGATAGCGTAGTCTCTCAATCAACATGAAAAATAATTTATACTAAGTTTGATCATGTTCTAATATCATTCATCAAAGAAATCAAAACACACACATTTGAGGGTTTTTTCGTTTGTATCTTGGCTTATGTTCGGGTAGGATAGTTTTGGGAAAATAAGGTTTAAACCTTTGGAGTTAGGTGCCTAGTTCTTCTTCTATTATCATACCATTTTGTTCCTCATAAATGATACTAGAGATACTACAATTGTGTTCCTTATTATTCACTTTGAATTCTTTTAATGTTTTTTTAAAAAGTTCCTTTTTCCATTTCTTATTTTTTAAATTTTTTAAATTTTTGACCATGTTTATCTAGTACCCCAACCCCAACCCCAAACTTAAAACTTTTCTAACTTCCAAGAGCAACCCCAAACTTTATCTTTTTCATACCACTTAAGAACTACAAATCTACCTAACTCCTAAGAGAGGGTGGGAAGATAAGATTTTTCAAGTCATACAACTAAGAATTAAGCCTAACTCACCGAAAGAAATGCTAACCTCAAAATTGTTAGCAATGGATGAACCTATTACTACATGGTGCTTAAAAAGGATCATAGTTAAAAGCAAACAATTGTCTTAGTGTGTCTCAAACAAGCTAGACAAATTAATCAGAAATAGTTCAAACCTGATAAAACAATAATGCATTGATACACTCAATAAAAGGAATAGTAAAAAATGAAATTTAATTGGCTCAAACCTTATCAGTTGAGGTATTGGATGGTTGAGTACAAGTCCCTTGATTATTTTTTCTTCCTTTGTCTTTAAGTTGTAAGTTTCTTTGCTGATGATCAAGTTTCCTTTTGGTTCGTTTGTTCAATGCTATATTTGTAAATTTTAAAGAAACAACAACCACAAACTTGTTCATTACATACAAACATTGATTGTTATTGAAAGGTATGCTCGAGTCTCTAATTCTTCTTATTGACCTTCACTACTAACATAAAGTAAATTTTGCAAAATAAAAATTGGTTATAATAGATGGGTTGTCTCCTATCCAATGCTTCTTTTTCTTCATTAGCTTGATGGCCCATGCGTAAGGCATGTCAGGCACAAGGGATACCCTCACGCCGATTAATCAACCTTCATTTTCTTTCATTTTTCAACTTTGCTACCTTTTTCTTCAAGTCGGTAGCATGTCTTCAGGTCCTCTACACACGTTATCCATTCATACACATTAAACACCAACTTTTCCTTGTTGAACTTCAAACTAAGTTTGTCAGTTTCCATATCTATTAAAGCCTACCATGTTGCCAAGAATGGGCGTTCGAGTATAACCTGCCCTCCTCAATATCCTTTCATGTCAATCACCACAAAATATGCAGGAAAACCTAAACCATTGACATGTACTAACACGTCTTGTAACAGATGAATCAGTCAAAGTGAGAGTCATATTACTCGTTATGATTTATCCTGAGTTCAATTCCTTAACCTTATTTAGTGGAATTACATTAATACTTGATCCTAAATCACACAACGTGTGTGGGATCTTTACTCTACAAATAATACAAGAGATGGGAAACTTACCTAGATCCTTTAGTTTTGGTAGCAATGTTTGCGGTGCTGATGTTTCTTCTTTCTCTGTCATGTTTACCTCTACCTTGATCAACATATTATTTGTACCCTTTAGCAATTCCTTCATAAATTTATAAAAATTGAGCATTATTTCTAAAACTTCATGAAACAAAATACTTACCGAAAGTGTAGTCAACATCTCTTTAAACTTTATGAACAACTTTGCCTCATCTTCCTTTAATGGTTTCTTCTTAATTATAGGATAAAATGGAGTATTGATCTTGACAATGGCTTGATTCATCCCTTGACCTTTGTCTGTTTTCCTTGTGTATGATCCCTTATTTGTGATTGTTGCATTCATGCATTCATGCGCATCATGACATTCATCACACGAAAAGTTCAAGAAACTGAGGTCTTATTTGCAAATATTTTCAGACCATGGAATGTGGACGAAGGAATACTAAGAAGTACAGTTTCAGATGTCCCGACTCGAAAGAGTTAAGGAAACTAGCATCTTTTATATTAGATCCCTTGGACTTCAAACAACGCCATGGGAAGCTTCTGTCTATCTTATCTGTTGATGTGGTTGAAGGACTTCTGAGTGTGCTAGTTCAGTTTTATGACCCTCTCTACCATTGCTTCACTTTTCCGGATTATCAGCTTGTGCCTACGTTGGAGGAGTATGCCCATCTCTTAGGAATACCTGTTTCTAACAAAGTACCTTTTAAGGATTAGAAGAGATTCCTAGATCTCATCTTATAGATGAAGCTATTCACTTGAAGAAGTATGAGATAGAGGCTCATTGGATGAAGAAAGGAGGATTATTTGGGTTGACTTCTGAGTTCCTCATCCAGGAAGCTACTGCCTTTGCTCAAGCCGGTAGTGTGGATGCCTTTGAAGCTATCTTTGTGCTACTCATTTATGGTTTAGCTTTATTCCATATCATTGACGGTTTTGTTGATGTTAACGCCATTAGAATATTCTTGATTGGGAATCCTGTGCCTACTCTGTTAGGAGATATGTATTACTCTTTGCATATAAGGAATTCTAAGGGTGGTGGAACTATCGTCTGTTGCACTTGCCTCAGACGCCTACTTTTATGGAGAACAAACAATGTCTAAGGTGGTCTCAAGGACTTATGTTTCTCACTAATGATGATGTAGTTTGGTATGATTCTTCATTGAGGAGCATGAAGATTATTGATTATTATGCTGAATTCTCTAATGTGCCTCTCATTTGTACACAAGGAGGAATTAACTACAACTCTTCTTTGGCTTGTCGTCAACTTGGGTTCCCCTTGAGAGACAGACCTAATAACACTTTGTTAGAAGGTCTTTCCTACCAAGAGGGTAAAGATCCCCAACATTTGAAGTAGTAGATTGTGCATGCTTGGAATAATGTGCGTAGGAAGGGAAGATCTGAGCTTGGTCCGTGCAATTGTGTAGCTTTGGAAGCTTACACTCTTTGTGTGAAGAAGATAGCTTTGGAGTTGAAGATGTTGTATGCTTGTGAAAGACTTATGTCTGTGGTTGTGGCTGAGCCATTAACTCTCCCTAACCAAGATGTAGAGGAGTTGGAAGACGCACTCGCCAAGATGAAGCAAGAGAAGGATATGTGGGAAGAGTGTTTCCATGATTTGAGCCGAAAGCATGAGGAGTTGCAGCTTAGGTCTAAGGACAAAGATGCACTTATTGAGGTACTTGAAGACCGAGTGATGAAGAGACAAAGAGAGCCAGAGGTTTCATCTTCCTCTAGTATGCCTCAGCCTTCCGTTGTTTGGAAGAAGATTGTTGATCAGCTTGTCCTCGAGAAAACTCAGATGAAAGCTTCTTTTGAGGATGAGATCCGACGCATTCGAAGGAAGTACGCGTCTGGGCCAGATCTTCCGATGTTGTTATTAGGGATCCTTAGAATGACTAGTCTCCTTTTCTCTTGTATTTTCATTTGGTTTCTGAAATTGTACTCAGTGTAATCCTTCCAATTATATATATAAAAGAGATTTTTATGGTCATATCAAATTGTTACACTTATTGTTAAATATACATGTATTTGCAAATAAAATAACAATCAAGCATTGCATTTTATGCATCATTCGCATAAGCAGGTTTCTCTTTTGCAAGATGTCTCATTGGTGTTTCTTCTGTACTTCAGCCAAGCTGACTTATCGATACAATACCCATGTCAATCACTCAAGGATTGTGGAGTATCTTGAACAAGAGAACAGAGACCTGAAGGATGAGATTGCCTGTCTGACTACCATTATGGAGTCAGTCCTAGCTGCTCATAGCCAGTCTTCTCCAACGCCCGCAACTCCTCATCCTTAAAGGACTGTTATTTCCGAGGTGGCTACCTCTACCATTCCTGCAACTGCTGCTCACTTTGCACCCAACATGCCTACCGGATTCCCGTGGGGAACGCCTCCGAATTTTGGGCCTGAAGGCTTTGTGCCTACCTTTGCTTCCATGCGGGCATCTAGCCCGATCATGTCTATGTTGCCACCAATTATGCATACTCTACCCCGTGTAGAAGACACTATCTATCATTCTGATCCGTCTGAGGGCCCTGATGTGTATGAGAAGATGGACGAGATGAAGGACCAATTCCTTGAGTTGCGTAAGGAATTGAAAACTTTGAGGGCTAAGGATCTGTTTGGGAAGAGTGTTGTGGAACTTTGTTTGGTTCCAAATGTCAAGATTCCGGTGAAATTTAAAGTGCCTGACTTTGAAAAATACAAAGGGAATAACTGTCCACTCAGTCATTTGGTGATGTACGCCAGAAAGATGTCTACTCAAACCGATAATGATCAGCTTTTGATCCATTATTTTTAAGACAGTCTGACTGGTGCCGCTCTGAGGTGGTACATGGGATTGGATAGTGCGAGCATCTTCACGTTCAATGATTTTGGCGAAGCATTCATGAAGTAGCACAAGTATAATGTTGACATGGCTCCAGATAGAGAACCGTTGAGATCATTGTCTTAGAAGGATGAGGAGACATTCAAGGAGTATGCGCATAGATGGAGAGAGCTTGTCGCTCAGATTACCCCTCCTTTGGAAGAAAAAGAGATGACTAAAATTTTTCTCAAGACTCTGAGCTCATTTTATTATGAGAAGATGATCACCAGTGCCCCTAGCGATTTTACTGAGATGGTGAACATGGGGGTGAAGCTCGAAGAAGGTGTCCGAGAGGGACGGTTATCTAGAGAGGAAGTATCATCCAGCAAGAGGTATGGAAATAATTTCAGTAAGAAGAAGGAGAGTGAAGCTAATGTAGTTTCAGTTAGGAGACAAAGGAGGCCTTAGGTAAGAAGAAGTCAACCACCCCGTCAACACCATCATCAAGTATCATCAGTAATCCCAGTATTTTCAGCTAATAAATCAACACCAATTCAACAACAACAACAACCACTGCAACAAACAAACACTTACGACAACAACAATACCAACAATCATCAGCAATCAAATTTTGAGAGGAAAAGGGTCTTTTTTGACCCAATTCCGATGACATACACAGATTTATATCCGTCTTTGGTTCTCAAGAACTTATTGCAACCAAGAAATCCTCCTCATATTCCTGAACCACTTCCATGGTGGTACAAACCGGAACTCCATTGTGCTCTTCATCAAGGAGCTCCCGGTCACGATATTGAGAATTGCTACCCCCTCAAGTATGAAGTCCAGAAGCTGGTTAAGAGTGGAATGGTGTCTTTTGAAGATCATGCGCCGAATGTCAAAGCTAACTCACTACCTTCCCAAGGGAATTCATCTGTGAATATGGTGGACGGTTGTCCTGGCAAGTTCAAGGTATTTGATGTATGCTTCATAAGAAGGTCCTTGGTGACATTGCACAAGGATATTTGCTTGGTTAGTGATTGTGAGCATGATCATGATGGTTGTGCTATCTGTAGTGTTAATCCCTGAGGTTGTATGTTTGTGAAGAGAGACATCCAGAGGTTGATGGATGAAGGTTTAATTTAGATTGTTCAATCCCGTCATATAGATGATGATGTCAATGTTATAGTCCCTATTTTTAAAACTCCTGAGAGAGTGGTTATTCAGTATGATAGCAGTAGTAGTAACAGTGTCAGCAACAAATTTGTATCTTCGTTGGTCATACGGTTAATGGGTTCAGTTCTGTATGTATCCAATAAGGTTGTTCCGTATCAGTATAATGCTACTATGTTGGAGAATGGTCAAGAGGTTCCTTTGCCTACGACCAATTCTGTTGTAAGCATAACTGATGTTACCAAGGTGACCTGTAGTGGTCGTGCGTTTGGGCCGGTGTTCCCAAAGAATGTGGAGGATATATCTGATAATAAGAAGGTGGAAGTGCATGCGGTAGATCCTACTAGTGCTCCAAAGTGTCAGTCTGGTGAGTCCAGCAGTTTGAAGCCTAGTGATGATGATGAGGTACTCAAATTGATTAAGAAGAGCGAATTCAATGTGGTGGAGCAGTTGCTCCAAACCCCCTCGAAGATCTCAGTACTGTCTCTGTTAATGAACTCAGAAGCGCATAGAAAAGCACTACAGAAGGTTCTTGAGCAAGCGTTTATGGAACATGATGTTATAGTGGATCAGTTCGATCATATTGTGGCTAACATCACGTCCTGCAATAATCTCAGTTTATGTGATGAAAAACTCCCCGAGGAGGGAAGGAATTAAAATTTGGTTCTGCATATCTCGATGAATTGTAAAGATGACGCTCTGTCAAATGTGCTAGTAGACATCGGGTCCTCATTGGATGTACTTCCAAAGTCGACTTTGTCCAGGTTGTGATACCAAGGAGCGCCTATGAGATATAGTGGTGTGATCGTCAAGGCTTTTGACGGTTCGCGTAAGATAGGTCCGAGTGACTTCCAAGTTACTTTTCAAGTAATGGATATCCACCCGGCCTATAGCTGGTTGTTGCGAAGGCCATGGATTCATGAGGCAGGAGCCATTACTTCGACGTTGCATTAGAAGCTGAAGTTTGTCAAGAATGGGAAGCTTGTTATTATTGGCGGGGAGAAGGCTTTGTTGGTCAGCCACCTGTAATCTTTCTCTTATGTTGACGCTGAGGATGAAGTTGGAACTCCGTTCCAAGCCTTATCTATTGCTGAAGAAAAGAGAGTTGGGGCACTCATGTCCTCATTCAAAGATGCATTGAAGATTGTTGAAGAAGGTCAATCATATCGATGGAGGAAGATGGTAAAGGTCTCCGACAACAAGAGCATAACCGAATTGGGTTTCCAATGAGGTTCACCGGTGGTTAGATCTGAAGATGTACAACTCAGTTTTCATAGCGGAGGGTTCATTCATGGTAATGAATAAGAGTTAGCTGATGTGCTAGAGGATGATGAAGATAAAGACTGCACCAATTTTGTGACGCATGGAAAAGCTTGCGTCAATTGGACTGCTATTGATATTCCTGTTATTATGCATCGATCTAAGTAATTGCTTTTATTTGTTTTGAAAATCCTTCTCCTATGCCTAAGGGAGAAGTGAACATTGTTGGGCATTTTCAATTTGATCATGAATGAAATATAAATTTTTTCATCCATATTTATGATGTTTTGTTTTTACTTTTTGCTTTATTCTGAAAATGGTAATCACAAAAAACATAAATAATATAATTGTCCATCTGCATAATATTTGGTCACAAATCCACTTCTCTAAAATCAAAAATCAAATCATTATGCAGGTTGGTTTATACCTCCATTGAATACAATGATCCTTCTTCTTCTCCAAATTTTGAATTCCCTGTGTTTGAGGCTGAGGAGGAAAGTGATGAAGAAGTAAGTGATGAATTGTCTCGTCTTCTTGAGCATGAAGGAAAATCCATTCAGTCATTCGAAAAGCAGATTGAGCTAGTCAATTTGGGTTCTGAAGACGAGGGGAAGGAGGTCAAGATTTGGTCTCAACTGTGTCCTGATGTTAAGAAGGGGTTGGTTTATCTTCTCCGAGAGTATTCAGATGTGTTTTCTTGGTCCTATCAAGACATGCCTGGTTTGGATTCTGATATTGTGGAGCATAGATTGTCGTTGAAGCCAGAATGCCCACCAGTCAAGCAGAAGTTGAGAAGAACTGATCCTGATATGGCAGTGAAGATTAAAAAAGAAGTGTAAAAGCATATTGATGATGGGTTCCTGGTAATTGCTGAATATTCGTAATGGGTGGCCAATATTATACCTGTTCCGAAGAAGGACAGAAAAGTCCGTATGTGCGTTGATTATATAGATTTGAACAAAGCTAGTCCGAAAGATGATTTCCCTCTGCCACACATTGATATGCTGGTAAACAATACAAATAAATTAAAAGTCTTTTCATTTATGGACGGATTTTCCAAATATAATCAGATCAAGATGGCACCCAAGGATATGGAGAAGACCACATTCATTACACCTTGGGGAACATTCTATTATAGAGTGATGCCTTTTGGTTTGAAGAATGCTAGTGCAACTTACCAAATAGAAATGACTACTCTTTTTCATGATATGATGCATAAAGATATTGAAGTCTATGTTGATGATATGATTGCTAAATCCATTGATGAAGAGGAACATGTTGAGCATTTGTTGAAGCTATTCCAGTTTTTGAGGAAGTATAAACTCCGCTTGAATCCCAATAAGTGTACTTTTGGTGTTCGTTCTGGTAAGTTGTTGGGCTTTATTATCAGCGAGAAAGGTATTGAAGTTGATCTTGCCAAGGTCAAAGCGATACAAGAGATGCCGGCGCCCAAGACTGAGAAGCGAATCAGAGGTTTTCTCGGCTGCTTGAATTATATCTTAAGATTTATTTCACACATGACTGCCATATGTGTGCCTATATTCAAGCTTCTTCGGAAAGATCAGTCTTGTGATTGGATCGAAGATTTCCAGAAAGCTTTTGATAGTATCAAAGAGTATTTGCTCGAACCTCTGATTCTGTCTCCACCTGTTGAAGGAAGACCATTGATCATGTATTTGACTGTGCTTGAAGAAAGTATTGGTTGTGTTCTAGGTCAGCAAGACGAAACTGGAAAGAAAGAATATGCTATCAACTACCTCAGTAAGAAATTCACCGACTGTTAGACTCGGTATTCTATGCTAGAGAAGACTTGTTGCACATTGGCTTGGGCTGCTAAGCGTATGTGTCAATATATGTTGAATCATTCTACTTGGTTGATCTCCAAAATGGATCCAATCAAATACATATTTAAGACGCCTGCTTTAACTGGGAGAATTTCCCGTTGGCAGATGTTATTATCCGAGTATGATATTACTGATCTCAAAAATCTATCAAAGGTAGTGTCTTGGCTGACCATTTGGCTCACCAACCTATTGAAGATTATCAGTAAGTACAGTATGATTTTCTTGACGAAGAGATTTTATACCTGAAAGTGAAAGATTGTGATGAACCATTGCTTGAAGAAGGGCCAAAACCTAGTTCCCGTTGGGGCATGGTATATGATGGACCTGTTAATAAGTATGGTAGTGGCATTGGGGCGGTGATTATTACTCCTCAAGGCACTCATTTTCCGTTTACAGCTAGATTGACTTTCAAGTGTACAAATAATATGGCTGAGTATGAAGCTTGCATTATGGGGTTTGAAGAGGCCATTGATCTCAGAATCAAGTATCTTGATGTCTATGGAGATTCAGCTTTGGTTATGAATCAGATCAAAGGTGAATAGGAGACGAATCAACCCGGTTTGATAGCATATAGAGATTATGCGAGGAGGATTTCAACTTTCTTTACAAAGGTTGAGTTTCATCATATCCCTCGAGATGAAAACCGGATGGAAGATGCTCTTGCAACGTTGGCTTGAATGATTGTGGTAAAGTTCTGGAATGAAGTTCCCAATTTGACTGTGATGCGTCTTGATAGACCAGCTCATGTGTTTTCTATTGAAGAAGCCAAAGATGAAAAGTCGTGGTATTTTGATATCAGGTGTTTTCTCCAAAGTAAGATTTACCCTCCTGAGGCATCTCTGAAAGATAAGAAGACTTTAAGAAGATTATCCAGCAACTTCTACCTGAATGGTGATGTGCTTTACAAGAGAAATTTTGATATGGTTCTTCTCAGATACGTGGATAAACACGAAGAAGACTTATTGATGATTGAAGTTCATGAAGGTTCCTTTGGTACTCATTCCAATGGACACGCTATGGCTAAGAAGATGTTGAGAGCATGTTACTATTGGTTGACAATGGAATCTGACTATTGCAAGTTTGTGAAGAAATGCCACAAGTGTCAAATATATGTAGATAAGATTCATATTCCTCTGACACTGTTGAATGACATTTTCTCTCCATGGCCCTTCTCCATGTGGGGAATTGATAGGATTGGCATGATAGAGCCCAAAGCTTCGAACGGACATCGTTTCATTCTGGTGGCTATTGACTACATCACAAAGTGGGTTGAAGCGACATCGTATGCAAATGTAACCAAGCAAGTTGTTGTGAGGTTTATCAAAAATCAGATTATATGCCGATATCGTGTGCCAAGTAAGATCATTACTGATAATGGATCGAACTTGAATAACAATATGGTGGAAGCTCTTTGCAATGACTTCAAGATTGCACATCTTAATTCTCCTCCCTACATACCTAAGATGAATGTGGTTATTGAAGCTACAAACAAGAATATCAAGAAGATCATCTAGAAGATGGTTGTGACGTACAAAGATTGGCATGAGATGCTCCCATTTGGTTTGCATGGGGATCGTACATCCGTCTGCACTTCTACCGGGGCAACCCCTTTCTCACTTATTTATGGTAGGGGAGTTGTGCTCCCAGTAGAGGTTGAGATCCCATCATTGCATGTTGTAGCGATAAATTCATGATCATCAAACTATGGATAAGCTAGAGATCAATAAAACCAGAGTCACCACCGCGCTTTTATTGTTTCCAAGGGAAAAGGGAAAAAGTACGAACAAAACCTAAAAGTAAGAAGTTTTCAAATAAAAACCAATAAAATGTCAGAGATTACAGGTAAGGGGGTTGGTTACACAGAGGGAAGGTGTTAGCACCCAAAGTGTCCTTGGTACTCCTAAGGAGCCCTTTTTGTATGCATATGTATTTGGTACAAAATGATGTTTACAAACAAATAGAGTGGGGGATGAGAAAAGCATTCATTAATTATATTTTTGTGTTTGACAAGACCTTCGGACTTGTGCCTACGTACCAACATAAAATGAGGGATCCAAACCTCGTAGTTCGTGATACAAATTTCAAAGTGGATGCATTGCTTTTAACAAAACTTAAGTTTGAAAGGCACAAAGGCCTAAAAATTGTTTGAATGAGTTAGTTCTTTTTGGATTTTTGAAAGTTTTAGTCAAGTATAATTAAGTTCATTTACATGTTTGAATAAGAAAAGAAGTTTGAAAATGCAATGGCATAAGGCCAAAGTTTCTATCTTTTTGGAAAGTGGTCAAAGTTTAGAACAAAATAAGTCCAATGAAAGAAGATTTTTAAAAAGGGGGAGAGATTTTGAAATTAAAGAAATGGGGAGGAGATGAAAAGACTAATCCTATGCACAAAATTAAAAGTTAAGGGTTGAAAAGATCTGACCAATGGGTAGTAATCCAATAGACAAGAATGTCAATAGAAACCCAAATTCCCTTGGACATTTAGAATCAACCAACACACAAATGCATACAATTATATCAATATTGAGGAGCAATGCATCAAATAAAGATATCCACATCCAAGCTTTAGCCATTCCATGATCTTCTTCAAATTTGCCCATGTAACAGATGAATTCCACAAGTCACAGGTTTAAAATAACAGCTTCACAATGATCATGTTGTAGATGAACTCAAAGGGATCTTGAATGATGTATCAGATGAAGTTCCAAATTGCAAGCACTTGGTTTCACAAAAGTTGGCATTGGCCAAGTCCTTTAGCATAGGAATATTGCCTAAATTCTAAGTCCATTTGTTCAAGATCAATCCACAAGTCCACACAAAAGTTTTTTAGGGTTTTTGTTGTTATTATGTATATTAATGGTCAAAGACCACAGAAACAAACAAAATATACACAAACAAGATATATCACACAATATGGTCCGAATGGACAAAGTGAAAATTGCATTAACATAAACAATTAGAATGATATGAATAATGGCAAATGAATAAATACTAAAATTAAATGGCATTAAAGTGAATGGCTTGAAATTAAATGTTAGTTTGTTAATGAATTAGAAGTTAGTATTGTTTTGCTTTTGCTTTTCATTTTTTAGTCATTCTTTAGAGAACACTCAACCCACATATCACAAGCATGGATCCTTGAACCAAGATATCTTCCAAAGGAAGGAAAAAGGCCAAGTTTCCACACAATACCATGAAAGAGGGGAGACTTACAATCTCACTAACTAGAATGCTATGCCTTTTTGTGTCACAAATTTAACACTATGTTAAGCAATCGTAATTGGACTTATGTAGAAGTCACAACTATTTGAGGTCGGCCAATAGAATTTTGGTGTTAATGCATGTTAGAGACATAGTATAATCGACTATGCTCCTGAAACATACCACACACAAAAAGAATATGCAAAACAGGTGGCTTAATCTCATCCATACTTATGTTGGCTTTTCAATCAACTAGCCTTAGGACTTTTAGATATCATAGACCAAATGAGATGAATGTATAAAGAATGGGAATGAGATGAAGAGGGAGGGGAATGGATCAAAACTCAAATTGGTCAAAGGAGGAATTTTACCAAATTAATATCATCCATTCATTTTGGGAGATGCAATGTACATTCCGTCAATCCCCTAAATCCAATGATATTAACTTGACAAAGTCAAATCAACCTTGACCAAGGCCCAACAACAAGAGTCAAACTCAAACAAGTCATCACAATTGGTCAACACGATTAATTGGCATTTATTCAAATTAAAAATACTAAAATAATACATTTAAATTAAATATGGTTGGTCAAATTCCTAAAACCTCATCAAAACACCAAAGAAATGGTCATGATATTTATCATAGGTCGAACAAGGTCAAAGGACCTTGGAGAAAAAATTTCAGAATTTTTAAAGACTTAAAAGTATTTTCAAACAATTAAAAACAATCACAAAATCAATTAAATCATGAAAAATATTAATAATGATACAAAAAATAATTTTAATTCAAAATATGAAAGAGGAAATTATTTGAAATTTTTTGGTGAAACTCTCATATTTTTTGGATCAATATTAAAATTAATATGAATTAATGAAAATAAAAGGATTAAATAAAAATCAGAAAATAGCAAAAAACGTGGACCACTTGATCTCCTTCATTAATTTGAGGTGGCAGATTAAGTGGTCCTCAGCGTTCGTTCCACAATGGACACTAGTCAATGCGCTGCAGGGATGGTATTTACAACCAATGCACGAGATTAAAACGTTTTACAAGGATCCTATGGTCTGAGACGTGCCAACACACGGCCGGAGCTGTAGCTCCGATCTTCTTCTCCGGTGGACCTCACCGGCTTGGTCCACCCTCAACCATAACCAAAATAAAAAAGGAGGATATGATCTGAAAGAAAAAATGGTGTAGAGCACGAATCTGACCTTAATTTCAACTAACTCCACATATATATAAAGATATGAGGAGTTGAATTTTTAGGTGCATTAACTGAGTTGCTTCGATTTGACCTCTAAGCAACTCAATCTTCTTTCTTACATTGGCAACACTTTAGACAACCAAAGATCCAAGAGAATTGAGTATAATTGAGTGAGAATCGAAGAGATGAAGTTTTCTGAAAATTACCTTCAATGCTATGCAGTTCTTGATGTTGCTTGCTTCAAACACGATCTGATCACACTTGAGAAGCTAGTAGGAAGTGATTGGAGAGGTTGCAAGGCTTTGGATCCTGTAGTTCTTGAATCTCCAACAGTTGAGATTCAAACTCAAATTTCAAATTGAAATTTCTTAGGTTTTCCTTTAGAATGAGAGGGTTTCAATGGGAGGCAAAGTTGACGCGCAAAGTGTTGTTCAAATGAGCTCATAAGCCTTCTATTTATAGCCAAAGGTAATGATATTTGCACACTTCAAAATCTGTCCAAAATTGGCAATGTGGATGGCACGAGTGCATGGGCACGCACATGCCTATGATGTAATTCATTAAGGTCCAAAATGATTCCAATTGAAGTCTGAATGAAGCTTGAATGGCAAGGCAATGTGAACTGAAGTTTGTACATTTGATTCTTTCCAATGATGCAGCCCTATTAAAGCCATGTGCAGACCTAGCAATCTTTGTCCAAAATGCATGAACTTAGGTTCTATGGAAAGCTTGGATCAAGGGGAACAAGTTTTATGTTGAACACTTTTTCATTTGGAGCTTGGAACATGGAGAATTTGGAGGTGTAAGTTTGGAAATTTCAACATGTTGAAAATTTTTCAAAGTGTTAAGCCATATACTTTAATATTCCACCTTGCTTTACTTTTTATGTGAGCTTCAAATGAGAAAAATGTCTTCATCAAAGTTGGATTTAGAATGATATTTGGATTCAGAATGATAGAGTTATGCATTTTTGAAGTTTGGAAAAATCACTTGTTCAATGGTATAGGTAAAAAATGACCTATAATGTACCCTTATATCACATGCTCATAAAAGTTGAATTTGCTTTCACTCCAAACATCAAAGTTGAAGTATACATCTTGAATTTTATTTTGCAACTTCGAAATCTCTCATCTCATAAAAATTGAGCAAGTTATGGCCTTGGGAAGTTGATTTTCAAATTAGGGTTTAGACAAAATGACCTATAATGTTTCAACATAGAAAATGATTTTCCAAGAAAAAATATCTCTAGGTCTCAACATGAAAGTGGTTTGTAATTTAATTTAGAGTAACTTTTCTCTTGGAATCATTTTCATATGGTGCAAATTGTAGGAGATAAGGTCTAGGGAGACCCAATTTTGATCAGATTAATTCAATTAGCCAACCACCATCAACCAACTTGCTAACCTTCAATTCTTTTGACTTTCTTGGTTCATGGTAGATCATATATGCATAAGATGACGAATTTTGAAGTTCCCCTTTAGAAACTTGATCAATTGGTGAGATAGCTTGTTGGAGAAGTTACTTAAGATATCCAGTCAAACAAGGGTTTCCAAGGCAAATCACTCTCAAACTCTTGAAGAAAACTTAATCAATATGACATTAGAAATCATGGGGACTCATATATGATGCTTATAACCATTCTTGGATCAATCCATGGTTGTGCTCTTTGTCATGAGGGTCTCAAACCCTAGATATGAACTTGATAGATCAATGGAGATCATGCCCTACCTACATAAGAGTTAGGCAAATACAAAGATATATTTTTGGTATTTTGGTTAGTAAAATGATAATATACAAGTATGATACAATCACATAATGCTTGGTGATCTCTCCAAAACAAACCCAATGAAAGAGGGGTAAGGAGGATGCCAAGGTATGATCCCAATGCTAATGCTTATGATGAAATTGTATGAGGGATCTTAGGGTCAAAATTGAGGTCTTACACATGTTTTAATGGAAGACAAGTTGTCCGAGGCTGAATGGTGTCAGACCAGGTATGATCAGTTGAATTTGATTGAAGAGAAGAGGTTGACTTCCATGTGTCATGCCTCGTGTGTTTAGAGAAGGTGACCTTGTGGTCAAGAAGATTATATCCTTTAAACCTGATGCTAGAGGCTAATGGACTCCTAATTATGAAGGCTCATATGTTGTTAAGAGAGCCTTTTTAGGTGGTGCTTTGATTCTTACAACTATTGATGGTGAAGAGTTCACGCGTCCTGTGAATCTCGATGCAGTCAAGAAATACATCGCCTAAAAAGAAAAGAACAAATCGCTAAGTTGAAAACCCGAAAGGGCGGCTTAGGCAAAAATGAGCGTCTCGGTGGATTGAAAACCCAAAAGGGCGATCCAGGCAAAAGTTAGAGACATAAAATAGAAAGATTTATCCTGATAAATTAAGTACCCCACATTTGGGAAATTTATGCAAAAATTAGGGATTATGGCAAGTAACCGCATTCGGTTGATCTTCAATTTTGAAGACATTCTTGAGCACGTCATTGGGTTCTGATTCGTCACCTTCAACCGAAGCCAAGAGCATAATGGATATCAAAGTTGATAGAAGGATTAGTGATCATTGGATTCAATGTAGCCCTTTTCCATGTAAATTACCATTTTTAAACTTTTGTAAAGATCTATGGAGTCTTGTCATTTACAGACTACCATTATATTAAATAAAGTTGAGCTTTTTATCTAATTGTTTCTACTCTTGTTTATTTCAGCTAAATAGAATTAAATTTTATGATGATCATTTTGAAATGGAATTTAAAAATTAAAACCATGGTTTCCTTAAGTGATAAAAGCAATTACTATTTAAGAGCAATGGATTTCATTTAAGGAATATCAACAACGGTCTGAAAACAGGTAAGTCCTAAAGAGCGAAGCATGATTGGTTTTCCCCAAGCAATTGGTTTGGTTATATCTCTTTGAATGGAAACTCAACATCTCTAGCCGAGTTTTTTTGGTTTCCCCAGCCGAGTTTATAATTGCCTCCCTCGAGTTGTAGGCGCGTTATGTCAACGTTTTATGTAGATTCAGCACAAATTATTATTCCCCTCAGGCCGTCAGCAGAATTTATTCCCGATCCCTATTAGCACTGATTCTTGAGCAATATTTTTGGTCCTCTGCAAGGTTGTATCCCATTTGATATGGTGTTGGCCTAAAATTTCCCGTAGGGTTAGTGATGCAGATCCCCAGCCAATTTGTCCTCTTTCCCCTAGCCAGGGTCGAGCCTTTGAGAAGAATGATTCTCGTTCATCCAATTCATCTCTTTCTCCAGTTGCTGCTTCCTTCCTGTTGAGATTGGCGGAGTGTGGTATCAATGATTCATATCAGTGACATTCGTATCTGTAGCGGTGTATTCGTCACTTTATGATTTATTGACTAAATCAAAAGCAAAGCATACAAAGGATCGAGTCGCCACCGCACTTTTATTTATCCAAAGGAATGGCTAAAAAGCGAACAAAAGCCTAAGAAGTTTTACACATAGAAAACTAATGAAAAGATCAGAGATTTGGGTAAGGGGTTAATTACGCCATGGGAAGGTGTTAGGCACCCAAAACGTCCTAGGTACTCCTAGGGAACCTCTTTTCACAACTTGTTGTATGAAATGTTATTTGTTTATGAAATATTTATTGTGCAAACATGGATTGAAGGGATGAGAGAAAGAATATACAATTTTTATTGTTTTTGTGTTTGAACGGATGAACCCGTTGCCTACGTACCTTTCCATGGAAGGTAAGGATCAAAACGCCGTAGTTCGGCTAAAAGATTTCAAAAAAAGGTGAATTGATTGATTTTAAACAGAAGCCCTAAGGTCTTTCGTTGTCCACGGGAGAAAACTCAACCTTATACAAACAACAAGTCCACCATGTGAGAATAGCTTCGACATACTAGAGGGGTTAACCCTGTTTTCAGTATGGAAGTCTTACGGTTCGATCACTAAGGACAAAAGGCGAGATTAACATCAACCAACTAGGATAAATCAAACCTATGGCTAATGTATGAAAACTTATCAAGAAAGTGGACTTGGGCCACAAAAGCTATTGAGTGAGTGAAATTAACAAATTAGAATTTATTCACAAAAGATGGTCAAAGTATGATTAGAATTCAATTCAAAAGAAGTATTATGAAAATGAAGTTTTGAAAATCAAAGGCTTAAGGCCTAGGTTTCTAATTTGAAAATAGATGAAAATGTTTGCACAATAGTTTTCAAGTTTTGGGTTAACATGCAAATGGAGGTTTAAAGAAACAAAAGATGGGAGGGTGAGGAAGTACAACTTCTTAGATGTTCACCTCTTGAGATCATATGTAGATGATTCAAGTGATTCCTTTGGAAAATGCAACAAACAAATAACAGATGAACAAAGTAAATGGATACCGGATGCCAATCAATGGACTTATTCCAATCTCACAAAACAAAAATGGATACCGGATGCCAATCGATGGACTTACACCAATCTCCTAAAACAAAAATGGATACCGGATGCCAATCAATGGACTTATTCCAATCTCCTAAAACAAAATGAAACATGGATACCAAATGCCAATCAATGGACTTATACTAGTCTCACAAAGCAAAGAAACAAGGATACCAGATGCCAATCAATGGACTTATATTAGTCTCCTAAAACAAACAAAACATGGATACCAGATGCCAATCAATGGACTTATACTAGTCTCCTACCATATCATAGGAAACAACTGCCAATCAATGGACTTATGCTTGCCCCCTCCATGGACAAAACAAAATGTTACAAAATGATGAACAATGTTTATGAAATGATATACAAGTAATGAAGGTAGATGCACAAAGGCACACTCAAGCAAATGTACACAGATGAATCAAGTAAGCAACAAACAAGTCAATTAGCACACACTATACACAATCAATTAGGCTCAAGCAAGGTTAGGCTTTACAGCCAACTGGAATGGGGTATTTTGAGCTCTTAACCCTAACATTGAGAGTTAGGGTGAAGCCGATGAAATGGAGATGAGGGGTGTGCCTCATAGCTCTTATCCCTGGTCAGGGAGAGCTTTGATTAATGGAAAGTGTGGGAGTTCAGAAAGTAGGAACTCTTCTCCACAAATGATTGACTCTATAAGATCTTGGGTTCTTATTCACAATGCATCAACACATGGTGTGAGCAAGGTGAATGACACACTGAGTAGCAGGAGATGGATTACACATCTCTTTTATCTGCCAATTACCTCTTAAGAGGGCTTTACCTGCTTGGCACCAAATTAAACAAGCACAAACATTGCCTCTTAAGGAGGACTTCAGACAGGTGCCTACCAATAACAGTAGGTCTTCCAGACTACATGAAGATTAGGGATCATACCTAAGTGGTTAAGCAACCAAGCAAAAGCAAAGTTCAAATGAACTTAAAGCAACTTAGGTACCTGTGGAAACACTAAACAAATCAGTACAAATGCTCAGATAAATAGACAACAGTCAATAAGCAACAGACAATCCCAATGTACAAGATGTGTAAGCCATAAGGCAAACTCAAATGAGTTAGCATCAACCTACAAAACACACAAGTGTTAGCAATCAAGAGCAAACATCAACAATCACATGATGAAGCATCATCAACTATGGAACTTGGATGCTTTAACCTGAAATCAAAACTCAAATGTAAGCAACAAACCACTAGGTCAAAGCCTAGGGTCAAAGATGGAGAAAAAATTTGAAACAGGGGCTTAAATTTAACACAAAGTAACTTCAAACACATGTTGACATATCCTAAAAAGGCTCACATCAAAATCAATCACCAAAAGCATTTCATGATCAAAAGAAGTTCAAGGCAATTTCAAAGCTCATATGTGATCAACATGAATGAAAAATTCAAATCAAAACAGACATGATTCAAATAAATCTGGAAAAAATCATGCACATTCAAGACATCTAACATGATCCACATACAAAAGATCAGAGGAATCAGAGATCATTTGGCATAGAAATCAAGTTGCACAAGTTGGACAATCAAAGGTGTGACACAAATTGTCACACCAAGTTAGCACATGCATAAAACAGAAATGAAGCATAGGAAAAATACCAAACCAAAACCAAAATGTCAAGCAATGTGTCTAGAATCAGCATGCAAAATTTCACATTCATTGGACTAAAAACAAGCATTTCACAATGAGATAAGCAAGGCAAGGTCACAATTAGACATATGATCAATCAACCTAGAACAAATTAATTTTCCAGCCAGGCACAACTTGCACATTTATGCTCATAAAAAACTAGACAGAATAAGGAGCATTTTGCAAAAAATTGGGATTAAATTGATGCATTTTTCTATTTGTTGTGATTTTTCTAAGTTGAGGAAAAAATTGAAATCAAAATATGAACCAAGGCATGAAAATGGAGGGAATATGTAAAAACATGAAGCATTTGAAAATCTCGCTCGGCCAGGATCGAACCTGGCACAAATTTGAATTTGAGCGCGCAAGCTAAAACGACAGCGTTTAACTAAAGCCCTAGCGCTGGAAACGATTCCCATAATTTCGTAGCAAACGCAAGAAGGTCGTAGCAAATCCGCAGCAAGGCATGCATATTTCGTAGCTTAACCTGGAAATGTGATGATCTTCATCTTCCTCATGAAGATGAAGATGAACTTCATATGCAGATTTCCAGAAAATCCAAAACACGTCCAGAAATCACAAATAATTACACCATTCAAATCATCATTCCATGCATATCAAAGATCCACAAACAAATCATGCAAAAACATCCTAACAAGTGCAGATCGAAGGAAATAAAATTTGACATCAAACATTCAATCAAGCATAACTTCATGAATATTGTGCCATTTCACTCAAATTTCATATCAAAATCATCACCAAGCCAAGATCTGCACAAATATCATGATGAATTGCAAAATAAATGAGATCGAAAATCAACCTCTTGAAGAGCCGAAACTGGAATCGTGTGCTACCAAGCTCAGCAAGGCCTCAAATCTCCTCCACAATGCTTATTGAAGTGATTGATGATGAATTTGAAGCTCAAATGCACGTGAATCCAGTAGATTTTTCAAGCTCCATTGAATCTTCAAGCCTTGAGTATGGTCCAAACTGGCACGATTTGCTTCGAATTCACGTCCAATTCCACTCAAAAATGCTTCATGATCATGAATTAATCAATAGAAATGGCTCTGGTGTGAAGAATTGCAAAATATTTTGAGAGAAAAAGTTTGGTTGATTTTGAATCTAGATCTGAAAAATGGATGTTCATGGCAAATGCAGTTATGATTAACACTATATATGACTTACTAATGATGCTGAAAACTTGTTTAAGCCAAAGCTAATTGAAATTAATCAAGTTTTAAGGTGTATGCACAAATTGGATTTTCACCCCCATGCATGAGGTAGCCACGTGAACAGTGCTCAACTCTGATCCAAAACCACTTAAACAAGGCCCATGCAAGCTTTAGGATTGGTATTTTATGCATATGATCAACCAAATTAATTTTATGAAATTTCTTTCAAAAAACTTCATGAATGAGCACATGGTCATGCAAAGGAATTTCAAGCCATGAAATGAGATGTTTGGAAACTACAAGTCATGATGAACAAAATGCAAAAAGAACCACTCATTTTGGAGCTTTGGTTCAAAAGTTATGCCCATTTGAAGTTCCATGCATACTTGGCAATGATTTGATCATATCTCCTCAACCACACATTAGAAATTCATGATCTTGGACATTTTGGAAATGGGAGAGAAAGATTCACAACTTTCATGTTGGACAAAAATTCATTTGAAGCTTTCTTGATGATGTAATATTGAGTTGAAGTTGGTCTAAAATCTTTCCATTTTTGGAAAGTTCAAATTATAGGTCACTTGCTATTTTTAGAAATTTTTGACTGGACCTCAAATTCTTCAATGTGAGTGTTTGAAATGTCAAATGAGACTTGTTTGAACATGAATGAAGCATTTCCAATCACTTCCCACCTCCAAATCCACAGTTGACTATGCAGTTGACTTTTATGGTCTTCAGATGCTCTGAAAATGTTCTGATGAGATTCAAGCCTCTACCACTTGGGATTTTGTTTCAAAATGTCATCACAACTCATATGAACTCTTGTGAATGATTGTGGGGTCCAAATCTCAAGAATGACCACCTACTATTGCCCAATGGATTCCTTTAATTGCCTTGACCTGTTATTGCTTCATCTGCAAGACAAAGGTTAGATGACATATTTTTGTACTTTTGGTTATTGATTAAAAGAAAAGCAATGACATATAAATGCAAGGAATGCTTGGTGATCAAGAACCACTCAAAAGAGGATCCCACCCACAGGGGAGGAAGCAAGGTGTCCAATGATCCTTGAGGTAATGCAATGATATGATATGATGCCATGAGGGATCTTAGGGACAAAATTGGGGTCTTACAGATGCCCCTATTTAAGGTCATTCTAGCCGGAGAAGTGAAGGGTTAAAATCTTCATCTCGACGCGGTAGAATGTGCTTAATAAACAACAATGAGACAAATTTTGGTCCCAGAGGGACCTCATGATGAAAATGTATGAATGCAAAACAAACTATCTCTGTGGGGAATGTGAGTCCACAAAGAAGAAAAGACGATCCATCGGAGTACTACACTCACCAGGAACAGAGACTTTAACAGGACTCTCATGGGGATAAGAAAAAAAATGCGTGAGCAGGACACGACTCTGAATTAGGGAAACTAACGCTGCGTGAGCAGGACACGACTCGACTGGAGACCTCACTGGGAGTAAAGGACTCAAACTGGGGAAGAAAGAGTTCCAAAGGAAAACACATCCATTGCAAAGACTCAAGCGGACTCAAACTATCCACAACTCCGCTGGGGAAATCTAACAAAGACTTTCTAGGGGAAGCCAAAAGATGAGATGTTACCGGTTAGTGAGTAACATGCTCGGGAAGAATGAATATCTAAGACCTGTGCACGGGTGAGAGATATCAATCGACCAAATCATCTGAGGAAAACCTGAAAAAGGTATACCTCAACTCAGGGAAATCTGACTCCACAGGGGACCAGGGTCGCAATAGGGAGCAGACAGGAAGGAGCACCAAGGATACCGGGTTGTAGGTATATAACAGGTGACCGACCAAGGCGTGAATTGGTGTGTGTTCCAAAACGCTCATCATCCTGAAGAAAGCTAGAAAAGCAGACTTGTTTATAGGATGGATATTCGATTCTATAAAGAATGTGAATCTTACTCAGTTGGGGGAAATAAACAAAGGATTCAACCAAAGAGTGCATGAGATATATTATCTATAGCCGTCAAAACGTAGATAATATACTCGCATGGAAGATTATCCATAACCGGGTTGTAGGTTGTTAAAGGATAAATCATCCGAAATCGTGAATTGGTTTGTGTTCCAAAACACTCATCATCCTGAAGAAAGCTAGAAAAGCAGACTTGTTTATAGGATGGACATTCGATTCCACAAGGAATATGAATCTTACTCTGTTGGAGAAAAAAATCAAAAGATTGACCCAAGAGTGGATGAGATATATTATCTATAGCCGTCAAAACGTAGATAATATACTCGCATGGAAGATTATCCATAACCGGGTTGTAGGTTGTTAAAGGATAAATCATCCGAAAAGAAAGGCATCGGGATACCAAATTAGGTATATAATGATGACCAATCAAAGGGAGCAACAGACATTACCGGCAAAAGGGTAAATGAAAGCTGACTCGCTGGGAATACATTGATGAAAATCAATGATCCAAGGAACACAATCACTGGCAAACGGTGAAAGGACCCGCTGGGGATAAAATTGCTAGCAAAGAGCAATTACCCAGAAAAGAGAGGGAAAATCAACATCGAATACTGGATGAAGATAACCACAAAGAGGGGATTACATCTACCAAAAACTGGGTAGAAAACCACAGAAGAGTAAGTGTCATCGGTTGAGATGAACAACAAAGTTAACTCTGCTAGGGGAGAAAAAAGGGTTTATAACTACCGGGTAGTAGGTAGTAAACCACACAGATAGGACTTACGACTGCCGGTTTGTAAGCAGAAAGCCAAAAGTTCCACTGAGGATATGATGAATAAGCGCTGGTTAGTAAGCAACTATTCATTTATACCACAGGGAAGCACGAGAGACAGTTGAAAAAAGGCCAATTTAGGATCAAACCAAAAAGGCGAACTGAATCAAGACTCGTCCTAATGAGGATAGAACTCAAAAGGGAAAACCCGTCCCATTATGTGTGTTGGGAGGGAACGGAAACAACCGTCATCCACGAGGATGTATCTTAGTGGGGAAATGGCAGGAAAGGATAGACACTTTCTGCTTAAAGGGCTGACTCTATATGGAGAGATTAGACACCCGACATCTGCTTGGGGAGATCTACTGGAGAAATCTGTATTACCATTAGCAGGAGACAACAAACAAAAGATATATGGCGAAAATGCAACATGAATATCTTGTATGTTTATGATTATGCATGAACATGCGTGATTTATGTTTGATGAATGCTGACAAAACAGATATTTTCTAACACAAACAGGTCCAGGGAACAAACGCCCGGTACTACACTTCCAGAGGAAAATCCCAGAAATCCAATGGAAAGCCAATCTGCTGGAGATCCGAATGTTAAAAAGCAAAGATCTGCGGGGAAGCAAGAGATCAAAGATATCAAAGGAATCACCAAAATCTCGGAGTGATGGATCAACAACCAACCCGACTTGGGAACAGAAGTTCACAGCAGGCAGGAACTGCCACGGAAGCAACTCTGTTGGAGATGCGGAGAAATCATGAGACTTCTGCAAGAGATTATCATTCTCATCTGAGAAAAAGGTGCTCGCTGCACAAGCAAGAACTGCTGAAGAGAACAGAACACACAAGTAGAATCTAGCCGCACAAGCAACTCTACTGGGGACACTGTCAGCGACTCCATTGGGGAACAACCCACTGAGGGAGAAAAGATCACACAAGTAGATTCTTCCATACAAGCCACTCTACTGGGGATCAGAAACGTCAAGAACTCACCCACTCTCTGCAGGGGAGAAATCAACATAGGTACAAACCACCATGCAATCAATCTACTGGAGATTTACCTGAGAAAGAGAGGGAGAACTGGGGATCGACCACCAAGTACTGAACCTTCGCAAAATACCACAACTGCTGAGGAGGAAAGACCTCTGCTCTGCTGAAGGGAGGGGAGGTGAAAACCTCAATAAGCACTCTGATGGGGAGATATCATAGATGAAATATCATATCAACAACTCCTCTGGTGACTTCACCGGGGAAAAAGACAAAGCAACGGGGTGTCAACCCACCAACTACTGAACCTTCCAAAAGGAAATCGACCGTGCTAGGGAGAGAATGCTGCCAGAGAGGAAAACCGAAGTTTCCAACAAGCACTCTGTTCTGGGAACACAGACAAACTCAACAGAAACCCTGCTTGGGGAGCAACCCCAACAACGATCTGGAGAAAGAGGATACAAACATGCCAGGAATATGAACAAATGTCTTACCCCGTTGGAAATCATGCCACCCTTGGGAGAGCACTGAAAAGTTCTTAGGTATCCTTTCATCATTGTGAATGTTCACTTTGTTAAAAAACAACTTTTATGAAAAATTTGTTTGTTTAAAACAATGACATTTTATCAATTAAAACATGCAAAACATTTGTTGAATTGAAACAAACAAGAGTGCAAATAATTGGATAAAAGCTCAAATTGATTTGATGGAATGGTAGTCTGCGAATGGCAAGACTCCATAGATCTGTACAAGTTTGAAATCAGTGATATATATTGGAAGAGGGCTACATTGAACATAATGATCCTTTCTCTGCCAATTTGAATTTCGATGTATTCGAAGCTTCAGTCGGCGACGAATCGAGAATCTCTAACGAAAAGACAGTTGTGGAACAGAAAGTCTTGTCAGGATGCAGTTACTTGCCAAATCCCTAATTTTTGCCTAGATTTCCCCAGGGTGAGGTACTCAATCTAGCGGGATGCAAAAATCATTTTTTTTCATGTCTCTAATTTTTGCCTGGATCGCCCTTTCGGGTTTTCCACCGAGACGCTCATTTTTGCCTAAGCCGCCCTTTCGGGTTTTCAACTTAGAGAGCTATCCTGTTTTTTCATATACTTTTTTTTTAGGCAAAGTATTTCTTGACTGCATCTGAATTCACAATACGAGTGAAATCCTCCCCATCCATAGTTGTGAGCATCAAAGCTCCGCCTGAAAAGGCTCTCTTGACATCATACGGACCCTCGTAGTTTGGAGTCCATTTTCCCCTGGAATCGGGCGCGAAAGACAAGACTTTCTTGAGCACGAGGTCACCTTCTCGGAACACGCGAGGCTTGACCTTCTTATCGAATGCTTTCTTCATTCTCTGCTGATATAACTGACCATGGCACATGGCAGTCAATCGTTTCTCTTCAATCAGATTCAACTGGTCGTAACGACTCTGAATCTATTCAGCATCAGTCAACTTGGCTTCCATCAAGACTCTCATTGATGGGATCTCCACCTCTACTGGGAGAACAACCTCCATGCCGTAAACAAGAGAGAAAGGGGTTGCCCCTGTTGAAGTGAGGACAGATGTACGATATCCATGCAAAGCAAATGGCAGCATCTCATGCCAATCTTTGTATGTAACAACCATCTTCTGGATAATCTTCTTGATATTCTTGTTAGCAGCTTCAACAGCCCCATTCATCTTAGGTCTGTAGGGAGAGGAGTTATGGTGTGCAATCTTGAACTCAGTGCACAACTCTTCCATCATCTTATTATTCAGATTAGATCCATTATCAGTAATGATCTTATCTGGCACACCATAACGACAAATAAGCTGATTCTTGATAAACTTAACGACCACCTGCCTGGTCACATTCGCATACGATGCGGCTTCAACCCATTTGGTGAAGTAATCAATTGCTACGAGAATAAACCTGTGTCCGTTGGACGCTTTCGGTTCAATCATGCCAATCATGTCGATTCCCCACATGGAGAAAGGCCATGGTGATGAAATCCCATTCAGAAGTGTCGGAGGAATATGAATCTTATCCGCGTAAATCTGACACTTGTGGCATTTCTTCACATATTTGCAGCAGTCAGACTCCATTGTCAGCCAATAGTAGCCTGCTCTCAACATCTTCCTAGCCATGGCATGTCCATTGGAATGTGTACCAAATGAACCCTCATGGACCTCAGTCATCAACAGGTTTGCTTCGTGTCCATCCACGCATCTGAGCAGAACCATGTCAAAATTTCTCTTATATAGCACTTCACCACTGAGGTAGAAACTGCCTGACAACCTTCTCAGAGTTTTCCTATCTTTCACAGATGCCCCAGGCGGGTAAACCTGGTTCTGAAGGAAGTTCTTGATATCAAAATACCAAGGTTTGTCATCATTCACTTCTTCAACTGCAAACACGTGAGTTGGTCTATCCAAGCGCATCACGGTGATATTGGGAACTTCATTCCAATACTTGACTACAATCATCAAAGCAAGCGTAGCAAGCGCATCTGCCATCCGATTATCCTCTCGAGGAATATGATGAAAGTCAACTTCTGTAAAGAACGTTGAAATCCTCCTTGCATAATCTCTATACGGGATGAGACCCGGCTGATTTGTCTCCCATTCACCCTTGATCTGATTGACAACCAAAGCCGAATCACCATACACATCAAGATGCTTGATTCTCAAATCAATACATTCTTCCAATCTGTCGCATTACGCGAAAAACCGGCGGGAAAACAGAACAACAGAGCCGCCACCGTGCGTTATTTATCCCAAAAGAGGGAAAGGAAACGCTTAGAGTAAACCTGGAAAAAGCATGGTCTCGCGACCAAAGAGAATGGGATCGGGAGTCGGTTATGCGAAGGGAAGGTATTAGCACCCCTACGCATCCGTCGTACTCGACGGGATCCACGCACAAAAGGAAGGAAAATGGTTGCTAAAACGCTGCTCACAAACAAACAAACACTGGCTGAAAGAGACACAAGAAAACAAACATGACTGACTCGGCAGGATATCGCATCCTGGGCCTACTTAGTCTATCAAGCATAGACATCAGAGTCAAAGTAGTTCGAACTGGGGGAAACACATGCTCTCTAGGATGTCGCATCCTATGCATACGTATCTGTGAGAGAATTCTTTACCTTGAATTAATTTTTAATGATAGCAAATTGTGTGATCATCATACAAATGTTGGTTGTGCATTGCATTACATGATACATGTGTGTTTTATTATGTTTTTCATCCCACTCTATTGTTGCATAACTGTACATATAAACCTACATTGATACTTACCTTTAAATAACAATTAAAATGCATCTTATGTCAGTAAGCATCGATACATAAAGCCTCTGCATCGATACATACAGCATGTGATAAATCACAAAACCTCTCTGTTCAGTATGCATCGATGCATACGAGTCATGCATCAATACATGGAAGACAAAATACTCTATGCATCGATACACACGATCCCTGCATCGATACATGACCAATTGAAACAGCCTGTGTATCAATACATGCGCATTAGGCATCAATACATACCAGTGAGATAATCACATGCATTGATACACACGAATTTTGCATCGATACATGATTAATAAATTTCACCAAAAATTCACACAACTTACAGTATGCATCGATACACACCCTTATGCATCAATACATAAAACTGTTTCATGTTATAACAGCAACTGTTTTGCAGCATATAAAAGACAGGTTACAACAGAAGTGCAAGAATACGAATTCATTGAGGGAAAACAATTGAACACAAGATCAAAAGCAGTGTTGGAGCAATTGTTTGAGAGCAATTAGAAACCTGAAAGAGACTTCATCTTCTTCATCTTCTCAATCACTTTTCTTCAAGAACATTTATACATAACCATTCTTGTTCTTTGGATTAAAGAAGCATCGAGATAACGTTCAGTGGTACGATCAAGGATCTAGCTGTGGTTTGCAGTGGAACGATCGAGGATCTAGCTGAGTCGAAGATTGAAGGGGGTTTCTAGGAAAAACCTACTGGTTTGTCCTTCAAGAACTGGAGTGTTCTTGAGGGTTTGGGAGTCACATTTGCAGAACATATTCAGCCGCAGCGTTGCGTTTGGAGATCGGGGGATTTCGCAAGCAGGTCGTGGAACCGGTGAATTGTTTGCAACTTTGTGCAGGAAAATCTTGATCGTGCTCAGATCAAGTGAAGGTTTATACAAGAAGAGGTTCTTAGAGTTTAGAATTCTGTCTTTGTATCATAACCTTGTATCAACGGATTCGACAATAATTGATAATCAAAGTTCTCAATTTCATTTGAAATTGAGAGGGAGACGTACCCACACGCGAGGACGACGTGGGGAACTTCCTTACCAAATCTCTGCGTATCGTACTCTTACCTTACTCCTCTTTACGTTTTTCAAACTGTTTTCGCAATTTCAGTTAGTGTGTGGTGATTGTTTCTTTTTCAAGACAGCAGTGGCAAGAAAACTTTAATCAAACTCCATTGCTGTTTAGCATTGATCACATACACACCAACTGTTTGATAAAACGGTTAGCTAGATTTTATTCATTGGAAATAGACTTTAATGATAAGTGCATTCAATTAGTTAAAATTCTGGTTTGAATTGGTTCTGTCATTCTCATTAAAATCCAGCAATTAAACTTGTGTGTCCGGCTTTCTAGTAGCGGTTCAGAATAGACGGAAGTCGATTCGGGACTGATTTTTCCGCCAACTTTGAAAACTCTGATAAAATTTCAAATCCGTTAAATTTAAAAGAGGTGATCTATTCACCCCCCCCCCTCTCGATCACTAGCCACACCGTCTAACAAGTGGTATCAGAGCGCCGGTTCGCTGGTGCTCTGTGGCTGCCTGAAACAGTATGGATTCTGAACCAAAGGGGGCGTATAATAGAGCGCCTATTTTCAACGGTGAAAATTATGGCTACTGGAAAGACTGCATGCGAGTTCATATAAATTCTGTGGATAGGTTAGTATGGGCTGCCATTGAAAACGGTCCGTTTCAAATCACTATGACAAATGCGGCTGGCGCCATAGTACCTAAACCAGAAGATGATTGGAATGAGAAAGATGAGAAAAAGTGGTCGTGTGATTGGAGAGCTCGAAACATGTTAATTTCAGCACTTGGTGTTGATGAGTATTATCGAGTATCCCATTGCACGACAGCTAAAGAAATGTGGGACGCTTTAGAAGTTGCCCATGAGGGTACTACTGAAGTAAAACAGTCCCGCATTAACACACTCAATCAAGAGTTTGAGCTCTTTCGCATGAAACAAGGAGAATCCATCTCCGACATGCAAAAGAGATTCACTCATCTAACTAACCGATTGAATGCTCTTGGAAAACCTATTTCCAATGAAATTGCTACTAATAAAATTCTCAGGTGTCTTAGCAGGGAGTGGCAACCTAAAGTTACAGCAATCAAGGAAGCCAACGATCTAACAAGACTTACGATTACAACCTTGTTTGGAAAGCTGGAAGAACATCAGCAAGCATTGGAAAGTCTTGAAAAATATGAGAACAAAAGTAAGAAGGAAAAGGAGAAGAAAAGAGACAAAGAGGGAGAGAAGAAGCCAATAGCTCTTGTGGCCTCTAGCTCTAAGTCCTCACGAAAAGAGCAAAGCGACAATGATTCAAGTAGTGACAAAGACTCGGATGATGAGGAAATGGGACTGTTTGTAAGGAGATACAATAGATTCATTCAAAAGAATGGAGTCAAGCATTCCGACAAAAATCTCATGAAGTTTCGAAAACAATCTATAAATTCGAAACAAGAAAAGAACAAGAAGAGTAGAGGAAGAGGATCCTGTTTTAATTGTGGAAAATCCGGACACTATAAAACGGACTGCCCTATGAAGTATAAGGATCAAAGAAAAGATTCGCCAAAAGGGTACAGCAAACAAAGAAGAGCGTATATTGCATGGGAAAGTGATAGTGATTCATCAAGCACACAAAGCTCAAGTGATGATGATGAAGCTGCAAATCTGTGCCTTATGGCTCACACAAAAAATCTGTCCTACCACAAGAAGAAAAACAATGACAAAAAGGTAAAACAAGCCTATTACGATAATTTCTCCTCTATGTCTTTTTCAGAACTAAAAATAGCTTTTGAAAAACTGCATAACGAAGCTGTAGATGCTTTTAAAAGACTATCTTCCGACAAACATATCTTCTCTTTTTTGGAAGGTAAAGTAAACAAAGCTGAAATTGATTTAGAAGCATTGAAAACTAGTATTGCAGAAAATTCAAAAACTATTGACATTGACGGATGTAGTAGAGTTAGGTATTGTGACGCTTGTTATATTTGGCAAAAAGAGGTAAACACTCTTAAGGTCAAATTAGAAAAAGCGCTACAACCTAAAGTTACTTATGCCGTTGACCCCAAGTTGTTTAAGAAGTCATTGAATCCTCCATATGCAAAATACTCTTTTATTCTAAAGGATTCAATGAACAAGAAACAACAAACACATCATCATGGTTTATGTCATTATTGTTGCCATGCTGGCCATACCATTGAGAAATGCAAATTTAGGAGATTTCTTGTCCCTAAAGGTATTTATCAATGGAAGCCAAAAGGCAACCATGTTAGCACTTACCCACTTGGACCCAATGAAAATTGGGTACCAACTTCTCTCTTTTGATGTTGTAGGATGAGTGCCTTGTCTCCGCAGATAGAAGGTGGTTTCTTGACAGCGGCTGCTCGAGGCACATGACCGGTGACATATCGCTCTTTATAGACTTCAAGGCAAAGAAGAAAGGATATGTCACTTATGGAGACAACAACAAAGGAGCTATACTCGGAAAAGGTAGTGTAGGTAATCCCTCCACCACTACTATTTCAAATGTCCATTTAGTTGAGGGACTTAAACACAATTTGTTAAGCATAAGTCAACTATGCGACATGGGCTATAAAGTGTCGTTTACAAAAACTTGCTGCATAATTGAACATGTTGAACAAAACATTGTGTTTAAGGGTGTAAGAGTAAACAACATCTATATGCTTGACTTGTTTGATGTACCTTTAACAAATACTAAATGTCTAGTCACCTTGAATGATGATTCTTGGCTTTGGCATAGACGTTTAGCGCATGTTAACTTCGATTTGCTAAATAAGGTTGTATCTAAGGATCTAGTAGTCGGTCTACCAAAAATAAAATTTTCAAAAGATCACCTATGCGACGCGTGCCAAATGGGAAAGCAAACAAGGGTGTCCTTTAAATCTAAAAATGTAATTTCAACTTCACGACCTCTTGAGCTTCTCCATATGGACCTCTTTGGACCTTCTAGGACAAAGAGCCTAGGTGGAAATTACTATGGCTTTGTAATAGTTGATGACTACTCTAGATTCACTTGGACTATATTCCTTCATAGCAAAGATGAAACTTTTTCTGCCTTTAAAAATTTTGCAAATCTGTCCCAAAACAAAATGAACTCCAAAATAGTTACAATTCGTAGCGATCATGGTGGTGAGTTTCAAAATTACCACTTTGAGAAGTTTTGTGACAAGTATGGTATTGAGCATAACTTTTCAGCCCCTCGCACTCCACAACAAAATGGCGTTGTGGAGCGTAAAAATCGTGTTTTAGAGGAGTTGGCAAGAACAATGCTCAATGAGGGTGGATTACCAAAATACTTTTGGGCTGATGCTGTCAGCACGGCCTGTTATGTTCTAAACAAAACTCCTTATGAACTTTTGAAAGGAAGAAAACCAAACTTGTCACATCTTCACGTATTCGGTTGTAAATGTTTTGTTTTGAATAACGGTAAGGAAAACATTGGGAAGTTTGATGCAAAAGCGGATGAAGGTATCTTTCTTGGTTACTCACTGTCAAGTAAAGCATATAGAGTGTATAACAAGCGTTTACTTACTGTTGAAGAATCTGTTCATGTTTCTTTTGATGAGTCTTATCCGAAAAATGTCGGAAAAGGTATTTCTTTTGATGACGCAGGTGTATCTACAGAAGACATACTCAAGGAAGCTGTTGAGGAAACTGATCAGTCCAAAACAGCTGCCCATGAGAAGGAGGAAGATACTAGTCATGAAGAAATTGAGGAAGAAAAGACAGCTGAAGTGAATGATCTTCCAACAGCTTGGAGATCCTCAAAAGACCATCCCATTGACAACATCTTGGGAGACATTTCAAAGGGAGTATTGACTCGTTCTAAGATAAGTAATTTTTGTTCTCACTTCGCGTTTGTTTCACAAGTAGAACCTAAGAATGCCAAAGAGGCCTTGATTGATGAATTTTGGCTAATGGCCATGCAAGAAGAGCTTAATCAATTTAAAAGAAATGACGTTTGGGAACTTGTCCCTCGTCCGCGAGATCATCATATCATAGGCACTAAGTGGGTTTTTAGGAACAAGCTTGATGAAAACGGAGTGATTACTAGGAACAAGGCACGTTTAGTAGCACAAGGGTATAACCAAGAGGAGGGCATAGACTATGAGGAAACTTATGCTCCAGTTGCTCGCCTTGAAGCTATACGTCTTTTGCTTGCCTATGCGTGTTCTAAGGATTTTAAGCTTTACCAAATGGACGTAAAGAGTGCCTTTCTTAATGGTGTTATAAATGAAGAAGTATATGTTTCACAACCTCCCGGTTTTGAAAATGCTGAAAATCTAGATCATGTTTACAAATTGAAACGAGCTTTGTATGGCCTTAAACAAGCCCCTCGGGTTTGGTATGAAAGGCTTAGCAAATTCCTAATTGATCATGGATATTCAAGAGGTAAAGTGGACAATACTCTCTTTATTAAACACAAAGGGAAGCACATTCTTTTAGTTCAAGTTTATGTCGACGATATCATATTTGGTTCAACTAACATACACTTGGTCGAAGAATTTTCTAAGGTTATGCAGGGTGAATTTGAGATGAGCCTAATGGGGGAGCTGAACTACTTCCTAGGACTGCAAATAAAGCAACTTGATGAGGGTACAGCAGTATGTCAAACAAAATACTGCAGAGAACTACTCAAGCGCTTTGGAATGAATGACTCAAAATCAATCGACACCCCAATGCCTACCAACGGAAATCTAGATAAGGATGAGCACGGTAAGTGTGTAGATGTCAAAAGGTTCAGAGGTATGATTGGATCTCTCTTGTATCTTTCTGCTTCTAGACCTGACATCATGTTTAGTGTCTGTATGTGTGCACGCTATCAATCAAATCCTAAGGAATCACACCTAAAAGCGGTGAAGCGCATATTTAGATATCTTCACGGAACACCTAAATATGGGCTTTGGTATTCCAAAGGAAGTGATTGTAGCTTAGTAGGGTACTCCGATTCTGATTTTGCTGGCTGCAAATCAGATAGGAAAAGCACAAGTGGTACATGTCACCTGTTTTCAAACTCCTTGGTCAGTTGGCATAGCAAAAAGCAAGTTTCGGTGGCTTTGTCAACTGCAGAGGCAGAATACGTTGCAGCCGGTAGTTGTTGCGCTCAGATTTTATGGCTGAAACAGCAACTACAAGACTTCAACATTCAACTCAAACGTATTCCTATCAAATGTGACAACACTAGTGCCATAAACCTTACTAAAAACCCTGTTTTACACTCACGCACTAAACACATAGAGATAAGACATCATTTCCTTCGTGATCATGTTGAAAAAGAAGACGTTGTCTTTGAGCACGTTGATTCCAAAAATCAGCTTGCTGATATTTTCACTAAACCATTGGCAACGGAACCTTTCTTCAACATTCGTCGCGAATTGGGAATCCTAGATCTTTCTCAATTGATGTCATAAGCATGTTACCTCTAAATTTTATTATGCCTCACCATGGTTGATAAGAGCTGTTTTAGATGTCAATTATCCATCACAAGAGTTCTCCAATAGAGGTAATATCAATCCTTTCTACAATTTTCTGATTGCTAAGTGATTGTGTATGTTAGAACAAATGTTCTTACTCTAGTTGATATAAAATTTGTTTGCATATACTCCTTGTCCATATTGTGTGCACATTAACAATTTGACTTCTGAATCTCTGTTGAGCATAATCATCATGACATAGTGCATAATGCATATTCATACTGCATTAAAACTCATTAAAAGCTAGTTCAGCATCAGTATGCATCGACACAAACGAAGCATGCATCGACACAAACGAAGCATGCATCGACCCATACATTCTGAAATTCAAATTTTTAAAAACTGCTTCAGGATGCATCGATGCATCCATCGCATGTATCGATACACATGCCAATTGTGAATATTCGGCATCGACGCATGACCCTCTGCATCGATACATACTGATGCTATCTGAATTAAATGCATTTCTTTCTCTCTCATGCATCGACACATCAGCCAATCATATCACTTCCTATCTCATTACTTCATATCATCTGCCCTCAAAAACCCCAAAACCAGTGGCTAACCCTAATCCTCCTCATCTTCACTCTCTCTCTAAAACCCTAAATCTCACATCACCATGCCTCCACGCACTATTCCAGCCAGAGCCAAAGGAAAAGGAAAGGGAAAGGAAACAGCCGGTACATCTCACCAACCACCTGAAGTTCCTTCAAATGCCTTAGAGCTACTTCATCCTGCTGTTGCTGCTGAATTTGAAGAGTCCTTCAAGACAAGGTTAGTCATGAAACCTCACGTCTTTGATATCACAGATGCTATTCACCTACACCTAAATGAAGTGGTTGAACTCTTACAAGCACAAAGACTTGGGTCGTTTCTGTCCACAAAGGATGATTATCATGAGGATTTCATTCGGATCTTTTATGCTGGGTTACAAACTGGTAGAGGCTATATGTTCCGGTGTTCTATCGGAGTCAGAACATATACCTTTGAAGCCTCTGATTGGGAAACGGTATTTCAAATGCCGTCTCCGTCGATGGTTTTCAAGTGCTGGCATGACCTGCATTTTGATCCTGAATTTGACATGAAGGACTTTACAACTTCTATCCTAAAGATTGATAGACCGTTGAGTGAGGATGAACACGTCACGTCAGGTATGATCAAGCAAACTCCGCGTATTCTTCACTGGATTATCACACATATTCTGCGTCCAACAAACAGCGGACACTCTCGGTTGGATAGGCCTAGCATACATCTTCTCTACATTCTGCAAAATAAGGTTCTCCTAAATTGGGCGAACTACTTTGTAAAACGTCTATTCTTTGTGCGAGACAGCTCCAAGAATGTGGCTCTAGGGTATGCCTCTCAAATAATGAAAATTCTTAAGTTTTGGAAAGTTGCAATACCTATTGTGCCTCTCCTATCTCCATCTGCAGCTCAAGAGTTTGACTCTGCCACTCTATCGCATATGGGATATCGGTGGGACAAGGAACGCAAATGCTTCTATTTCTTCGAAAGAAAATCCAAAACCAGAATTTACAATTTTGACATGCCTTCGGAACGCATCCATATTGCTGAAGATCAGCCTGATGAAGAGATGCAGGATGCGGCTGAAACAGATGCACCACAAGCTGAAGCCAATACTGGTTGGGGAGATTGGGTGCCACGAAGGTGGTCTCCCACCAACTACGTACCTGAACCTACAGCCCCTCCATTCTCCGGCGGTACTTCAGCCTCAACACCAAATGCGGACATCACTCATATGCTTCAACAGATGGAAATTGTCAACAAAGAACGCCATGAAGAAGCACGGTACTGGCATGTTCAACAATCTGAATGGCACAACGAGCATCGGGACTGGCATGATGAGCATACACGGATGTATCACAATCAACACGCTTGGCACCAAGACTTAGTTAAATGGCATCAAGTGTTCTACAACGAAATGTCCGGCTTTATGGATGACTGCCGTGAAAATCCTGGGATTATGGACAGTTTTAGAAGCATTGAAGTTCAGAACCGATTTAGGCAATACTCCTTCATGGGCCAAAATCCAGACACAATGCCTCCTCCTCCGCCTCCGCCAAGCTACCGAGATCCTGACAGACATGATAAGGAGTCCTGTGGTGGCAACAATCCAAATTAACCCACCTGCATTTCATCTCATAGCATTTCATCTCCTATTGCTCTAGTTTTTCTTTTGTTGCACACTATGGTTTAGCTTATGTAACTCTTAAACTCGTTCGTATCTTTAAAAATGCTTTTCTAATTCTGTTTATCTCTATTGTTATTGCCCTTATTCTTCATTCTTTGTGAATGATTCTTTACTTTGATGCTTCATTCTTTGTGATTGATAGCCTGTTATCCATTGTTGCCATGTCCTGCTACACTATGCTACCTTGATAAATTTGTCTCTTCCTCTTTTTGATGTTGACAAAGGGGGAGAAAATGCAGATATGCACAAACTCAGGGGGAGTATCACACATCTTGCCAAGAATTTGCCATCATCAAAAAGGGGGAGTTTGTGAGAGAATTCTTTACCTTGAATTAATTTTTAATGATAGCAAATTGTGTGATCATCATACAAATGTTGGTTGTGCATTGCATTACATGATACATGTGTGTTTTATTATGTTTTTCATCCCACTCTATTGTTGCATAATTGTACATATAAACCTACATTGATACTTACCTTTAAATAACAATTAAAATGCATCTTATGTCAGTAAGCATCGATACATAAAGCCTCTGCATCGATACATACAGCATGTGATAAATCACAAAACCTCTCTGTTCAGTATGCATCGATGCATACGAGTCATGCATCAATACATGGAAGACAAAATACTCTATGCATCGATACACACGATCCCTGCATCGATACATGACCAATTGAAACAGCCTGTGTATCAATACATGCGCATTAGGCATCGATACATACCAGTGAGATAATCACATGCATTGATACACACGAATTTTGCATCGATACATGATTAATAAATTTCACCAAAAATTCACACAACTTACAGTATGCATCGATACACACCCTTATGCATCAATACATAAAACTGTTTCATGTTATAACAGCAACTGTTTTGCAGCATATAAAAGACAGGTTACAACAGAAGTGCAAGAATACGAATTCATTGAGGGAAAACAATTGAACACAAGATCAAAAGCAGTGTTGGAGCAATTGTTTGAGAGCAATTAGAAACCTGAAAGAGACTTCATCTTCTTCATCTTCTCAATCACTTTTCTTCAAGAACATTTATACATAACCATTCTTGTTCTTTGGATTAAAGAAGCATCGAGATAACGTTCAGTGGTACGATCAAGGATCTAGCTGTGGTTTGCAGTGGAACGATCGAGGATCTAGCTGAGTCGAAGATTGAAGGGGGTTTCTAGGAAAAACCTACTGGTTTGTCCTTCAAGAACTGGAGTGTTCTTGAGGGTTTGGGAGTCACATTTGCAGAACATATTCAGCCGCAGCGTTGCGTTTGGAGATCGGGGGATTTCGCAAGCAGGTCGTGGAACCGGTGAATTGTTTGCAACTTTGTGCAGGAAAATCTTGATCGTGCTCAGATCAAGTGAAGGTTTATACAAGAAGAGGTTCTTAGAGTTTAGAATTCTGTCTTTGTATCATAACCTTGTATCAACGGATTCGGCAATAATTGATAATCAAAGTTCTCAATTTCATTTGAAATTGAGAGGGAGACGTACCCACACGCGAGGACGACGTGGGGAACTTCCTTACCAAATCTCTGCGTATCGTACTCTTACCTTACTCCTCTTTACGTTTTTCAAACTGTTTTCGCAATTTCAGTTAGTGTGTGGTGATTGTTTCTTTTTCAAGACAGCAGTGGCAAGAAAACTTTAATCAAACTCCATTGCTGTTTAGCATTGATCACATACACACCAACTGTTTGATAAAACGGTTAGCTAGATTTAATTCATTGGAAATAGACTTTAATGATAAGTGCATTCAATTAGTTAAAATTCTGGTTTGAATTGGTTCTGTCATTCTCATTAAAATCCAGCAATTAAACTTGTGTGTCCGGCTTTCTAGTAGCGGTTCAGAATAGACGGAAGTCGATTCGGGACTGATTTTTCCGCCAACTTTGAAAACTCTGATAAAATTTCAAATCCGTTAAATTTAAAAGAGGTGATCTATTCACCCCCCCCCCCTCTCGATCACTAGCCACACCGTCTAACAATATCTTCTTGGACGAAGAAGAATCAGAGCATTCGTAGCTCGGCTCACGCACACAGACAAAGCAACACAGGAAATCGACTGCCAATCGCTGCTCAATCACATGTGCAAAGCATAAGCCCAAAGCAAGTGAGCTAAGCATCCTACAAAATAGAACAAGTTATTTCATAACAATCAACCAAACTCAATCGACTTGCATTAATCTCCTTAAAGCATTTGCTTCCTAACCTGAAAAGCAAACTCAAACATGAGAAACAAGACCACTAGGACAAGCCTAGGGTCAAAAGGAGGTGAAAAATTCAAAACAGCAAGTGAAAATTGACCAAAACCAAGATTAATCAATCAAGAAACAAACCCAAGTGGTTTCACATTCATATCATTCATCATTATCATTTCATGAAGGAAAAAGCACCAAACATGCAATTTAGAACCTCAAAGGACTAAACAGAATGATCACAATCAAATCAATATCAAAACATTTCAACAAATCCTCAAAAAATTCATGATCAAACAGCATCCATAACATGTCAATCATACCAAATTTCAGCTCATTTGAATCAAGGGAAGTAGGTCAATGAAATTCAGAAAGTCAACACAAATTCAAGCAAGCTCATTCATGGCATCAAAACAAACATTAACTTCAACCAATCATAAAACAGAGACAAATCATGATAAATGAATGGGACCAAAGCCAAGATGCACTTCAAGATGTCTATTGTATCCATGTCAAATTTCAAATCCATCCAATTAATAATCAGAATTTCACAAATCAAATGGGAACATGTATCACAAAAAGTCAACAAATGACTAAACAGCAAGTTCAATTAGGATTAGAGACTTATACCAAGTGCCTAATCAATTTGTTAATCAAGATTAAGCAAATTCAAGTGGATTAGCAAAATGAAGTTTTATGCACAATTGGCCAAAATGCCCTTTTCACAATGCAGCCAATGTAACAGTGCAAATACCATTCAAACAAGTCCAAATTGATGTTTATGATGTGTTAGAAGTGGTTTGGTATGCAAATGACATGTATTTCTCAAAATCACTTTTTTTCCACCAAAATACAAATTAGTTCACTTGAAAAATGGACTTTTGCTATGATGATTTTTGATGAAATGTGATGATGCATCATGAAATTTCATGTCAAATGTGACTTGCTCAAAAAAGAACCACCCAATTTGGCCAAATGGTTCATGAGTTATGGTCCTTTGAAGTTCAACTTTTTCTGAAAATGATTTGATCATAACTTGCCAACCACACATGAGAATTTCATGTTCTTAGACTTTTTGGAAATGGGAGAACAAGATCTTCAACTTTCATGTTGGACAAAATTCCATTTGAAGCTTGTATGATGATGTAAATTTGAGGAGAAGAACTTTCCATTTTTGGCAGTTTCCAATTACAGGTCACCTGCTATTTCTGGAAACTTTTGATCTGACTTTATTTTCTTCACCCTTGTTCTTTGATATGTCAAATGAGACTTGTATGGACATGAATGAAGCCTTTCAAACCATCTCCCACCTTCAAATCCATAAAATCAGGCATAGTTGACCACAGTTGACCACAATTGACTTTCTAGGGTTTCAGATGAAATTCAGCCTGACTGATGACTTCTGAGCATCCAATCTTTGGCCAAACCACTTCACAATGATCACATAATCATATGAACCTGATAAACCAACCCTAGGTCTTTGTCTCATTGAGAAATGCACTTGCTTGCTTGATTGACTGATCTCCTGATCATCTTGACCTAATCTTGTCTGATGACTTGCACTCGGGCGAAAGACAATGTAATGCTATGCAGTGGACTATGTTATGTTAATGACCTAATGATAAAAATGTATGTACAAAAGGTAGGTGCAAATTTGAGGTGCTACAGCTGCCCCTATTCAATCAACTGGGAACCCGAATGGATGATAGCAACGGCTGTCAGACTTTCAGGGTAAACAGGGATTGAATACCAAGAACCTTAGAATTTGCACACTGCTGGGATCCACCAACGGAAACGTCCACTGGGATCTGATATTTATTATTGGGAATTTTGATTTTTCTTCTCTTCAAGGATACAGTCATCTCCAGACATCACAACGACGATGAATGGGAACAGAAATCACAACTAGATGCCAACGGACAACTAGGAAAAACTCGACGTTTACCAAGACCAATGGAGAGGTAGCCAGACATCAACGGACGACGGATGAACTGGAAGGGATACAACCACATGTCAGCGGGCATAGTGGGAAAAACTCAACGTTTACCAAAACCAACGGAGAGGTAAGCCAACTGGGGACGACCAGGGAAAACTCGACGTTTACCAAGACCAACGGAGAGGTAAGCCAACTGGGGACGACCAGGAAAAACTCGACGTTTACCAAGACCAACGGAGAGGTAACAGACATCAACGGATGACTAGGAAGACTCGACCAGACGTCATCGGACGAAAGGGAGAAGCTCGACGTTTATCGACACCAACGGAGAAGGAGAATCAACTGGGGACGACCAGGAAAAACTCGACGTTTACCAAGACCAACGGAGAGGTAACAGACATCAACGGATGACTGGGAATACTCGACCAGACGTCAACGGACGAACGGGAGAAGCTCGACGTTTATCGACACCAATGGAGAAGGAGAAGCCACTTCACTAAGGAAGGGGTACAACAACCGGAAACTGAATAGGACGTCCACCGACGACTCTACTGGGGATTCTGGCTGGGAAGCAACCAGACATTAACGAATGACTGGGAATAGGGTATACAATCAAACGTCAATGGACGAATGAGAAAAACTCAACGTTTATCGAAACCAACGGAGAGGTAAATCCGCATGGGGAAGGGTCAACTAGACGTCATAAGACGAATAGGAAAAACTCGACGTTTATCGACACCAACGGAGAGGAGGATTCTGAGGGAAATCACCCGGTATTACCAAATGATTTGTGGGGAATAAACAACTAAACGTCAGCGGACGACTAGGAAAAACTCGACGTTTATCGACACCAACGGAGAGGAGGAAACCTTCTGGGGACGACCCTGCGGGGAAAGATATCAACTATACGCCAACAGACGCATAGGAAAAACTCGACGTTTATCGACACCAACGGAGAGGAGGAAATCTTCACTAGGGAAGAAAAACGACGTTATGAACATCGAAGGATGATGTTTACCGACACCAAAAGAAGACCAGACACTTACGCATGACTGGGAAATCACCGAAAGATGGTGTTCACCGACACCCAAGAAATAACACACGCGGGTGCTGACAGGATACTGACATCTACATGTCAGGGCAAGGCTACACACTTGCAGGGGATCTCACTGGGGATCAAGGTCACGACAGCGAGCAAACAGGAAGGAACACCAAGGATACCGGGTTGTAGGTATGAAACGGGTGACCGACCAAAGCGTGAATTGGTTTGTATTCTAAAACACTCATTATCCTGAAGAGGGCCAGAAAAGCGATCTTGTTAGAGGATGGACATTCGATTCCGAACAAAGGAATACGAATCTTACTCAGCCGGGGAGGGCGACTTTGACCCAAGAGCGCATGAGACATATTATCTATAGCCGTCAAAACGTAGATAACACACTCGCATGGAAGATTATCCATAACCGGGTTGTAGGTTGTTAAATGGATAAATCAACCGACAAGAAAGGCATCGGGGTACCAGACTAGGTATGCAAAGAAGACCAATCAAGAGGGGAAACCACAAACATTACCAGCAAACGGTGAATGAAAGAGGACCCACTGGGGATAAAGTTGCTGACTCGGAGCAAATATCCGAAAGGTGAAAGGAACATCAAGACCGAGACTGGATAATGATAACCACAAAGAGGGGATTACATCTACCGGTTAGTAGGTAGAAAACCACGGAAAAGTAACCGTAACCGTCATCGACTAGGATGAGCACAAAGGGTTAACTCCACCAAGGGGAGAACGTGGAGTTTACATCTACCGGTTGACAAGTAGAAGACCACAAAGGTAGGACTTACAACTACCGGTTTGTAGGTAGAGGCCAACAAATCCCGCTGAGGATAAGATGAATGAGTGCCGGTTAGTGAGCAACTATTCATTTATACCGCAGGGAATCACAAGAGACAGCCACAAGGAAGCCAATTCAGGACCAATCCGAAAAGGCAAACTGAATCAAGACATCCTAATGAGGAACAAACTCAATAGGGAAAACCCATCCCAAGGGGAGGGAGCGGAAACAACCGTCATCCACGAGGATCTAACTCAGTGGGGAGCGCAGAAGGAAATGATCGACACTTTCTGCCTAAGGGGTCGACTCTATATGGAGAGATCAGACACACCCACATCTGCTAGGGGAATTGACCCAATCTTGCAAGATACTGCCAACTTCGGGGAGTAACACTGCTGGGGATACACACTCAACTAAGGAGTCACTTGTTGAGAACCCACCAACCACTCAACCATGCTGGGGAACCCAATTCTGAAGTCGATCCAATGGCGCGATGCTAAACTTTCTCCGACAACCCAATCTCGGATGGTCACCACGGCCTAGGGCTAATGGATATGTTTGCAATGTTGATGCATGAGTTTTTTTTTTACACAATGCCCCATGATCATGGAAATGCTACGCACTAATGATGCAATATGCTATGCTTATCTAAATGATGAATGCATAAAACACACGTCTCCTCCAGAGACAACACCGGGGAACTCCAGGAACGGTGCTGAGGCTTTCATTTCCACGTCAATTTCCACCCTGCTGGGAAAAGACAAACTTCGCTGGGGACGACCTCCATCGAACCCGATCCGCTTGGAGATTACCCTGCTAGGGGAGGCAACCCATGCTTATCTCTACTGGGGATGATTTTCTCCGAACCTGATCCGCTTGGGGACTTCGCTGAGAGAAAACCATCAACACAAACCCTACTGGGAAGGCAGTAACCTTCAGGCTTGCTGAGGAGACACTGATCTCAAATCTGTTAGGGAGATAACCCTCTCACACCCACTGGGGAAATACAGCCTATTGGACACGGAACACCTGTCGAGTCGTCGAACAGCGGCATCCGTCGTCCACCCACAGTGTCGACTTTCCATTTTTGAGAAACTCCCAGACTCGCCTAGACTCTTCTGATTCATCCCACGAAGATCGAATTCCTGGGATTCATACAAACTTTCTAGTCCTTAGACTTTGAAGAGTCTTCTTGATTAACTTTCCAGGATCGTCGTCGTAATCCTTTACCGTCCTTTCACTGTTCGTCTAACCCTTTGCCCCTGGTCGGGCTCTGCAGGGATCTCTTTTGTCAAAAGATTTCATACCACTACCTGCCAGCGAATGAAGATATCTAACAGTACCTGCACAAGAGATTGTTAGATAAAAGCGTGCCCGAGGCGTGCCAACACTTCAACATCTGGGTCACTCAAACCTCCGAATAAGATTTCCAGATTTCAATCTTATAAGCACGCATCGGAAGGGACCTCTATGTTTCAAAATGCAAATATTCTTATCAAAACGAACGGATGTTTTCGTAATCAAAGCGGTAATGAAAACAAAAACAAAACTATTTGACTGAACGCATTTATTGACTGAAAAAGGGTGGCTCAGAATCGAGCAACACACAGGAAGCAAACCCTGGAAAGAGGTGATTGCGCACAAAAGGAAAAATCTATCCCAATGGCAATGTGAAACCGTGATCTCATCGGGTTCCAACTCGGTTACACCCCATATGTCCTCAAGACTTTCCGCACTTTCGGCCTTCTGAACCAGACGCTTCCGATCGATCTCTGTCGGATACTAGCCGTGATGTCTTAACCAAAGCACAAACGATCATGCTAGATGCAGTTGTTCGTTTCAATCCCTCTTTTGCCTGGACCGCCCTTTCGGGTTTCAGTCCACCGGGATACCCTTTTTTGCCCAAGTCGCCCTTGTGGGGTTTTCGACTTGCCGGGTGTACAGTTCTTTTCTTTTCTTATTATCCCTAACTTTTGCCCGAACCTTTTCTTTTTGTTTTTTTTTTTTTGGTTTTTTTTTTTTTGGTTCGCCGGGATGCCCTTTTTTTCCTGGACTCTTTTATTCTTTTCGTCCAGCGGGTCAATTTACGAAGTATTTTCTAACTGCGTCCGCATTCCCAGGGTGTGGCAAATCCTCACCATCCGTAATCGTCAACAACAAGGCTCTGTCAGAGGAGACCTTTTTGACCACGAACGGACATTCATAACTGTTTATCCGCTTGCCCCACGATCGTTGAGGATGAAGGATCCTTTTCAACATCACATCTCTTCCATGCTACCCACGAGGTCGCACTTCTCGGTTAACAACATGCTTCATTTACCGGGTACAACTGCCCCATGACAAGTAACTATCAGCCCTTTTCTCCTCGGTCAGGCTCAACGTGTCATACTGAGTCCTTATCCACTCATCCTTTTTCAAGTTTACGTCCAACGGGACCCCATGACGAAACCTGAGTCTCAAATGGTAGTACAACCTTCATCCCATACCGGAGTGAGAAAGGCATTGACCCAGTAGATGCACGCACCGAAGTACGACACTCAGGATACCAACTTCGTACTCAGCCACCATCGTTGGTGCATTCAAATGTTATCGGGGAAGCACTAGCTCATTCACTTTAAATTCTCCCCACCAGACATCAGAATCCGTTCGGATTCAGGGTCAGGCCCCTCCTCCGGGATCGGTCACTCTCAATCTTTCGATTTGAGCACCTCAAGATGTCCTCATCAGGGACCTCAAACTTCCTTGGTTGATAATCCTTAATGGTATACTGTATATCACGAATCAGTTAGAATTACTTTCCATCTTGCAACCCGTCCGGTCAATGCTAGCTTCTCAAGCACATACTTGATCAGATCCGTCTTGGAAATCCACAAAGTGGTATGAACCAGCATACTGTCTCAGTCGGCGAGCAGCCTATGCCAAAGTACAGCAAGTTTTCTCGATCAGTGAGTGTATTGTTTCACAGTCGATAAACTTTTTGCTTAGGTAAATTGCATGCTCTTTTCGACAAGACTCGTCATGCTGACCCAATACACCTCATAGACCCCTTAAGGGCTGTCAAGTACCAGATTAACAATTGTTTCTTCCACAGAAGGCATCAAAATCAGAGGTTCCTCCTACTCATTCTTTTATCTTTCCATGCCCCTTGGCAATCATTATTCTACCTGACCATTTGATTTTTTTTTTTGTTTGTTTTTGGTTCAGGCGTTTCTCGCACTGTTCTTTCTCTTCTTTTTTTTCTTTTTCTTTCCTTTTTTTTTTGCAGGATCGACCTCGATTCCTCTTTCATTCTCAACATGCCTCGGCAGCTTGCCGGACAGCACTCCACGAGTGCACTCATTCGGACTCGACAGTATGAGTTATCTCCACCTATCAAACAACTTGATCAAGTCCACCGGATGCACCTCTTCCGCTTCGAACTTTGTCATCATGTCATCAACATGGCATTCGCTTTCATGATGAGTCATATCATGAAACAAATTCACCGTAGCCCTTTGATCCGTGGCACCAACCTTCTTCTTCACCTTATAACAAGAAGGTACTCTTTGGTGTGATGGACATTGTTTACTCCATATCATCTGGCGACAATTCCACTTGGTTTTGGCCAGAACCATCCATGAAGGTAAACACTGAGACTTGAGTTGTACTATCAACCAATACATCCATGTGAAGTACCGGGAATTCATCTCTCGAACTAGCTCTATTCACGTCTAGATAGTCCACACACATTCTCATCTTTTAGCACCGGTTTCCGCCTCACTGGAGGACAGTCTTGACCTTCTCCTCGTGCGGTTGAATCACCTTCTCCTCTTGTTTCAAAAACCTGGCTAATTCCAGCAGATCACAATCTTCTTCGCCTTCTTCTTCGGCATGATAGATCGGATTGTCGAAGTCATGCAGAGGTGTAACCAAATTGTTATCGATGAGATCAGGAAGGTAATCACTTTTGTGGTCGGAACCAAATGAATCAAAAGGAAAGAGAATAAAAACATTGCCATTTTTATTTTTATTTTTTTAAAACTGCAAAAAGTGAAAAACAGGGAACACCGCTTTAATCACAAAAACATCCATTTATTACTGATGCAAAATGTTGCACAATGAAACACATGAGATGGCCCTTACAATGGACCATTACGTTTCGGGCAAAACGCATGGCTTTCATGCAAACAAAATAAAACCAGAAATCCTACACCTCAGGATGAGTGACAGTGGTGATTTTGGAGGCCTTCTAGTTTCCTGGTACGCACAACTTTATCCACAACTCGAGCTTGCGGTCACGGTCGATCTCTTCACTCACTGAACAAGCATGATCAGAATCCAGCATTCCTGCACTGACAAATATGTACGGCGGACGACGTCCTCTGTTTGGTCTAGACGACTCTTGATCTGGATAACCAATCCCGAACATGTCTGCCTTTACCACTATGTCAATGATCCTGCCCCAGCCTTGGGCCTCTTGGTTCTTCACCACCTCCAAAGCTTGTTTATAAGAAGAAATGGACAACTTCTTCTCCTTCTCAGTAACAACAGCATTCTCCACCTTGACGGTTTCGATTGCTTGACTGGGTGTTTCAAAGTTTTCACTGTCCATTTCCACCATCTTCTGGGTCGTGCCCCTCATCAATCCCTCTGTGGTGGCAGCCGCACAACAATTATTAACAACAGAGAAAGCTCCATCCTGTACCGGAGGTTTTGGGACCACATCTATTGGAACCTTTAGCTGACCCTTTTCAGTCACCTCTATCCCTCTCTTGGTTTTCCTCACCATCTTGACTTTCACAGGACCCTTCCTGGGTACGGGGTTGACATCCCCCTTCATTATCTGCGCCAAGCTGATGGTCTTAGAGTCCACCATGTCCTGGACGACATGCTTGAAAGCCCTACAACCCTCAAGGCTGTGTCCGGGTGCCTCAGAATGGAACTCGCACCTGGCATTCTCGTCATAGTGTGCAGGCCTCTTCTGCCGTTCTATGGGAATCAATATCCTCGGCCGGACTAACCCCAAATCCCTCAATCTTCTGAACAGAAGGGTATAAGTCACAGGCGGCTCCTCAAACTGACGATCCTCCTTCTTCTTCTTCACCTGGCTCTTAGCTCTCGGTGCCTTCTGTTGAGGTGGTGGTTGTTGCTGTGGTACAAGTGGATTACCAACAAGAGTGGTTACAGTGGCAGCGTAAGGGTGATAACGATCCTGACTGCGTTCCCTTTTTACCGGCATACCAACTGACTCAACCTCCTTCTTGAACGGACCACTGTCAAAGGGTTTCCTGGCAACAGTGCCAGAGGGTTTGTTCACTTCGGAGGACGGAGCCTTCCCCTGAACTTTCTCCACTATCAGCCACTTCTCAATCTTGTCCAATCTCTCAGACATGGCTTTCTGCCCCAAGGCAAGCCCTTGCACAACACTGAACAAATCCCTCACCATCTCTTTCAGTTCAAGGATGTCGGCGTTGGGAAGATCCATCGGTTTGGATTTGTTGCCCCCAGCAGGATGTCTGGGAAGACGAGCTATACACACTGGTTGACACCTACAAAACAGCAAATGGGTTAGTATGACTCACACATGCAATGTCTATCCGTACCAGGAATATTCCTTCCTTTGATTCTAGCGTCACTGAGACAAATAATTTTTCATCAATAACAATCTGACATCTGGATGTCTCTCAACCAGAATCTCAATCAACAATGGACCCTGAGTACGGATCGACATGGGTTGAATGCAGATGAATGCAAAATGGGATGATGCAAATGCATGAATGCAGGTCACTGTGCCATCTAGTCTTCTGAAGACCCATTCTCTGAACCAGTCACAGTCAACTGAGTCACCATAAATCCGACTTGGGGAGTTCCGAAATAAACGGAACTGGAGATTACATCACTATCACAGAAACGTCCGCTGAACGGATGACAGCCAGATCCTCTGAACAGGTACTCTCAAATTCAACCCGGGGATCCGAAATAAACGGAACCCGTTGATAAACCACGGACAGAACTCTGGCGTCCCAGAAATAAATGTCCATAATTCACAGTCACCATCAGTACCAAGAGTCACCAACCAGTCACCAACAAGTCAGCAACAGTACCTGTAATAATCATTCCCTCCCCGCTCACGGGTGTCATCTAGGCCAGGGTACAGTCGAGAGAAACGCAGGATAAACAACCCTTCCAAGAATATCATCCTGTGCACACCAGATGTATGCACCGATAATACCCCATCAGAGTCTGAACTGCTCGTGATATCAATGTTCCACTAAGTGGCGCATACCACCCGCTTCCCATGAATCACTCTATTCCTAGGTTTCCTAGATTTCACTCATAGCCTGGGTATTGGGCCTTTTACCTCGACTAACTCCCACCCCCAAACAGAGAAACACAGCCAGCACAGCAGATGAATATGAATGAATGCAAACATTAATGCACACATTAAATGCAAACAATAAATGAAATGAATGCAATAAATAACAGCAAATAGCAACCAAAGCCCTAACCTAGAGAACGCTAGGAGAGACTCGCTTAGGGAAGATGGACCAGCAAGAGGTCAACTTCTCATCCCCAGCAGAGTCGCCAGCTGTCGCATTACGCGAAAAACCGGCGGGAAAACAGAACAACAGAGCCGCCACCGTGCGTTATTTATCCCAAAAGAGGGAAAGGAAACGCTCAGAGTAAACCTGGAAAAAGCATGGTCTCGCGACCAAAGAGAATGGGATCGGGAGTCGGTTATGCGAAGGGAAGGTATTAGCACCCCTACGCATCCGTCGTACTCGACGGGATCCACGCACAAAAGGAAGGAAAATGGTTGCTAAAACGCTGCTCACAAACAAACAAACACTGGCTGAAAGAGACACAAGAAAACAAACAAGACTGACTCGGCAGGATATCGCATCCTGGGCCTACTTAGTCTATCAAGCATAGACATCAGAGTCAAAGTAGTTCGAACTGGGGGAAACACATGCTCGCTAGGATGTCGCATCCTATGCATACGTATCTTCTTGGACGAAGAAGAATCAGAGCATTCGTAGCTCGGCTCACGCACACAGACAAAGCAACACAGGAAATCGACTGCCAATCGCTGGGCTTACGTCAAACTCCACACAAAAATGGGCAAACATGGAACCCGAATGCCAATCGCTGGACTTATATCAGCTTCCGAACCAAACACACCCACACTGGAACCCGAATGCCAATCGCTGGACTTATATCAGCTTCCAAGCACACAACAAGAGGATACGGAATGCCAATCGCTGGGCTTACATCCATCTCCTGACACACGCAAAGACAAAACAAAAACGGGCGCCCGGAGAGATCAGCTCATCTCCTGCCTACGTACCTCATCTGGTATGAGGATCAGGGCGACGTAGTTCCCCTACAGAGGGACACAAGGCTAGCCTAACCAGATAACAGAGGGAGACACAACTAGGGAGACTAACTCGAGCCTAGATGTTATCATGCAAAATCATCCCTAAGTCAAGGTTGCTACCTAACTTGCACATGGAGCAAGCCTATCTTAATCAGCACAAACAACAAAGCAAACAATTACAGATAGCACACACTATATACACACCAAGTGGGGCTCAAACAAGAGGTGAGGCTGCAAGAGCAAGCCAACTGGAAGGGTAATGTTAGCTCTTAACCTTGACATTGAGAGCCAAGGTGAAGCCAGATGAAAGGTGAGTGAAGATTAGACTTCACAGCTCTTATCCCTGGTCAGGGAGAGCTTCAGACAATGAAGTGTGGGTCCAGAAAGTGGGAACCCTTCTACACTTATGACACTGACTCAACTGATCTTGGGTTAATGTCCACAAGGCATCAACATGTGATGTGAGCCAAGGGACGACTCAACCGAATAGTAGGAGGTGGACTACACACCTCTTGTGTCTGCCAATTGCCTTAACAAAGGTCTTTCCTGCTTGGGGACAAAAATAAACAAGCACAAACATTGCCTCTTAAGGAGGACTTCAGACAGGTGCCTGGCCAAGTAACAGGCCAGGTCTTCCAGACTACATGAAGAAGAGATCATTATACCTCAGTGCAAATGCTATCAAGCAAAGCAATGCAAGTTCTCAAGGAACTATTAGCAACTAAGGTACCTGAAATCAATCAAATACAGTCAGTACTTAGACAAAGTCAAAACAAACAGCATAAGAACCAACAGACACAATCAATCACATGTGCAAAGCATAAGCCCAAAGCAAGTGAGCTAAGCATCCTACAAAATAGAACAAGTTAGTTCATAACAATCAACCAAACTCAATCGACTTGCATTAATCTCCTTAAAGCATTTGCTTCCTAACCTGAAAAGCAAACTCAAACATGAGAAACAAGACCACTAGGACAAGCCTAGGGTCAAAAGGAGGTGAAAAATTCAAAACAGCGAGTGAAAATTGACCAAAACCAAGATTAATCAATCAAGAAACAAACCCAAGTGGTTTCACATTCATATCATTCATCATTATCATTTCATGAAGGAAAAAGCACCAAACATGCAATTTAGAACCTCAAAGGACTAAACAGAATGATCACAATCAAATCAATATCAAAACATTTCAACAAATCCTCAAAAAATTCATGATCAAACAGCATCCATAACATGTCAATCATACCAAATTTCAGCTCATTTGAATCAAGGGAAGTAGGTCAATGAAATTCAGAAAGTCAACACAAATTCAAGCAAGCTCATTCATGGCATCAAAACAAACATTAACTTCAACCAATCATAAAACAGAGACAAATCATGATAAATGAATGGGACCAAAGCCAAGATGCACTTCAATATGTCTATCGTATCCATGTCAAATTTCAAATCCATCCAATTAATAATCAGAATTTCACAAATCAAATGGGAACATGTATCACAAAAAGTCAACAAATGACTAAACAGCAAATAAAATCCCAAACAAATAGGAAATGGATTCAAAAATTCCAGAAAAATTCACATGCATTCTCAACATTCACAAGTATCCTCATGCAAAAATCCAGAGCAAATCATGTTCAACAAGCATAAAAAATAACATCAAGAAGATGCACAAAGCATGGCATGGCATAAAATGTAACACCTCCAAAGATCATGTCATAACTCTCAATCCAGGAACTCAAAAATTACAAACCACATATCAAAATGACCAGGAACATGCCTAGGATATGCACAAAAAGTTTCATGAATTTCTAATTAGGCATCAAGATTTTATGATCAAAAGAGTGAGCATGGTGCACGAAAGACACATTCAAACAAGCCCTAGCCAAATAATTTTTCCACACGTACACAACATGATTAAAAATAACCAAAAAATAGAGCACATCACAAGGAGAATGGCACAAAAAATTGCATCAAATTTGGATCAAAATTGAAGGAGTTATGATTTTTCTAAGATTGAAGATCAAAATGAAATAAAAATTTGAAAAGCAAATGAAATAAGTGAAATTAAATCTGATAATGGCAATTTCGTAAATATGCAGCAACAAGAGTGAAACGCTGTGTTTCATTTTATGCAGTGGCAGCACGCGATTGGCTCATGGGCGCGCTAAACACAAATTTGAAAATGAAAGCCAGGCAAACGGATCAAAACACGTTCTGGACGTGTTCTTGAGATTGTTCATCACATTCATCACCAGAAACTCAACAAGAACATTTGTTCACGAAACTTAGCAAATCATATATCAATGGAAGCGTTTAATCAAGCACAACAACAATATCCACATGATTTAACCTAAATCTACTCATGCTTCACAGATCGAGCAAAATCAAGTTTCACATCCAAACTTCAAATCCAAATAACTAGATCAATTCCTAATGAAATCACACGATTCGAGTTGCAGTGTACTCTATGACCTAAGATCTACACAAGCCATATCACAATTTTGAGAATTAGCTCGGTCGAGTTCTAACCTCTTGGATGATGCAGGTCCTGATTTGATGATTTCCAAGCTTGAATTGATGAAACAGATGTGGAATAATGTTCTAGGAAGTGAATGGAAGAGGTACTTCAGCTCAACACAGCTCCAGCTTCAAGAATCATCAAAATGCCATGGATGAACTTGATGATGACAGTCACGATTCTTCAAGTTTTTGGTCACAATTTCCTTCAACAGTCCTCTATTAGCATATGTAGGAGATGAATCACACGAGCACCAGCACAAAAGATGATGGATCTTGATGAACAATGAGAAAAAAGCTTGAACACAATTGAGAGAATTTTGGTGATTTTCTGTTAGATCTAAGAAAAATGAAAATCTGTTTTTGTGAAACAGTTATGATTAGAGACTTATACCAAGTGCCTAATCAATTTGTTAATCAAGATTAAGCAAATTCAAGTGGATTAGCAAAATGAAGTTTTATGCACAATTGGCCAAAATGCCCTTTTCACAATGCAGCCAATGTAACAGTGCAAATACCATTCAAACAAGTCCAAATTGATGTTTATGATGTGTTAGAAGTGGTTTGGTATGCAAATGACATGTATTTCTCAAAATCACTTTTTTTCCACCAAAATACAAATTAGTTCACTTGAAAAATGGACTTTTGCTATGATGATTTTTGATGAAATGTGATGATGCATCATGAAAGTTCATGTCAAATGTGACTTGTTCAAAAAAGAACCACCCAATTTGGCCAAATGGTTCATGATTTATGGTCCTTTGAAGTTTAACCTTTTCTGAAAATGATTTGATCATAACTTGCCAACCACACATGAGAATTTCATGTTCTTCGACTTTTTGGAAATGGGAGAACAAGATCTTAAACTTTTCTGTTGGACAAAATTCCATTTGAAGCTTGTATTATGATGTAAATTTGAGGAGAAGAACTTTCCATTTTTGGCAGTTTCCAATTACAGGTCACCTGCTATTTCTGGAAACTTTTGATCTGACTTTATTTTCTTCACCCTTGTTCTTTGATATGTCAAATGAGACTTGTATGGACATGAATGAAGCCTTTCAAACCATCTCCCACCTTCAAATCCATAAAATCAGGCACAGTTGACCATAGTTGACCACAGTTGACTTTCTAGGGTTTCAGATGAAATTCAGCCTGACTGATGACTTCTGAGCATCCAATCTTTGGCCAAACCACTTCACAATGATCACATAATCATATGAACCTGATAAACCAACCCTAGGGCTTTGTCTCATTGAGAAATGCACTTGCTTGCTTGATTGACTGATCTCCTGATCATCTTGACCTAATCTTGTCTAATGACTTGCACTCGGGCGAAAGACAATGCAATGCTATGCAGTGGACTATGTTATGTTAATGACCTAATGATAAAAATGTATGTACAAAAGGTAGGTGCAAATTTGAGGTGCTACACAATCCCATAATACAGGCTTCATACTCAGCCATGTTATTCGTGCATTTGAAAGTTAGCCTTGCTGTAAAAGGAATATGTGTGCCATGAGGAGTAATGATTACTGCCCCAATTCTATTTCCGTACTGATTCACAGCGCCATCAAACACCATCGTCCATCTGGAACCAGGTTCCGGACCTTCGTCAAGTGTAGGCTCGTCACAATCTTTCATTTTCAAATACAAAATCTCCTCGTCTGGGAAGTCGTACTGAACAAACTGATGATCTTCAATCGGCTGGTGTGCCAAATGGTCAGCCAAGATACTACCTTTGATAGCTTTCTGAGCTCGATACTCGATATCATACTCAGACAACAACATCTGCCAACGGGCAATCCTCCCAGTTAAAGCAGGCTTCTCGAAAATATACTTGATTGGATCCATTCGGGATATCAACCAAGTTGTATGATTTATCATGTACTGGCGTAGACGCTTAGCAGCCCAAGCCAAAGCACAGCACGTCTTCTCAAGCATAGAGTATCGAGACTCACAATCAGTAAACTTCTTATTAAGGTAGTAGATAGCAGATTCCTTCTTCCCTGATTCGTCTTGCTGACCGAGTATGCAACCCATCGAATCTTCAAGAACAGTCAAATACATGATCAGAGGTCTTCCTTCCACAGGCGGAGACAAGATCGGAGGTTCAGACACATACTCTTTGATACTGTCGAAAGCTTTCTGGCAATCCTCGGTCCAATCATGAGACTGATCTTTCCGGAGGAGCTTGAATATTGGCGCACATGTGGCAGTCATGTGGGATATAAATCTGGAAATATAGTTCAAGCAGCCAAGAAAACCTCGGACTTGCTTCTCAGTTTTGGGCACGGGCATCTCTTGTATTGCTTTGACCTTTGCAGGATCAACTTCAATACCTCTCTCGCTGACAACAAAACCCAACAACTTGCCAGAACGGACTCCAAATGTACATTTGTTCGGATTCAGACGAAGCTTGTACTTCCTCAAACGCTGAAAAAGCTTCAACAAATGTTCAACATGTTCAACTTCTGTTCTAGACTTAGCAATCATGTCGTCGACATAGACCTCTATCTCCTGGTGCATCATATCATGAAACAAGGTAGTCATAGCACGCTGATACGTGGCTCCGGCGTTCTTTAAACCGAAGGGCATCACTCGATAACAGAATGTTCCCCAAGGTGTGATGAATGTTGTCTTCTCCATATCCTCGGGTGCCAGCTTGATCTGATTATAACCGGAAAATCCGTCCATAAACGAGAAGACTTTGAACTTAGCTATATTGTCTACCAACATGTCAATGTGTGGTAGAGGGAAATCATCTTTCGGACTAGCCTTATTCAAATCTTTGTAATCAACACACATACGGACTTTTCCATCTTTCTTAGGTACAGGCACAATGTTGGCCACCCATAGAGGATATGTAGAAGTCACCAGAAACCCCGCATCAATTTGCTTCTGAACTTCCTCTTTGATCTTCACTGCCATATCTGGATGAGTTCTTCTGAGCTTCTGCTTTACTGGCACGCACTCAGGCTTCAAAGGCAGGAAATATTGCACAATATCTGTATCTAGACCTGGCATGTCTTCATACGACCAAGCGAAGATATCGGAATATTCTCGTAGCAAACTGATCAACCCCTTCTTGACAGACTCTTCAAGAAGTGCCCCAATCTTCACCAATCGAACACAATCTTCAGACCCCAAGTAGACTGTTTCCAGATTCTCAAGGTGCGGCTGAATGATCTTCTCTTCGTGCTCAAGGAGACGGGAAATCTCATCAGAAATTCCTTCAACATTATCTTCCTCTACTTCAAATACAGGGAATTCAAAATTGGGAGATGGCGTTGGATCATTATGTTCAATGGGTTTAAGAACCAACCTGCATAATGATTTTGGATAATAAAACTTTAGAATTTAAACAAACAAATCATTATGCAGATGAAAAGATTGCTTTTATTCTTGTTTTTTTTTAGGGTTTTTTGTGATCACTGATTTCATGCAAAAGCAAAAAGTGAAAACAAATGGAAAAACAAATGTTTAACAATGCATTAATTGAATGAAAATATCATTGTATATATGATGCCAACGATGTCATCACTTCTCCTTTTGGCATGGGAGAAGGGTTTTTGAACAAAGTGAACACATTACGCTGACTTATGAATGACCGTAGGAACATCCACAGCGACCCAATTGTGGCAGACACCACCAGGAATAACAAAGTTGCTCAAATCCTCTGCATCCTCTTCCAGAATAGCAGCAGTTTCTTCAATCTGATCGGCGTGGATGAAACCTCCACTCTTGAACAGCCCTTGCTCGTTGAATGCCCCAGAAAAATAGCCAATGCCAGCCCGGGACTTGTTGTCTTCAAGCTCAATCATCTTCCCTAAACCAGCAACTGCACCACATTCAATGGCCAGTTTCGCATCACGATAGGAAGCAAATGAAGGAGACTTCTTCTCAATCGGCTCAGCAATAGACAAAGCTTGGAAAGGCGTTCCAACTTCATCCTCAACATCAATATATGAGAAAGAAGACAAGTGGCTAACCAGGAGAGCCTTTTCTCCCCCTAGCACGACCAGTTTCTTATTCTTGACGAATTTCAGCTTCTGGTGTAGGGTGGATGTCACGGTGCCAGCCTCGTGAATCCATGGTCTACCAAGGAGACAGCTATAAGATGGGTGGATATCCATAACCTGAAAGGTGATTTGGAAATCGCTTGGTCCAATCTTGATTGGGAGGTCAACTTCCCCAATCACGGTCTTGCGCGACCGATCGAAAGCTTTCACAACAACACCACTCTGCCTCATGGGAGGCCCTTGATATGACAATCTCGAAAGAGTGGTCTTCGGCAATACATTTAGAGATGACCCAGTGTCCCCCAGTACGTTGGACATGGCGTCGTTCTTGCAGTTCATAGAAATATGTAAAGCCATGTTGTGGTCTCTTCCCTCCTCAGGGAGATCAGCGTCACAAAAACTCAAAGTGTTGCAAGCAGTGATGTTTGCAACAATGCTGTCAAACTGCTCAATCGTGACATCATGATCAACATAAGCCAGGTCCAACACTTTCTGCAGAGCCTCCCTATGAGGTTCTGAATTCAGAAGCAAAGATAGCACGGAGATCTTGGACGGAGTTTGTAGAAGCTGATCTACAACATTGTACTCACTCTTCTTGATGAGCTTCAGCATCTCATCACACTCTTCATTCATAATTCCACTCGGGCCAACAGAAGAAGCAGGAGTCTTTTGTACAGAGGAGGGTTTGGCAACAGGTGCCGGATTCGGAACATTCACTGCTGTCCCAACCGGACGCTCAGCGGAATCAGAAACAACATGAGGCTTCGGGGGTGCTGAAAACACACGACCGCTACGGGTCAACCCGCTCACATCAGCAATATTTACCACAGAGGTTGAAGGCAACGACACTTCTTTCCCATCTTCAACAGCAACAACACTGTAACGAAAGGGAATCGCTTTTTCAGAAGAATAAGGTACAGGGCCTGCGGGCTTGATGACCAGAGAAGGAGAAGACTTCTGTTTGCTACCATCATATCGGATAACAACAGGCTCTGGAATCTTGAATACATGAGAAATCACATTCACCTCAGGTTCATCTTCATCAACGTTTCTATTCTGCAGAATCTTAATAGTCCCATCGTCTAGCAACTCTTGAAGATCCTTTCGCAATTGGCGGCAACCCAATCTGTTGACAGAACAGATACGACATTTGTCACGGTCGTGCTCTAAATGACTGTAATCATACAGCAACCGATGTAACTCGACCAATGACTGTCGAATATGGCTTACATATTTGACTTTGTATTTGCCAGGGCAACCCTGGACCATGTTAACAGACTTCCCATGCTCGGGCAATGGGTTCTTCTTAACATTGGGGCTTGAGTCCTCAAAGCTCAGAATGCCGCATCTCATAAGGTCTTGAACCTTAGTCTTCAACTGAAAGCAGTTCTCTACATCGTGGCCCGGAGCACCGGAATGATAGACACAGTGCAAATCAGGCTTATACCACAACTGAGGGTTAGCATGTATAGCCGGAGGATCCCTAGGAGTAATCAGTTTCCGCTCTATTAAAGAGGGATACAACTCTGCATACGATACAGGAATCAGATCGAAAGTGATCTTCTTCCTCTCATAATTCTGACCAGCTAGATTACTATTGCGAGGCTGGTAGGCCTGCAGTTGAGGGCGATGCTGTTGTTGATGATACGGTTGAGGAGATTGTTGTTGATTGTGTTGCTGATGTTGATAATTATCCCTGAAAACATGTGCTACACTAGCCACCTGGTGCTGATGACGCACAGGCTTCCTCTTATCAGAGGGTCTTCCGGGTCTAACATGGGATTGCACAACATGTGCCTTGTAACACCCCGATGATAATATGTATTTATTTAAATTAAATTAATAATATGTTTATTAATTTAATTAGAATATTTGAATTATTATTATTATTATTTTGGAATAATAATTATTGGGATAATTATTTAGTGGAATAATATTATTGGAGTATATAAGTTGAAATAATAAAAGTCCCAATTTTTGGAAAAAGGTTTTCACGTGAAAAGGGGAAAGAGGCAGAAAGGGCAAAAAGCGAAAGAACGAAGGTTGAAGGAAGGAGAAGCTTGGAGCTCGGAAGCTGCCGGATTAACTCAGGTAAGGGGGGTTTATCATCAATTAACGGGTATTATGGGATGATAGGTACTGGGTAGTAATAGACCATTGTTTTACCCCTGATTGGATGATATATGTTGAATTTGTGAACTTTTGGGATGAACGAAATTTAGATTGTAATTGACGAAATTCGTAGGAATTTGAGATAGAAAGGTTAGCAATTTGTGAAATCGAAAGTGTATGATTCGTGTTAGATGATATGAATGAATTGTGTGTAAAATTTGGACTGTAGAAGGTTGAATTGGGTAGATCTCGTAGCAGAGAAAGCCATTGCAGATCTGAGAGTTCTGGTCTCTGGTCATACGCGTATGGCACTAGGCAATACGCGTATGAGATGTTGGTACGCGTATGGGGGGAAGCCTTACGCGTATGGGAGAAAAAGATGACATTTTGAACGTAAATTGGTCTCTGTTGGTACGCGTAATGGGAGATTGTTACGCGTAGCATACGCGTATGAGACAGGTGATACGCGTATGAGTTGGGCGAGGAAATGCGCAATACGCGTATGAGAGTGGGCATTACGCGTATGGAGTTGGCCAGGCGTGGGCAATACGCGTATGGCAGAGGCAATACGCGTATGGGCAGAATTGTGTTTTGCTGTGCTACTGTTGTGCAGTTTTTGGTTGTTTAGGCTGGGTGATGCGACTTAGCTGAGGTATGGTGTGATAGGGATCATTTCCCGTTGTTTTGAGTAGCATAGGTATTAGTAGAGTGTGCTAATACTGTGTTTGATTATGTGGCATGATATAATATGCTTTTGTGATAAATTGTGTTGACAATGTGTGATGGTATACATGATGTTGTGAATGTATGCATTTGTGAATAGACTATCTTATGGCTTAGAGTGTGAGCATGTGTCTATTCTTGATTATTGTTGATGTTGCATTGCTAGGTGATTAGCATGCATATTGTGGCCTTCGGGTGGTAGCTAATTCCCATGGTGAGGAATTAGTGAGTTTAGTCATTATTGGACTGTTGTTGATTGTTGCATGCTAGGTGAGTAGCGTGCATTTCATGGCCCATTTGGGGTGGTAGCTAATTCCCATGGTGAGGAATTAGTGAGTGAGTCACTATGTCTCAAATGAGTGGGACTAGTGAGCTTGGTAGCCGTGCCTGGATTTGGACGGTGAGGTTGAACTATATGTTCACAATATAGTCGGTACCGCATGCATAGAGTCTCATTGCATAATGAATGTATGGCATATGATATGAATGGATGTATTCCAGTATCATATGTGTGTTGTGTGTTGTATTGTTGTGTGACGTGTTGTTGATGTTGAATATGGTTGATAATCTACTGTTGAGTATGATGGTTGAATGGATATTGATATTGCTGAATGCGTAGTCTGATTAGGGTGAATTAATGTGTTAATTAATTGGCATTACATGTTGTTCTATAATGCTTATTATATTGATTGAGGAACTCACCCTTACGCCTATTTTTCAGGTAACGAGCAGTGATGTTGAGTAGAAGCTAGTACTATGGAGTCTAGTGTCGTTCTTAGTGGGTCATGCTCTGGTAGATGTAACATCGGGAGGGGATGTTGACTATGTTTGAATTGAGTTGTTGATTAACTTTACATGTAATGTAATACATGATTTGAATGTTGATATTTTGTATCCGCTGCGAATTATGCAAAGAATCTTATTTTGATTAAATAAATGAGCATGACAGGATAATTTGATGATTTTTGTGAAATGATTGTGTGACACCCTTCGGGGCATAATTACTCTGATTAATATGTTAATATTTTTAATTAAATAATTTGGGGTATTTAGAAGGGTGTTACATTAGTGGTATCAGAGCATAGTCGGTCGTGTCGAGTCGTAATTATTCTGTTTCCCCTGTACGGGATAGGTGTTGTGTAACCCTATCAGTACTTATTGTTTAGCTTGTTTGGGTTTCAGAATAGAGATGGCTGGAAGAGGTAGAGATGATGCTGCGATTGCTGAAGCTCTGGGTATGCTGGCTGGAGTACTTGGAGGGAATCCGAATGTTATGGGAATGGGAGCTGCTCGTCAGTTGAGTGAGTTCCAGAAGAACAATCCTCCAATGTTCAAGGGAGCATACGATCCAGATGGTGCTCAGAAGTGGTTGAAGGAGATCGAGAGAATCTTTAGAGTAACTGAATGTGCTGATAACCAGAAGGTCAGGTTCGGTACACATATGCTGTCAGAGGAGGCTGATGATTGGTGGGTTGCTACCCGCACTGAATTGGAATCTGCTGGGAATGCTGAGATTTCTTGGGCTGTGTTCAGGGAAAGATTCCTGAGGAAGTATTTTCCAGAGGATGTCAGAGGGAAGAAAGAAATAGAATTCTTGGAGTTGAAGCAGGGTAACAGGTCGGTTACTGAGTATGCTGCGAAGTTCACAGAGCTGTCAAAGTACTATACTCCCTATAGTGAGGCTGCTGGAGAATTTTCGAAATGTGTGAAGTTTGAGAACGGGTTGCGTCCCGAGATCAAGCAGGCAATTGGATATCAGAGGATTAGAGTGTTTTCTGATTTGGTTGACTGTTGCAGGATTTTTGAACAGGATTCCAAGGCTAGAGCTGAGAGCTATCAGCAGAGGGTTGATAGGAAAGGCAAGAATCAGATCGATCGTGGGAAACCGTATGCAGCTGGCAAAGGTTTCCAGAGACAGAGTGGGATGAAGAGGCCTAGTGGGGGAGACTCTAGTGCTCCTGTTAAGTGTTACAGATGTGGTCAGGCTGGACATCGTATCCATGAGTGTACCAGTAATGAGAAGAAGTGTTTCAAATGTGGAAAAGGTGGTCATTTGGCTGCAGATTGCCGGTTGAAGACTGTGACTTGCTTCAACTGTGGAGAGGTGGGTCATATCAGTCCGCAGTGTTCTAAGCCAAAGAAAGAAAATCAGTCAGGAGGCAAGGTTTTTGCTTTATCAGGTTCTGAGACTTTTGCAGATGATCGTTTGATCCGAGGTACGTGTTATATTAATGGCTTTCCTCTTGTAGCTATTATTGACACAGGTGCGACTCATTCTTTTATATCCTTGGATTGTGCTGTGAAACTTAAGTTAGAAATATCTGAGATGTTGGGTAGTATGGTGATTGATACTCCTGCGAAGGGTTCAGTGACTACTACTTCTGTTTGTTTGAATTGTCCTTTGAGTATTTTTGGTAGAGCATTTGGGATAGACCTTGTGTGTCTCCCGTTAGTGCAGATTGATGTTATCTTGGGTATGAATTGGTTGGTGTTCAACCGAGTTTCTATCAACTGTTTTGATAAGACTGTGATATTTCCTGAGATTGAAGAAGGAAAGAGTTTGTTTCTATCAGCCAGGCAGGTGAATGAGGAAGTGGCAGATGGGGCAGAATTGTTTATGCTGTTAGCGACTTTGGAAGCTAAAGATAAACTGGTGATTGGCGATCTAGCTATAGTGTGTGATTTTCCTGATGTGTTTCCGGAAGAAGTGAATGAATTGCCACCAGAACGTGAAGTTGAGTTCTCGATTGATTTGGTACCTGGTACTAGACCGATATCGATGGCTCCGTATCGTATGTCTGCTGCTGAGCTAGCTGAATTAAAGAGTCAGTTGGAAGATTTGTTGGATAAGAAATTTATTCGTCCGAGTGTGTCACCGTGGGGTGCACCAGTGCTATTGGTTAAGAAGAAGGAAGGTACTATGAGGTTGTGTGTGGACTACAGGCAATTGAATAAAGTGACGATCAAGAATCGGTATCCTTTACCGAGGATTGATGATTTGATGGATCAATTGGTTGGTGCTAGTGTGTTCAGCAAGATAGACTTGAGATCTGGGTATCATCAGATACGTGTGAAAACTGAAGATATTCAGAAGACTGCTTTCAGAACGAGGTATGGACATTATGAGTATTCTGTAATGCCTTTTGGTGTGACTAATGCGCCTGGAGTATTTATGGAGTATATGAATAGGATTTTTCATCCGTATCTAGATCAGTTTGTCGTGGTGTTTATTGATGACATTTTGGTGTATTCGAAATCTGAAGAAGAGCATGCTGAACATTTGAGAGTGGTGTTGGAAGTTCTACGAGAAAAGAAGTTATTTGCTAAACTGTCAAAGTGTGAATTTTGGTTAGAAGAGGTTAGTTTTCTTGGTCATGTGATTTCAAGAGGTGGTGTTGCTGTTGATCCTTCTAAGATAGAAGCGGTATCTAAGTGGGAAGCTCCGAAGTCAGTTTCTGAGATAAGGAGTTTCCTTGGACTTGCAGGTTACTATAGGAAGTTCATTGAGGGATTTTCTAAGTTGGCGTTACCGTTGACGATGTTGACTAGAAAGGGGCAAACGTTTGTTTGGGATTCGAAATGTGAAGAAGGTTTTCAAGAATTAAAGAGAAGGTTGACTAGTGCTCCTATTCTGATATTACCGAGTTCGTCGGAACTATTTGAGGTTTATTGTGATGCTTCATTGTTGGGTTTAGGTGGTGTGTTGATGCAGAATAAGCAGGTTATAGCTTATGCTTCGAGACAGCTAAGGGTTCATGAGAGGAACTATCCGACACATGATTTAGAGTTGGCAGCTGTGGTATTTGTTCTTAAGTTGTGGAGGCATTATTTGTATGGATCAAGATTTGAAGTTTTCAGTGACCATAAAAGTTTGAAGTATTTGTTTGATCAGAAAGAGCTGAATATGAGACAGAGGAGATGGTTAGAATTTCTGAAGGATTATGATTTTGGGTTGAATTACCATCCGGGTAAAGCAAACGTAGTAGCTGATGCATTGAGTCGGAAATCATTGCATATGTCTATGTTAATGGTTAAAGAGTTGGATTTAATTGAACAGTTTAGAGACTTGAGTTTGGTGTGTGAGAGTACTCACAATAGTGTTAAATTGGGAATGCTGAAGTTAACGAGTGGTATTTTGGACGAGATCAGAGAGAGTCAGAAATCCGATGTGCTTTTGGTTGATAAGTTGACTTTAGTGAATCAAGGTCAAGGTGGTGAATTCAGAGTTGATGAGGATGGTATTTTGAAATTTGGTGATCGGGTGTGTATTCCGGACGTTACTGAGCTTAAGAAGAGTATTCTTGAGGAAGGACATCGTAGTGGCTTGAGTATTCATCCTGGAGCTACGAAGATGTATCATGATTTGAAAAGGTTATTTTGGTGGCCGGGAATGAAAAGAGAAATTGCAAGTTTTGTGTATTCCTGTTTGACTTGTCAGAAGTCGAAAATTGAGCATCAGAAGCCGTCTGGGCTAATGCAACCGTTGGCTATTCCTGAGTGGAAGTGGGATAGTATCAGTATGGATTTTGTTTCTGGTTTGCCGAGGACAAGTAAGAGTTTTGAGGCTATTTGGGTGATTGTTGATAGGTTGACGAAGTCGGCTCATTTCATTCCGATCAGAATGGATTATCCGTTAGAGAGGCTAGCTGAGTTGTATATTGAGAGGATTGTAAGTTTGCATGGTATTCCGTCGAGTATTGTTTCGGACAGAGATCCTAGATTTACATCGAAGTTTTGGGAAGGTTTGCAGAAGGCTTTAGGGACTAAGCTGAGATTGAGTTCTGCATATCATCCGCAGACTGATGGTCAGACTGAGAGGACGATTCAGTCATTAGAGGACCTTTTGAGAGCTTGTGTTTTGGAAAAGGGAGGTGTTTGGGATAGTTATTTACCTTTGATTGAGTTTACCTACAACAATAGTTTTCATTCGAGTATTGGTATGGCACCGTTTGAAGCTTTGTATGGTAGGAGATGTCGGACACCTTTATGTTGGTATGAGTCCGGTGAGAGTGCTGTGGTTGGACCGGAGATTGTTCAACAAACTACAGAAAAGATTAAGATGATTCAGGAGAAGATGAGGATTGCTCAGAGTCGTCAGAAGAGTTATCATGATAGGAGGAGGAAGTCACTTGAGTTCCAAGAGGGAGATCATGTGTTTCTTCGTGTTACTCCGATAACTGGTGTTGGTCGAGCTTTGAAGTCGAAGAAGTTGACACCTCGATTTATTGGTCCTTATCAGATTTTGGAGAGGATAGGAGAGGTAGCCTATCGTATCGCTTTACCGCCGTCGCTTGCGAACTTGCATGATGTTTTCCATGTGTCTCAGTTGAGGAGATACATTCATGATCCGTCGCATGTAGTCCAAGTAGATGATGTACAGGTGAGAGATAACCTGACTGTTGAAACATCACCTATGAGGATCGAGGATCGAGAGTTGAAGCAGTTGCGAGGTAAAGAGATTGCCTTGGTGAAGGTAGCTTGGGGAGGACCAGCAGGTGGCAATGTGACTTGGGAACTGGAGGGCCAGATGAGGGAGGCTTATCCGGAGTTGTTCGATTGAGGTATGTTTTCGAGGACGAAAACTCTTTTAGTGGGGGAGAGTTGTAACACCCCGATGATAATATGTATTTATTTAAATTAAATTAATAATATGTTTATTAATTTAATTAGAATATTTGAATTATTATTATTATTATTTTGGAATAATAATTATTGGGATAATTATTTAGTGGAATAATATTATTGGAGTATATAAGTTGAAATAATAAAAGTCCCAATTTTTGGAAAAAGGTTTTCACGTGAAAAGGGGAAAGAGGCAGAAAGGGCAAAAAGCGAAAGAACGAAGGTTGAAGGAAGGAGAAGCTTGGAGCTCGGAAGCTGCCGGATTAACTCAGGTAAGGGGGGTTTATCATCAATTAACGGGTATTATGGGATGATAGGTACTGGGTAGTAATAGACCATTGTTTTACCCCTGATTGGATGATATATGTTGAATTTGTGAACTTTTGGGATGAACGAAATTTAGATTGTAATTGACGAAATTCGTAGGAATTTGAGATAGAAAGGTTAGCAATTTGTGAAATCGAAAGTGTATGATTCGTGTTAGATGATATGAATGAATTGTGTGTAAAATTTGGACTGTAGAAGGTTGAATTGGGTAGATCTCGTAGCAGAGAAAGCCATTGCAGATCTGAGAGTTCTGGTCTCTGGTCATACGCGTATGGCACTAGGCAATACGCGTATGAGATGTTGGTACGCGTATGGGGGGAAGCCTTACGCGTATGGGAGAAAAGATGACATTTTGAACGTAAATTGGTCTCTGTTGGTACGCGTAATGGGAGATTGTTACGCGTAGCATACGCGTATGAGACAGGTGATACGCGTATGAGTTGGGCGAGGAAATGCGCAATACGCGTATGAGAGTGGGCATTACGCGTATGGAGTTGGCCAGGCGTGGGCAATACGCGTATGGCAGAGGCAATACGCGTATGGGCAGAATTGTGTTTTGCTGTGCTACTGTTGTGCAGTTTTTGGTTGTTTAGGCTGGGTGATGCGACTTAGCTGAGGTATGGTGTGATAGGGATCATTTCCCGTTGTTTTGAGTAGCATAGGTATTAGTAGAGTGTGCTAATACTGTGTTTGATTATGTGGCATGATATAATATGCTTTTGTGATAAATTGTGTTGACAATGTGTGATGGTATACATGATGTTGTGAATGTATGCATTTGTGAATAGACTATCTTATGGCTTAGAGTGTGAGCATGTGTCTATTCTTGATTATTGTTGATGTTGCATTGCTAGGTGATTAGCATGCATATTGTGGCCTTCGGGTGGTAGCTAATTCCCATGGTGAGGAATTAGTGAGTTTAGTCATTATTGGACTGTTGTTGATTGTTGCATGCTAGGTGAGTAGCGTGCATTTCATGGCCCATTTGGGGTGGTAGCTAATTCCCATGGTGAGGAATTAGTGAGTGAGTCACTATGTCTCAAATGAGTGGGACTAGTGAGCTTGGTAGCCGTGCCTGGATTTGGACGGTGAGGTTGAACTATATGTTCACAATATAGTCGGTACCGCATGCATAGAGTCTCATTGCATAATGAATGTATGGCATATGATATGAATGGATGTATTCCAGTATCATATGTGTGTTGTGTGTTGTATTGTTGTGTGACGTGTTGTTGATGTTGAATATGGTTGATAATCTACTGTTGAGTATGATGGTTGAATGGATATTGATATTGCTGAATGCGTAGTCTGATTAGGGTGAATTAATGTGTTAATTACTTGGCATTACATGTTGTTCTATAATGCTTATTATATTGATTGAGGAACTCACCCTTACGCCTATTTTTCAGGTAACGAGCAGTGATGTTGAGTAGAAGCTAGTACTATGGAGTCTAGTGTCGTTCTTAGTGGGTCATGCTCTGGTAGATGTAACATCGGGAGGGGATGTTGACTATGTTTGAATTGAGTTGTTGATTAACTTTACATGTAATGTAATACATGATTTGAATGTTGATATTTTGTATCCGCTGCGAATTATGCAAAGAATCTTATTTTGATTAAATAAATGAGCATGACAGGATAATTTGATGATTTTTGTGAAATGATTGTGTGACACCCTTCGGGGCATAATTACTCTGATTAATATGTTAATATTTTTAATTAAATAATTTGGGGTATTTAGAAGGGTGTTACATGCCTCCCCATCTTTCTTCTTAAACGCCCCATATCATTTAGAAGAGCCTTCGTCTTTAGACAAACGTCCTTCCCGGACTCCTTCCTCCAATCGCATCCCCATGTTCACCATTTCGGTGAAATCAGAGGGAGCACTTGCAATCATCCGCTCATAATAAAATGAACTAAGAGTTTTCAGAAAGATCTTAGTCATTTCCTTCTCTTCCAGCGGAGGAGTAATCTGAGCTGCCAGCTCTCGCCACCTCTGGGCGTACTCTTTGAATGTCTCTTTGTCCTTCTGGGACATGGCTCTGAGTTGATCACGGTCAGGAGCCATATCAACATTATATTTGTACTGCTTGACGAAGGCTTCGCCAAGATCGTTGAAGGAACGGATATTTGCACTATCAAGGCTCATATACCAACGAAGAGCTGCACCGGACAAACTATCCTGGAAGTAATGAATCAGCAACTGATCATTATCCGTTTGAGTAGACATTTTCCTGGGATACATAACCAGGTGACTGAGCGGGCAGGTGTTCCCCTTATACTTCTCAAAGTCAGGGACTTTGAATTTGACAGGTATCTTAACACCGGGAACCAAGCACAATTCAGCAGCAGATTTACCGAACAGGTCTTTCCCTCGAAGGGTCTTAAATTCCTTGCGGAGTTCAAGAAATTGGTCGTTCATGGCATCCATATTTTCATTAACATCTTGGCCCTCAGATGGCTCAGAATGATAGATGGTGTCGTCTACCCTGGGAATGGTATGCACGACAGGAGGAGGCATCACAAGGACCGGGCTAGATGCCGGCATAGAAGCAAAAGTAGGTGCTGGAATATCAGGCATAAAACCTGGAGGCATACCCCAAGGAAACCCGGGCGGCATGGCATTCGGCACAAAATGGGCACTAGCAGCTGGCACTGTTGACGAAGCAACCTCAGAAATAACAGTCCTCTGGGGAGGAGTTGCAGGAGGCGGAGACGGTTGATTCTGAGCAGCTAGAAATTGCTCCATCAGAGCACTCAGCCTGGCGACCTCTTCTTTCAGCTCACGGTTCTCTTGTTCAAGTTGATCCATCACTCTTGCAGAATTAGCTCGGGTGTAGTACCGATGAGTCAGCTTGTCTTCAAAATAAATGAAGAACACAGAGTTAGGCCACAGACAAGAAGACCAGAACAACACCTGCTTATGCAAATGATGCATGCAATGTTCGTGCATATGCTTTGTTTTTATTTTAAGGAACTTTTAGGGTTCTATTTGCAGTTTTGAATTTTAAAGCATTTAATCGCATATGGAAAACATCTCATCAAATATATTCGAGACAAAGAAGTACAACATTGTTGACTATATTACAAGGGAAAAGGAAAATAAACATCCTATGGATCCCTATAAGCTCGAGATGCTGGAAGACGAGATGCACAAAGCCTCTTGATCTCTCTCTCGTATGCTGCTTCCATATCCGCTTTCTCCTTAGCGAGTCGATCATACTTCCTCTTCCAGAATTTGGAAAACTGAGGAAGCAGAGAAGTCCAGGTATCATTCAGATCATCTATCACCTGATGCTCGAGGAATTCAATCAGAGCGTCATTCTCTTTAAGCTGTTGAAGCAACTCTTCTCTTTCGCGGATCCAGGCACGTGAAAGGTCTTCGTCTCTCAACTCCTCTACGCCTTGGTTAGGGAGGGTTGAAGGCCCAGCCACAACCAAAGGTGTAGGTCTTGGATAATCATAAGGCATAAGATACTCTGATGCTCTCTGCCTGACCCAAGTCGTGTACGGCTCCAAAGCAATGCAGTTCTTCGGACCCAACTCACTTCTACCCTTCTTGTGAATCTTGCGCCAAGCGCGGACCATCCTGGCTTTCAGGCCTTGGGGATCTTTACCCTCCTGAAAGAACACACCTTCTAACAGAATGTTATGAGGTTTATCCTTTAGGGGGAACCCAAGCTGACGACGTGCTAAGATAGGGTTGTAGCTGATCCCACCACATGTACCAAGAAGAGGCACATTAGGGAATTCACCACAATAATCAATGATCTGAACTGTATCATACACGCGATCATACCAAGAGATATCATCATTAGTGAGAGACATCAGTCTCGTAGACCACCGTAGACATCCCTTGTTCTCCTTGAAAGCAACCGTCTGCGGTAAGTGAGAAATAAACCACTTATACAACAGAGGCAAACAGCACACAATAGCTCCTCCACCCTTTGCATTCCTCAGATGCAAAGAGAAATAGGTATCACCCAACAGAGTAGGAACGGGATTAAGAACAGAAAAGATCCTAATGGCGTTCACATCCACAAATTTGTGGATGTTGGGGAATAATACCAAACCATAGATGAGTAGCACGAATATGGCCTCAAAGGCATCCTCACTCATGGCTTTCCCATAAACGGTAGCTTGAGCGACGAGGAAATCAGAAGGAAGACCCTGAATTCCACCTTTGGTGGTCATATGCGCTTCAATAAGGGATTCATCTATGTGCAACAAGTCTGCAATCTCTCGAGAAGTCGGAATACTCTCTAAGCCACTGAATGGCACCTGATCCAGAATCGGAATACCCATAAGATGAGCATACTCCTCAAGCGTAGGAAACAGCTGAAAGTCCGAAAAAGAGAAGCAGTGATACAGAGGATCATAGAACTGTGCCAAAGTACTCATCAACCCTTCATCAACCTGAGTAGTCAACAGAGGCAGAAGCTTCCCATAGCGAGCTTTGAAACCCAAGGGATCTAATACATAAGATGTCAGATTCCTTAACTCTTTTAGATCGGGCTGTCTAAAGCTGTACTTCTTTGTATGCCTTTTTGGTCTTTCCATGTCTGAAAATTTTGCAAATAACCCTTTAAGTTCCTTGAAAATTTTCTGATTTTTCTGATGACATGAATGCAGATGAATGCATGAATGCATGAATGCAACAATCACACTCAAGGATCAAGCAAAGCACACCAGACAAAGGTCATGGGAAAGCTCACAGCATCCTTAATATCAATCATCCATTTTGGTGGATTATGGTTTTCACCTTATCGACACCCAAGTTCCATTGATATTAACGATACATGAACCGGCTCAATCATCCTTAATATCAACCATCCATTTTGGTGGATTATGGTTTTCACCTTATCGACACCCAAGTTCCATTGATATTAAGGATGTCTGAACGACTCAACCATGAATCACGGGTTTATTGACAGTCACGAGCATGGAGTCTCGGTTAAGAACCACCCAAAGGGAGTGTACTAGGGTTTAAACCTGCCGAACATGTTCTACAAGAGGTTCCCATAGTCATCATCCCATCTTTCGAATATTATCGGAGGAACGAATACTCGTATTCCAAAAATATTCTCAAGAGAGACTCTTATGAGTGTAGTATCACGTAACAATCGCATCAGATCTTACATCTGAACGACCTCCGCACTACGTCCTAAAAATAGGCCAAGATGGGGTTTATAAACTAAGGTCCTTGGCTTCTAAGGCACATGTTAAAAGAATAATGCCTAACCACAAATAACTTGTGTGACATTATTAATCCAACATGACCTCCACCAAGTGAATGCACTCGCAAGTCAACTTGCTAAGGAATACTCCACACAAGTCGACGAGACTATGCCATTCTCCTATCCTAAGGTGCACTCGAGTTCGGGTATAGAACTCATCTCACAGAGATCACCAAGCAAACAAGCAATTGTATATCAAGCAATTCAATCATTACAATCAATACAGTAATCCCAAATTGTACAAAAATATGTCATATAACAAATAAACAAATATCATACAACAAGGGTGAAAAGTAGGCAAAACCACCAAGGATTGTGAATTCTCCCCAGAAGAGTCGCCACTTTTCTGTAGCGGTGTATTCGTCACTTTATGATTTATTGACTAAATCAAAAGCAAAGCATACAAAGGATCGAGTCGTCACCGCACTTTTATTTATCCAAAGGAATGGCTAAAAAGCGAACAAAAGCCTAAGAAGTTTTACACATAGAAAACTAATGAAAAGATCAGAGATCTGGGTAAGGGGTTAATTACGCCATGGGAAGGTGTTAGGCACCCAAAACGTCCTAGGTACTCCTAGGGAACCTCTTTTCACAACTTGTTGTATGAAATGTTATTTGTTTATGAAATATTTATTGTGCAAACATGGATTGAAGGGATGAGAGAAAGAATATACAATTTTTATTGTTTTTGTGTTTGAACGGATGAACCCGTTGCCTACGTACCTTTCCATGGAAGGTAAGGATCAAAACGCCGTAGTTCAGCTAAAAGATTTCAAAAAAAGGTGAATTGATTGATTTTAAACAGAAGCCCTAAGGTCTTTCGTTGTCCACGGGAGAAAACTCAACCTTATACAAACAACAAGTCCACCATGTGAGAATAGCTTCGACATACTAGAGAGGTTAACCCTGTTTTCAGTATGGAAGTCTTACGGTTCGATCACTAAGGACAAAAGGCGAGATTAACATCAACCAACTAGGATAAATCAAACCTATGGCTAGTGTATGAAAACTTATCAAGAAAGTGGACTTGGGCCACAAAAGCAATTGAGTGAGTGAAATTAACCAATTAGAATTTATTCACAAAAGATGGTCAAAGTATGATTAGAATTCAATTCAAAAGAAGTATTATGAAAATGAAGTTTTGAAAATCAAAGGCTTAAGGCCTAGGTTTCTAATTTGAAAATAGATGAAAATGTTTGCACAATAGTTTTCAAGTTTTGGGTTAACATGCAAATGGAGGTTTAAAGAAACAAAAGATGGGAGGGTGAGGAAGTAAAACTTCTTAGATGTTCACCTCTTGAGATCATATGTAGATGATTCAAGTGATTCCTTTGGAAAAAGGCAACAAGCAAATAACAGATGAACAAAGTAAATGGATACCGGATGCCAATCAATGTACTTATTCCAATCTCACAAAACAAAAATGGATACCGGATGCCAATCGATGGACTTACACCAATCTCCTAAAACAAAAATGGATACCGGATGCCAATCAATGGACTTATTCCAATCTCCTAAAACAAAATGAAACATGGATACCAGATGCCAATCAATGGACTTATACTAGTCTCACAAAGCAAAGAAACAAGGATACCAAATGCCAATCAATGGACTTATACTAGTCTCCTAAAACAAACAAAACATGGATACCAGATGCCAATCAATGGACTTATACTAGTCTCCTACCATATCATAGGAAACAACTGCCAATCAATGGACTTATGCTTGCCTCCTCCATGGACAAAACAAAATGTTACAAAATGATGAACAATGTTTATGAAATGATATACAAGTAATGAAGGTAGATGCACAAAGGCACACTCAAGCAAATGTGCACAGATGAATCAAGTAAGCAACAAACAAGTCAATTAGCACACACTATACACAATCAATTAGGCTCAAGCAAGGTTAGGCTTTACAACCAACTGGAATGGGGTATTTTGAGCTCTTAACCCTAACATTGAGAGTTAGGGTGAAGCCGATGAAATGGAGATGAGGGGTGTGCCTCATAGCTCTTATCCCTGGTCAGGGAGAGCTTTGATTAATGGAAAGTGTGGGAGTTCAGAAAGTAGGAACTCTTCTCCACAAATGATTGACTCTATAAGATCTTGGGTTCTTATTCACAATGCATCAACACATGGTGTGAGAAAGGTGAATGACACACTGAGTAGCAGGAGATGGATTACACATCTCTTTTATCTGCCAATTGCCTCTTAAGAGGGCTTTACCTGCTTGGCACCAAATTAAACAAGCACAAACATTGCCTCTTAAGGAGGACTTCAGACAGGTGCCTACCAATAACAGTAGGTCTTCCAGACTACATGAAGATTAGGGATCATACCTAAGTGGTTAAGCAACCAAGCAAAAGCAAAGTTCAAATGAACTTAAAGCAACTTAGGTACCTGTGGAAACACTAACCAAATCAGTACAAATGCTCAGACAAATAGACAACAGTCAATAAGCAACAGACAATCCCAATGTACAAGATGTGTAAGCCATAAGGCAAACTCAAATGAGTTAGCATCAACCTACAAAACACACAAGTGTAAGCAATCAAGAGCAAACATCAACAATCACATGATGAAGCATCATCAACTATGGAACTTGGATGCTTTAACCTGAAATCAAAACTCAAATGTAAGCAACAAACCACTAGGTCAAAGCCTAGGGTCAAAGATGGAGAAAAATTTTGAAACAGGGGCTGAAATTTAACACAAAGTAACTTCAAACACATGTTGACATATCCTAAAAAGGCTCACATCAAAATCAATCACCAAAAGCATTTCATGATCAAAAGAAGTTCAAGGCAATTTCAAAGCTCATATGTGATCAACATGAATGAAAAATTCAAATCAAAACAGACATGATTCAAATAAATCTGGAAAAAATCATGCACATTCAAGACATCTAACATGATCCACATACAAAAAATCAGAGGAATCAGAGATCATTTGGCATAGAAATCAAGTTGCACAAGTTGGACAATCAAAGGTGTGACACAAATTGTCACACCAAGTTAGCACATGCATAAAACAGAAATTAAGCATAGGAAAAATACCAAACCAAAACCAAAATGTCAAGCAATGTGTCTAGAATCAGCATGCAAAATTTCACATTCATTGGACTAAAAACAAGCATTTCACAATGAGATAAGCAAGGCAAGGTCAAAATTAGACATATGATCAATCAACCTAGAACAAATTAATTTTCCAGCCAGGCACAACTTGCACATTTATGCTCATAAAAAACTAGACAGAATAAGGAGCATTTTGCAAAAAATTGGGATTAAATTGATGCATTTTTCTATTTGTTGTGATTTTTCTAAGTTGAGGAAAAAATTGAAATCAAAATATGAACCAAGGCATGAAAATGGAGGGAATATGTAAAAAACATGAAGCATTTGAAAATCTCGCTCGGCCAGGATCGAACCTGGCGCAAATTTGAATTTGAGCGCGCAAGCTAAAACGACAGCGTTTAACTAAAGCCCTAGCGCTGGAAATGATTCCCCGAATTTCGTAGCAAACGCATGAAGGTCATAGCAAATCCGCAGCAAGGCATGCATATTTCGTAGCTAAACCTGGAAATGTGATGATCTTCATCTTCCTCATGAAGATGAAGATGAACTTCATATGCAGATTTCCAGAAAATCCAAAACACGTCCAGAAATCACAAATAATTACACCATTCAAATCATCATTCCATGCATATCAAAGATCCACAAACAAATCATGCAAAAACATCCTAACAAGTGCAGATCGAAGGAAATAAAATTTGACATCAAACTTTGAATCAAGCATAACTTCATGAATATTGTGCCATTTCACTCAAATTTCATATCAAAATTATCACCAAGCCAAGATCTGCACAAATATCATGATGAATTGCAAAATAAATGAGATCGAAAATCAACCTCTTGAAGAGCAGAAACTGGAATCGTGTGCTACCAAGCTCAGCAAGGCCTCAAATCTCCTCCACAATGCTTATTGAAGTGATTGATGATGAATTTGAAGCTCAAATGCACGTGAATCCAGTAGATTTTCAAGCTCCATTGAATCTTCAAGCCTTGAGTATGGTCCAAACTGGCACGATTTGCTTCGAATTCACGTCCAATTCCACTAAAAAATGCTTCATGATCATGAATCAATCAATAGAAATGGCTCTGGTGTGAAGAATTGCAAAATATTTTGTGAGAAAAAGTTTGGTTGATTTTGAATCTAGATCTGAAAATGGATGTTCATGGCAAATGCAGTTATGATTAACACTGTATATGACTTGCTAATGATGCTGAAAACTTGTTTAAGCCAAAGCTAATTGAAATTAATCAAGTTTTAAGGTGTATGCACAAATTGGATTTTCACCCTCATGCATGAGGTAGCCACGTGAACAGTGCTCAACTCTGATCGAAAACCACTTAAACAAGGCCCATGCAAGCTTTAGGATTGGTATTTTATGCATATGATCAACCAAATTGATTTTATGAAATTTCTTTCAAAAAACTTCATGAATGAGCACATGGTCATGCAAAGGAATTTCAAGCCATGAAATGAGATGTTTGGAAACTACAAGTCATGATGAACAAAATGCAAAAAGAACCACTCATTTTGGAGCTTTGGTTCAAAAGTTATGCCCATTTGAAGTTCCATGCATACTTGGCAATGATTTGATCATATCTCCTCCACCACACATTATAAATTCATGATCTTGGACATTTTAGAAATGGGAGAGAAAGATCCACAACTTTCATGTTGGACAAAAATTCATTTGAAGCTTTCTTGATGATGTAATATTGAGTTGAAGTTGGTCCAAAATCTCTCCATTTTTGGAAAGTTTAAATTATAGGTCACTTGCTATTTTTGGAAATTTTTTATTGGACCTCAAATTCTTCAATGTGAGTGTTTGAAATGTCAAATGAGACTTGTTTGAACATGAATGAAGCATTTCCAATCACTTCCCACCTCCAAATCCACAGTTGACTATGCAGTTGACTTTTATGGTCTTCAGATGCCCTGAAAATGTTCTGATGAGATTCAAGCCTCTACCACTTGGGATTTTGTTTCAAAATGTCATCACAACTCATATGAACTCTTGTGAATTATTGTGGGGTCCAAATCTCAAGAATGACCACCATCTATTGCCCAATGGATGCCTTTAATTGCCTTGACCTGTTATTGCTTCATCTGCAAGACAAAGGTTAGATGACATATTTTTGTACTTTTGGTTATTGATTAAAAGAAAAGCAATGACATATAAATTCAAGGAATGCTTGGTGATCAAGAACCACTCAAAAGAGGATCCCACCCACAGGGGAGGAAGCAAGGTGTCCAATGATCCTTGAGGTAATGCAATGATATGATATGATGCCATGAGGGATCTTAGGGACAAAATTGGGGTCTTACAGTACCCTTCATGTTTGTTTTGTCAGCATAATCATCATATATACATATACATATACACTCATAGATCTCATTATTTGCATTATTATTGCATTTATTCATCCTTTTTCTGATCTTCTGCTATGTTGGTATCCTTTTTCCCCACACAGATTCAGTGTTTGTCCTCTTTCAATTTTAGATGGTCAGCCCCTTAAGCAGAAAGAAGTTAACCTTTCTCACTCCCCATTGGGTTATTTCCTCGTGGATGGTTATTATTTCAGCATCCTCCCCAGTTGATTATCTGGATGGAACCACTCCTCCTGAGTTATATCCTCATTGGGTTGAGTCATTGACTGACCTTTTCTTTCTAGATCTTGCCTAGATAGATACTGTAATCCCCCGAGAGTCTGTTACCCAGTAACTAGCAACATTCTTCTCGATTTGCGAGTACTGTATTTTTGTCCAATACCCGGTAAAAGTAATCTACTTCTTTTATTTCTCCCCAGCGAATTCGTTTTCACGTTTTCCTAAGAAGTCCATCCCTGATATGTTCATCCAAACTGATGACGGATATTCTTTCCCTTTTGAGTCTATCCTTGATATGTTCATCTTAACCGATGACGGATATTCTCATTCTGGTTTTATGCCTAGTAAAAAGGTAGTTGTAATCCTTATTCTATTCCCCAGATGGTTGATCCTTGATATGTTCATCTTAACCGATGAAGAGTTTCATCCTCTTTGCGGTCTTCTGCCCAGTAACCGGTAGTTGTAAATCCTACTTCCCCTTTTTCAGAGTTTATCCTTGATATGTTCATCTTAGCCGGTGACGGATATTCTCTTTTAGGTTTTCTATCCAGTAACTGATAGATATAATTCCTATTTCTCCCCTCAGAGTCTATCCTTGATATGTTCATCTTAACCGGTGACGGATATTCTCTTCTTGGTATTCTATCCAATAATTGATAGATGTAATTCCTACTTTTTCCCGGTAGTCTATCCTTGATATGTTCATCTTAATTGATGACGAGTATTCTTCCCTTTGAGTCTATCCCTGATATGTTCACTTTAATCAGTGACGAATATTCTCTTTCTTTGAGGTCTTCTGCCCAGTAGTCGGTAGTTGTCAACCCTATTTGGCTTTTCCCCAGCTGGTTATTCCTACCCAGTAACTGGCAATGAATACATCTCCTGTTTCCCTCAATGAAGCATCCTTGATATGTTTACCCTAACCGGTAACGGGTGTCCTCTCTGTCATATTATGTTACCTCCTTACCCAGTAACCGGTAGTGGATAATATACTTCTGTTACTCCCGTGTCGTCGACTTTTTCTTCCCTAGTTGAGTTCGAGTGTGTATTTCCTCAATGAAATCACCTTTTCCTGTGTGGCTCGGGCATTTCAGCTTTATTCTAATTTACCTGTTTCCCCTGTAGATTTTCCTTTTTATATCCCAGCTGAGTCTTTCCTTTGATTTATTTTCATGGAACCCCTCGTGTCCCCTAGCAGTTTTAAGTCGTCGCCTGGCCTACGCACAACTTTTTATCCCCTAAAGTCTCTATCTCCCGAGTGAGTTTTCCTTAGGGAATGCATTATGCTCATGCGGACCTTTGGTTTCCCCGGATTCTTTTCCTTTGTGGCAACATATTCCCCATAGAGATTAATTTTAACATTCATATCATATGCATCATGAGGTCTCTTAGGGACCAAAATTTATTTCTATATGTTGTTATTTAAGTCCATTATACTCAGTCGAGACGGAGATTTTAACCTTCATCTCCTCATCTATAACGTCCTTAAATAGGGGAAGTTGTAAGACCCCGATTTTAACCCTAAGATCCCTCATGCTATCTCATCATATGCATTGGCATTGGGATCACACCTTGGCATCCTTCTTACCCCTCATTCACTGGGTTTGCATTGGGAGAGATCACCGAGCACATTTGATTGTATCATACTTCATTTTTTATTATTTACTAACCAAAATACCAAAAATATGTCACTGGATAGTTTGTTGCTTTTGTAGGTAGTGTGTATGCCCATCTATGCTCTATCTAACTTATATCTAGGGTTTGAGATCCTTAATGCAAGGAGATCAATCAAGAAATGGGTCAAATTGTCTCTAAGTATAATATATGGATCCCCATGTTCTTCACATGTTATTTTGATCAAGAAATCATCAAGAGTTTGGAGTTGGTTTGCCTTGGAAACCCTAATTCATTCGGGTATCTTGTGTGACTTATTCAACAAGTTTCTTCCATAATTGATCAAATATTTGAAGGGATGCTTCACATTATATCATCTTAAGCATATATGATCCTCCACGAGTCCAAAAACTCAATAGATTGTCAAGCTAGCAAGTTGGTTCATGGTGGTTGACCAGAGAAAGTCAACTAGTCAAAACTGGGGTTCCCTAGACCCTATCTCCTACAATATTTATCATATGAAAATGATTCCAATATCAAAAATACTCAAAATGACATTCCAAACAAATTTTATGTTGAAGTCAAGAGCTAGTTTTGCTTGTAAAGTCATTTTTTATGGTGAAAGATTATGGGTCAGTTTGTCCGAACCCTAGTTTGGAGGTCAACTTCCAAGACCATAACATACTAAATTCTTATGAGATGAAGGAAATTAAAATTACATCATCAAATTAAATATGTCTACTTCAACTTTTATGTTTGGAGGAAGTTCAAATTCAACTTGCAAATGCATGTGCCAAGAGGAAACATTATAGGTCATTTTGAGCCAATACCATTGAACAAGTGATTTTCCTCAACTTCTAAAATGCATAACTCTTTCATGCCAAATTCAAATTAGGTAAAATTTGTGAATAAATTGATAGTGTTTAAATAGATACAACTTTTATGAAGGAATGTTTCTCATTTGAAGTCCATAGAAAAAGTTATTCAAGGTGGAAGAAGTGAACATTTGACTTGGGACTTAGAAAATTTTCAAATATGTTTGATTTCCCAAACTTCCACTTCAAAATTCATCATGATCCAAGCTTCAAATGAAAATGTGTTCAACATGAAAGTTGTTCCCCTTGATCTCACCTTTCCAAAAAGTCCAAGACCGTCTCCTTTGGATCAAAATTGAGGGACTTGTGCATGGCTTCATTGTGGGAAGTGTTTTGGCAAGATTTGAATTCAATGATCTAACTCTTTTGCATGCTTCCACCTGATGGATTCAGTACACTTTGCACACGAATTGGAAGTCGATTGCATCATTCCTAAGATCTAAATCAATTCCCATGCACCCATGCAAAGAAGTTTTTAAAATTGGCCAAATTTCAAGTGGTGCAAATATCAAGTGCATTGCCTATTGAAACAAGCTCAAGGCTTCAGAATCATCATCAACACCTTGCCCAAGCTTCACTAGACTGATTCAAACCCCCACTGCCATAGAATTTTTGAAGGTTTCTCTTGAAATCGAGCTTGAACTTCATCTTCTATTTAGAAGTTTAAAATCCAGAAATTCACTTCCCTTTTCATCTCAATTGGTTTCTGCAAGCAAGAGGAAGAGAAAGAAATCAAATCCATATCAAGATCAAGTGGAATTGGATCAACTCGAAGGTGACTTTTCAGAAACTTCATCTCTTTGATTCTCTCTCAATTTTTCACCATTCTTTGTGATTTTTGGTTGTCTGAAGTCCTATCAATGTAGGCAAGAAGATTGAGTTGCTTTGAGGTCAAATCTAAGCAACTCAGTTCATGATCCTCAAAATTCAAATCCCTGTATCTTTTTATATACTTGGAATTGGACAAATTGAGGCCAGATTCGAGCTCTTGAGCACTTTTTCTTCAAATCCATGTATTGCTTTTTCATTTTGGCGATGGTTGGTGGTGGACCAGTCCGGTGAGGTCCATCGGAGAAGAAAACCGGAGCCCTAACTCCGGTGATGTGTTGTCACACATCTCAGCCATAAGATCTAGTTTAAATGTTTTAATCTCGTGCGTTGCTTCTGATTACCATGCATGTACACGCATTGACTTAGAAACATGTGAAACACGCGTTTCCATCCATCTGATCTGCCACCTCAATTAATGAGGGAGATCAGATGGCTGCCCTTTTTTTGAATTTCTGAATATTTCATTTAATTGCTTATTTTTAATTGATTCATATTAATTTCATTTTTAATTCAAAAAATATGGGACTTTCACAAAAAAAAAATCAAATATTTTCCTCTTTCATTTTCTGAATTAAAATTATTTTTTGGATTAATTTTGATATTTTTCATGAATTAATTGTTTTTATGTATATTTTTAATTGTTTTAAAATACTTCTGACTTTTCAAAAATTATGATTTTTTTTGTCCAAAGTCTTTTTACCTTTTTTGACCTATGATAAATCTCTCGGCCATTTATTTGGTGTTTTGAAGAGGTTTTAGGTTTTTGATCAAACATAATTTAATTTAAATGCATTTTAATTTGATTTTTTAATTGATTAATTATGTAGAAATTGTGTTGAGCCATTTTTATTAACTTGTGAAGTTTGAATATGTGTTTGGGCATTTGTCAAGGTTGATTTGCCTTTTTTTGGATTAAAATCATTGGATTTAGGGGATTGATGAAATGTACATTTCATCTCCCAAAATGAATGAATGATTTTAATTTGATGAAATTCCTCCTATGACCAATTTGTGTTTGTCTCATTTCCCCTCCCTCTTCATCTTCAATCCCATTCTATCCTATTCCTTCCATTGACCAATGACATCTCAATATCCAAGGCTAATTGGTTCATCAATAACTTATTGTTAGACGAACTAATACAAGTATGGATGCGATTAAATCCATCCTTTAATCATTTTATTTTTGTGTGTGGTATGTTGTAGGACTATGGTTCATTGTATCATATCTCTAACATGCATTAAAACCAAAATTTCTATTGCCCGACCTCAGATAGTTGTGACTTCTACATAAGTCCAATTACGATTACTTAACATAACACTAAATTTTGACCCAAAAGGCATAGCATTCTAGTAAGTGAGATTGTAAGTCTCCCCCTTTCATGGTATTTTATGGAAACTTGGCCTTTTTTCCTTCCTTTGGAAGATGTCTTGGTCCAAGGATCCATGCTTGTGAATAGAGAGTTGAGTGTTCTCCAAAGAATGACTTAAATAATTGAAAAGGAAAACACCACTAACATCTGACTAACTTTTATTATTCTTGATTTTATTTTAAATTCATTTACTTTATGGAATTTAAATTCAAGTCATTTACCATTTCATTTGTCATTTATATATCATTTAACTTGTATATGTTTATGTCATTTTCACTTTGCTCATTTGAGCCATATATTGTGATTGTATATATTTGTTTGTATTTTGTTTGTGTTTGTGGTCTTAGGACCTTAAAATACTTAATAAACAACAAAAACCCTAAAAAAATTGTGTGGACTATTGGATTTGATATGAACTTTTGGACTTAGAATTAGGCCACATTCCCTATGCAAAAGGACTTGGCCAATGTAAACATTTCTGAAACCAATTCATTGTGAATTGAGCTTTCATCTGATGCAAGTATTGGGATCCACTTGAGTTCATCTACTACATGGTCCTGATGCAAATGTTACTTTGAACCTATGTCTAATGTCTTATTCAGAGCTATTTAAGGAGTATGTCATCTGATACATCGGAAGATTTAGAAGGAGACTATGAAGTTGCTAGGTTGTATGTGGCTATATTTATTTGATGCCTTTCTATTCATGTTGCTATTTGCTTATTGATATTGCTTTATTTAAATTCCAAAGAAAAAGTGGGTTTCTATATAACATTCTTGTCTATTGAATTACATCCCATTGGTCAGATCTTTTTAACTCTCAACTTTTAAATTTTATGATTAGGAATAGTCTCTTCATCTCCTCCCATTTCTTAAATTTCAAATCTCTCCCTCTTTTCAAAATCTTCTTTACTTGTGATTTCTAACTTAGACTCTTTATTGCAAATTAGAAACTTTGGCCTTATGCCATTGCATTTTTACACTCTTTTCTTAATCAAACTTGTAAATAAACTTAACCATATTGACTTCAAATTTCAAAAAACAAAAATAACTAACACTCATCCAAACTCTTTTAGGCCCTTTGTGCCTCTTTTAAATTTAAATTTTTGTTGAAAGCTATCAACTCATTTTGAAATTGATACCACGAACTACGAGGTTTTGATCCCTCATTTTTTATATTGGTACGTAGGCAGATGTCCGAAGGTCTTGTCAAACACAAAATTATAATTAATGTATTGTTTTCTCATCTCCACACTCTATTTATTGCAAACATCTTTTATACCAAAAACACATACATGCATAAAAAAGGGCTCCCTAGGAGTACCTAGGACACTTTGGGTGCTAACACCTCCCCTTTGTATAACCAACCCCCTTACCTATAATCTCTGGCATTTTATTAGTTTTGATTTGAAAACTTCTTATCTTTGGGTTTTGTTTTTCAAGAAAATGTCAGAGATTACAGGTAAGGGGGGTTGGTTACACAGAGGGAAAGGCATTAGCACCCAAAGTGTCCTAGGTACTCCTAGGGATCCCTTTTGTGTTCACTTGTTTTGGTTGAAAAGATATTTGTTTTGAAAATATAATGAAGGAATGAGAAAAGAATTCATTAATTACATTTTTTATTTGACAAGACTTTTGGTCTTATGCCTATGTATGAAAATAAATGAGGGATCAAAACCTCGTAGTTCGTGGTAAAAATTTCAAAGATGGGTGGATTGATTTTAACAAAATCTTAAAGATATTTTGTTATCAATGCGAGAATACTCAATAAAACATCCACTGATAATGGGGGCTTTACAACATTTAAAATGGAGGGCTTTACAACATTTAAGAGGGAGGGCTCCAACTTGGATTAAATCAACAAGTATGCCACTAACCCCTAGTAAATGGAAAATCTTACACTAAACATATCATGGAATGGGAGAATTACATCTCAACCAAGGATAACTCAAATCTAAATGCTTTCTTTTTGAAAATTTAAAAAGGGAAAAGGCACCAAGCGGCCAAAATGATTAGATGAGGTTGTTAATTGTTTTTGGTCTTTTTGAAACTAAAGTCAATATGATTAAGTCCTTTTATAAGTTTGATTAAGAAAACAGTTTGAAAATCAATGGCATAAGGCCAAGGTTTCTACTCATTAAAACAAGTCTAAGTTGAAAAACCACAAGTAAAGAAGTTTCGAAATGAGAGGGAGATTTTAAAATTAAAGAAGAAGGAGGTGGAGATGAAGAGGCTATCTTAGACAAGATAAAAGTTTTGAGTTGAAAGGATCTAACCCATGGGAAGCATCCATAAGATAATAGTGTCAGATAGAAATCCATTTCCTTTGGATTGTGAAGCAAACAACAAAGCCATAATCATCCAAGCAATTAATAAGAAACCCAATGGTATCAAATAAAGATACCCAATCATCCAAGCTAGCACTCCAAATAAAGAAATCTCCAATGTCCTTTATGTGTATCAGATGAAAAATCCCTTGAAACATACTCAAAAAGAAAACATCAAATAATAACAATAAGATAATAAATCAGACAAAGAGAAATAACGTATTAGATAAAACCAAGGAAGTCTCTTAAGCTTGTATCAGATGAATGAAATTGGCCATGTTTTTGGTCTCAAATTAATGGCATTGGCCAAGTTTTTCTTCCATATCTCAGGAATGGGTCCTACTCTAAGTCCATAGGTCCAAATCAAGTCACAGACAAAGATCCAACAATCAACCAATGTGTTTTTTAATGTTTTGGTTTTTATTAAGTGTTTTAAAGTCCTGAGACGACAAACAAATTAAGATCACGATAGGCCCAAGTGGGCAAAGAGCAAATGATTAAAGCATAAACATAGGCCCAAGTGGGCAAAGAGCAAATGATTAAAGCATAAACATAGGCCCAAGTGGGCAAAGAGCAAATGATTAAAGCATAAATAATTTGCATGAATACAAATGAGAAAGAATGATAAAGTGTAGGAATTTAAATTGCATTAAACTAAATGACAAGAATGTTAAATGTTAGTTGTCAAGTTAGTATGTTAGTTGGTGCATTAAGGAAAATTTAACGCTATGTTAAGCAATTGTAAGTAGGCTTATAGAGAAGCCATACCTATCTGAGATCGGTCAATAATAATATTGGTGTTAATGCATGATAGATATAAGGTTTCCAAGACCAAGCTCCTAAAGCATACCACGAACAAAAATAAGAGGGGATGGGCCTATCTCAATTAAAACCTATGTTGATTCATCTGACACAATGTCATTGATGAATCAACTATCTAATTACACATGAGAAGTCATTGGTCAAGAGATGATTGGGGAAGAAATGAGATGAAGATGAAGAGATGAAATTAAGGGGATCCTAAATTGGTCAAGGGATGATCCTCACTTGATCAATACCATTTATTCACCTTGAGGGATGAAGTTTATACTTCATCAACCTCCTAAATCCAATGGTAATTGCCAAGTCAAAGTCCAATTTAACCAAGACCAAGGCCAAAGAGAACTAAGGTCAACACAAAGTCAATACAAAAGCTCATCAAAACATTAAATCAATTAAACTATTTTTAAAACATTTTAAAAAATGAAGAAAATAAGTTTTAAAAGATCAAAAACCTAACACCACTTCAAAACACCAAAGATATGGCCAAGGGATTTATCATAGGTCAAGCAAGGTCAAAAGACCATTGACTAATTTTTTTGGTATTTTTCAAAAGTCAGAAGTAAATAAAAACTAATTAAAACAAGTTAAAAATAAACAAATTCACCAAAAATATTAAACTTAATCCAAAAATTAATTTTAAATCAAAAATAGGAAGAAGACAATATTTGTGAATTTTTGGTGTTGGTCCCATAATTTTTGGACCAAAAATGAATTTATAATGAATTTTGGAAGAAAAAGCTATTTAAAAATCAATTTAGAAAAATAAAAGAAAAAGAAAAAACGAGAGTCATCAGATCCCCCTCATTAATTGAGGTGGCAGATCTGATAGTCTAAAACACGCATTCCATGGTGTTCCTCTATCAGTGCGTCACACATGTGGTAATCAAAAGCAAGGGTCCATATTAAAACGTGGGAGATAGATCCAAGGGTGGGAGCAATGCCACGCTACTACCGGAGCCCTAGCTCCAGTCATCTTCTCCAGTGAGGGTCACCAAACTGGAAGGATCAAACATGTTCATAAATTGATGGATTATACATCATTTTAAAGGAAAAATTGCAAGGATCACGAATATCACCTCCATTTGTTCCATCTCTCACTCTATAGTTAGAAAAGTGAAGCTGAAAATCGAGGTGTCCAACCTGAGTTGCTTCAATTTAAGCTCAAACAACTCAGTCACATTGCCTACATTGATAGGACTTTTGTGAGCAACTTCTGAGCCTTGATCTTGATGAAATTCTTAGTGATATCTCTTCCTCTTGGTTGTAGAAGTTTAATTGAATGGAAAAGGGGACCGAACCTTTGGATTGTACAGAAACTTGAGTTGAACAAAAACTCGATTTCAAAGAAATATTCAAAGAGTTCTATGGAGTGTGGCTATGGAAATGTCTAGTAAAGTTTGGGCAGAGTTCTCTAATTCTGAGCAAATGAGCTTTGATTTATAGGTCAAGGAAATGATCTTTTCACCTTTCCAAATTTGAATGAAATTGAGAAATTATTGGTGCATGGGTGCATGTTCAGGCCCAATTCATGATTGAAATCCACTCTAATTCATGCCAATATACTGCTGAAGTCATCACACAAAGCCATGCAGAGTTGTACATTGTTTCGAATTCAAATCTTGCTAAAACAAGCGATGGAAAGACCTCATGTGAAAGTCCTTCATTTCTCATCCAAATGTTTTGATTTTGGACTCTTTGGAAATATCTCATAATAAGGAACAACTTTTATGTTCGAGCTTTTTTAATTTGAAGCGTGGAAAATGGAGAAAGTTGGCCTTTAAGATGGAGGTATCAAACATACTTAAAAATGTTTCTAAGTTATAAACTAAATGACCTCTCCTTCACCTTGAATAACTTTTAATATGAGCTTCAAATGAACTTGGATCCTTCTAAAAATTTGTATCTATTTCAATTATCTTCAATTTCACCACAAACTTGGGACCATTTGGAGTTTGGATGATGGAGTTATGGATTTTAGAAGTTGAGGAAATTTGCTTGTTCAATGATGTGGACCAAAATAGACCTAATGTTTCCTCATCGCACATGACTTTGCAAGTAGAATTAGATCTTTCACAAACAATAAAAGTTGAATACTACATCTTGAAATTAATCATGAAACTTGTATCATCTTCATATCATAAAAAATTATGAAGTTATGGTTCTTGGAAGTTGACCTTCTATCTAGGGCACAAACAAAATGACCTATGATCTTTCACCATAAAAAATGACTTTCCAACAAAAATTAGCTTTTGAGGCCAACATGAAATATGTTTGGAAAGTCATAAAGAGTAACTTTCTCTTAGAATCAGTTTCATATTAAAAAAATTGTAGGAGATAGGGTGTAAGAAACCCTAGATTTGACCAGTTGACTTTTCTGATAAACTTCCTTGAATCAAGTTGCACACTTAAAGTTCGTTTGCTCTTAGGGGCTCATAGAGGACCATATATGCTTATTATGATGTAAAATGAAGTATCTATTGATATATTTGACAAAATGTTGAAGAAACTTGCTGAGGAAGGCACACAAGATACCTAAATGAATGAAGGCTTCCTTGACAAACAAGCTTCACACTCTTGATGAACTCTTGATCAAAATGACAAATAAAGAACACGAGGATCCATGTATAATGTTGTGGAACTTTGCTTTCTTGATATCTTGCATTTAGGGTCTCAAATCCTAGTTGTGGGCTTGGCGAGGCACAAATGGACACACATACTACCTACAAAAGAAATAAAGCTATATTAGACAGATTTTTGTCTTTTAGTTGGTAAACAAAGAAATAAAGTATGATAGAATCATATATGCTTGGTGATCTCTCCCAATGCAAACTTAATGAATGATAGGTGAGATGAATAGCAAGGTGTGATCCAAATTCCAATGCAATGCTATGAGATGGCATGAGGGATCATAGGGGTCAAAATTGGGGTCTTACAGCTGCCCCTATTTAAGGTCATTCTATCCGGAGATGTGAAGGTTAAAATCTTCGTATCAACGTGGTAGAATGGACTTAAATATTAACAATAATAAAATAGTTTTGGTCCCTAAGAGACCTCATGATGCATATGATATGAATGCAAAATATAAACTTCGTGGGGAATACATTGCCACAAAGGAAAAGAATCCGGAAGAAATTGAAAGTCCACAGGAGCACAATGCATTCCATAAGGAAAACTCACTGAGGGGACAAAGACTCTAGGGATAATAAGTTATGCGTAGTCCAAGTTACGACTTAAAAAATGTTAGAGACACAAGGGGATTTCCATGAAAATAAATTAATAGAAAGACTCGAACTGGAGAAAAATCAGCATGTATCGGGATACCACCAACACAACAGGAAATTATCCGCTAGGGAAAGGAAGTTCGAGATCACGAGGAGATATGAACCTGGACTCAACTGGGGAAGTCAAACTTCAACACAAGAGTAAAAGAGATATATTATCTACTACCTGTTACTAGGTAGCTTGAAACGGAAGATAATATACTTAGGCAGAGGAACATCTGTTACCAGTTACTGGGTAGCTTGAAACAAAAGATAATATACTTGGGCAGAGGAACATCTGTTACCATTTACTAGGCAACATATCAAGGATGACAAGGAGGAAGAATCACCAACTACCAGTTACTCGGTAGCTTAACAAAGGTAATCAACCATAGGAAAGAGTTCTATTACCAGTTACTCGGCAATATACTCAAAAGGGAGGAATATCCATTACCGGTTACTGGGTAAGGATAACCTACTAGGAACATGAAAAAGTAGGATTTACTACTACCAGTTAATGGGTAAAAGACCAAAGACTAGGATTTACAACTACCAGTTACAGGGTAGAAGACCAAAAGTAGGATTTACAACTACCAGTTACTAGGTAGAAGACCAAAAACGTAGGATTTACAACTACCAGTTACTGGGTAGAAGACCAAAAAGAAGGCTTTACAACTACCAGTTACTGGATAGAAGACCAAAAAGAAGTATTTACTACTACCAGTTACTGGTTAGAAGACCAAAGGGAGAATATCCATTACCAGTTACTGGGTAACATATCATGGATAAACAGCCGAGGAAAAAATTCAATGAGAAGTTTTATTAACTAGTAGTTGCTGGGTAGATAACAGAAAAATGACCAGTTGGAAAAAAGGATAAACAATTACCAATTATTGGGTAATTGAGCAATGATAACCTGCTGCGAAAAGAGAAGATAACCCATTGGGGAAACAAAAGTAAATTCGCTGGGGAAATCAAAGAAGTAAATTACCTTTTATCAGTTACTGGGTAAATTAACACAAGTAAAGTACTCAACATCAAGAAGTATATTACCAGTTATTGGGCAATAAACTCTCGGAGGACCAAAAGATCTATTTGGGTAAGATCCAGAAAGAAATGGTCAAACAAGACTGAACCCGATGAGGATATAACTCAAGGGGAGTGGTTCCATCCAGATAATGAACTGGGGAGGAAACATAAATAATAATCATCCACGAGGAAATACCTCAGTGGGGAAGAAGAAAGGATAACTCTTTCTGCTTAAGGGGTTGACACTCTACATTGAAGGAGGACTGACACATCACATCTGCATGGGAAAATGATATCACCAAAGAAGAGGATAATGAAAAATCAGGTCAATGCGTAAAAAATGCACAATGAAATATTTGATGCTATGCTTTATGCATGTATATGCACGAGTATGTATATGATTATTCTAACAAAGGAGCACAAAGGATACAAACATGAAGATCCAACTATCACCACTAGATACTCGACTAACCTCAACAAGATGGAAACACCGACTAGAGAACCTTCTAGGGACGAAAGTAAATCCTTGAGGATATAAATCCTATATTCAACTATTCAAATCCCTGGGGATAGTACATGATAACACTGAAATTTACCGTATTTTCGACTCCGATTTCACATGCATTCTAGTTGTTTTATTGTTATTTTGTTGTGTTATTGCTATGTTTTCCTTTGTTTTCAGGTTTTTACTTTAATCGGAGCCCCGATCGAGAAAAGGAGCGAAAAAGAGCCAAAAACCCTAAAATTCAGTATTTTCTACTTGTGGCCTACCCCATGGTTGGCGCCATAGACCCTGCCATGACGTGTCCAAACTCAACTTCCCTCAACTTCCACGTTCCCCACTACTTCCACTAAGGCGCCTCAGATTGGCCTTGTGGCGGGCGCCACAAGAGGAAAAGTTTTCCCTCCCATTTTCAAGTTGAAGGGCATCCTGGTCATTTTCATCTTTTTACTTGCTTATAAATAGAAACTCGAAATCACTTTTACAATCATCCAAACTTAGAGCAGAAGAAAACTCAGAGCAACTTTGTTTCACTTAGGCATATATTCAGTATTATAAAGTGGTAATCACTTCGCATTGGAGTGTTACCATAATTGTGTAATCAAGTCTGTGATAGAGTCTGTAATCGAGTTTGGAGCACTTTGGAAGGAAGTTAATCCTGCCGCCATTTTCATTTTCGCTTTGCAATTTACTCAACCCTCCGATTGGAGCAGGTTTTTATTACTTGTCTTTATCTTATTTATTTTCCGCACTCGCTTTACTTTATTTATTTTCCGCACTCGCTCTACTTTATTTATTTCTCGCACTCGCTTTACATTATTTATTTCTCGCACTCGCTTTACTTTATTTATTTCTCGCACTCGCTTTAAATTATTTATTTCCTTGCACTCGCTTTAAATTATTTACTTTCCTCACTCGCACTACTTTTATTTACTTTCCGCACTCGCACTACTTTTATTTACTTTAATGCACTTTTACTTTACCATGTCTAACTAAATCTATAAGGTTAGAATGTAAGGATCGTAATTGAACCGATAATTCGTACAATTGTTCGTAGAAACACTTAAGGGCTATTTTAACTTTCAACTTAAGTTTTCCCACACTTCAATTCCGTTGGGTAAGATCGAAAGCCGTCCAACGTCTATCTAAACTTAATTGTTTTTAATTATTTCAAAAACAGCGAAAGCGCTTTGTTCAGCTCATTAGGAGTTTTTAACTTAAGAAGAAAAGAGATTTTAAAACTATTTTCGGACGCGTTTATAAGTTTAGAGTCTGGTTCGTGAGAACCTCTTTTGGTTAAGAAATCCAGGTTATAATACTTTTCAACTTAGTCAAGATACTATATTTCTTAAAAATAGGTTTACTACTCTAACGCAATGCGCGCCTTTTTATAAGTGACAATAAGAGGGTTTTATTAGGGAGTACAACTCGGTTCTGAATACGCGAAAGCGACAGTTCCCATTAAATTAGTTCTTTTCAAAGTAGAAAACATTGCCCATAAGTAGTTCTGTTAGCAAGTACATGGATTATTAATTGATTACGTGAATTACATTCGACCCTGTCTTTATAAATTAATCTTTATTCAACACTTTACTTTCGTTGCACACACCCTAAAAACACTTATTTTGACTGCCTTTGATAAACACCATAACAATAGATAACGATAGATTGACACTTGGTCTCTGTGGATTCGACAATCTTTTATATTACTCTGACGCGTTCGTATACTTGCGAAACACCGCATCAAGTTTTTGGCGTCGTTGCCAGGGACCAATTTCGTCAAATTTCATTTTTCTGTTGTTATATCGTTTAGACTTAGGCTATTTCCCGCCGGTCATTGCGAAGAACTCGCAGCACCAGAAGTTTAAGCTTAGTACACCCTCTGGCGGAACCTGAACGTTACGCTCGCGCACGTTTATTCTTTCATAGAATTAAGAGAGCTATGGCCGAATATCAAAACCAAAGACCTCTTAAGGATTTCGCTCAACCATCTAATGAAGAACCTAGTTCTAGTATAGTAAACCCAACCATCCCATCTAATAATTTTGAACTTAAACCATCCCTATTGCAACTAGTGCAAGAGAGACAATTCGCAGGTCTCGCTACTGAGAACCCAAACCAACATTTAAAAATATTTCTTCAATTAGCAGACACTTTTAAAACCAATGGAGTTTCTCTTGAGGCAATACGTTTAAGATTATTTCCTTTTTCCCTCAGAGATAAAGCCCTATCATGGTTAGATTCCCTTCCACCCAATTCCATTACGACTTGGGATAACCTTAGAAGAGTTTTTCTTGCTAGATATTTTCCCCCGAGTAAGACCGTCGTTCTTCGAAACCATATAACTAGATTTACCCAAAACCAAGGAGAATTGCTGTTCGAAGCTTGGGAGAGATATAAAGAGTTGTTACGAGCATGCCCACATCATGGTTTAGAAAATTGGTTAATCATTCAAACCTTCTATAATGGACTTCACTATAACACCAAGATGACCATCGACGTTGCCGCAGGCGGTGCTCTGATGAACAAACCTTATCCTGAAGCTAGTGCCCTCATTGAAGATATGGTTCAAAACCATCAATCATGGGGAGTCGAACGAGCGACAGTTGAGAAGAAGGAAGCCCAAGGAGGAGTGCATGAACTAAGCTCTATAGACATGATGCAAGCTAAAATGGACGCATTAGCCCTTAAGGTCGAGCATATGTGCATAAACCCGAATACTGTAGCCGCAGTTTCGTCAGATTGTGAGATATGTGGGACCAAAGGACACCAATCGGCAGAATGCAGTCTATTAAACGAAACCCACTCTGAGCAAGTGAACTACACCCAAGGGAACCCATATTCGAATGCCTATAACCCTGGATGGAGGAATCACCCGAACTTCTCCTATAAAAACAATAACCCTATCCAAAATAATGCACCTCCGAGACCTAGTTATCAAGCCCCTAGATCAAATCAACCTATGGAACCTGTGCCACCAAAGCCGATCCTTGAGAAAATTATGGAAAATTTTATCACCCCTCAAACCCAACAAAACAAGGAGTTCATGAACCAAAACATTCATGTTAACGAATGGATTACCCAGTTAGGAACCAAGGTTGACCAACTAGTTACTCATACCAAGATGCTTGAAACCAAGATCTCTCAGGTAGCTTTAAACCAAGCCCCTCAAACCACACCTGGAGGACAATTCCCTGGACAACCTCAACAAAATCCGAGAGGACAAGCCAATGCCATTACCCTACGAAGTGGGGACGCTTATGATGAGCCACCAAACCCTAGATTGAGTGAACCCGAAACTTCTAAGGAATGTACCAAACCCACAAACGAAATAAAGGAACCAGAGGAATCTGAAAACCAGGAAGGTCGAGAAAAAGGAGAAGAACCTAAAGATAAAACTTACGTACCACCCCCGCCATATAAACCACCTATACCATATCCGCAAAGACTCAAACAAACCCAGATCAATAAACAGTATCAAAACTTTATTAAAGTTATAGAAAAACTTCATTTAGAAATCCCTTTCACAGAAGTCTACACCCAAATACCTTCTTATGCAAAGTTTCTCAAAGACATCCTTACCAACAAACGTAGACTTGACGATCCGAAGCCTTTGGAATGTAATGCTATTTCCGAGGACAAATTAGCAAAGAAAGATAAAGATCCTGGAAATTTCTCCATTCCTTGCCTTTTGGGTAATCATGTCATCGAAAAAGCTTTTCTAGACTTAGGAGCTAGTGTGAGCCTAATGCCTTTAGCAGTTTGTGAGAGGTTAAACTTAGGAGAATTACAATCCACTAAGATGTCACTTCAGTTAGCCGATAGATCTGTTAAATATCCGATAGGCATTTTAGAAGATGTTCCTGTTAGGATAGGTCAGTTATTTATCCCTACTGATTTTGTTGTCATGGACATCAAAGAGGACAATGATATACCAATCCTTCTAGGTAGACCATTCTTATCGACTGCAGGAGCTATAATAGATGTCAAGAAAGGAAAGTTGACATTTGAGGTAGGTGACGAGAAAATAGAATTTATACTTTTGAAATTTCTTATGGCACCTGTGATGGGAGACTCGTGTTATGTCTTATATATCATTGATGAATGTGTTAGAGAATTAGAACAAGAAGAAATTATAAAAACAATGAAGTTACCATCAACTCTCATAAGGGAAGATGATGACTTTAAGAAACCCTACATCGATGATAACCTTTACGAATGTTTATCCCTTACTCCAGATCCTATGCCATGCCCTAAGAAACTAACCTTAGAACTTAAGGAACTGCCTAAAAACCTGAGATATGAGTTCCTCGATGAAAAGATGAACCGTCCAGTTATAGTTAGTGCTACCTTGAGCCAAGAGGAAACGAACCAACTTTTAGACGTCTTACAAAGATATCCCTCATCCTTAGGATATAATATCTCTGACCTGAAAGGTATAAGCCCATCCGTATGCATGCATCGGATTTCGCTCGAAGAAGATTCAAAACCCTCCAGAGAACATCAGAGAAGAATAAACCCTATAATGAGTGATGTTGTTAAAAAGGAAGTTCTTAAGTTACTTGAGGCAGGTATAATCTATCAGATCTCGGATAGTAAGTGGGTGAGCCATGTGCATGTAGTACCTAAAAATGGAGGCATCACAGTCATGCAAAACGATAAAGGCGAACATGTAGCAAAACGCTTAGAAGGAGGATGGCGGATGTGTATAGATTATAGAAAATTAAATAAAGCAACTAGGAAGGATCATTTCCCTTTACCATTTATAGACCAGATGTTGGAGCGTTTAGCTAGACACTCTTACTTATGTTATCTAGATGGATACTCTGGATTCTTCCAAATACCTATCCACCCCGAAGATCAAGAAAAAACTACCTTTACATGCCCTTATGGAACTTTTGCCTACAGACGAATGCCATTCGGCCTCTGTAATGCCCCAGCTACTTTCCAACGCTACATGATGTCAATCTTTGCAGATTACCTAGATGGTATCATGGAAGTGTTTATGGATGATTTCTCGGTTTGCGGATTTGATTTCCACAATTGTCTTGCTAACCTTGAGAAAATCCTGGAGAGATGCGTGGAGGTGAACCTCGTGCTAAACTGGGAAAAGTGTCATTTCATGGTGACCAAAGGAATAGTTTTAGGACATATAGTTTTCGAAAAAGGTATAGAGGTAGATAAAGCTAAAATAGAAGTTATAGAAAACCTAAAACCCTCAAAAACCATCAGAGAAGTCCGAATCTTTCTTGGACACGCTGGATTCTACCGGCGTTTTATTAAGGACTTCTCCAAAATAACTAAACCTTTAACTGGACTTTTAATGAAAGATTCCGAATTCATTTTCTATGAAAAATGTAATGACGCATTTAATCTTTTAAAGCATGCATTAATCTCTGCACCTATTATGAAACCGCCCGATTGGTCGGAACCTTTTGAGATAATGTGCGATGCTAGTGATTATGCAGTTGGAGCCGTTCTAGGACAAAGTAAAGATAAAAAATTACATGCCATTTATTATGCTAGTAGAACCCTAGATGCTGCCCAACTTAACTACGCAACAACTGAAAAAGAATTACTCGCTGTAGTTTTTGCTATAGACAAATTTAGATCTTATCTAGTAGGAGCAAAAATTATAGTTTACACCAATCATGCTGCCATTCGTTACCTATTAAGTAAAAAAGATGCCAAGCCCAGGTTACTCCGATGGATTCTATTACTACAAGAGTTTGATTTAGACATAAGAGATAAAAAAGGCACTGAAAATGTAGTAGCCGATCACCTTTCTAGGCTAGAACATCTAAAACCTGAACTAGTACCCATAAATGATGATTTCGCCTATGATAGACTGATAGCTATAGTAGAAACCATTGAAGATAATAACCTAGATCCTTATGAGAACCCCCAAAATTCCTTAGCAATAAGTAACGTACCCTGGTATGCAGACTTCGTTAATTACCTAGCTGCTGATATAGTACCCCCTGATCTTGACTACCACCGCAAAAAGAAATTCTTCCACGATGTGAGAAACTTCTATTGGGACGAACCGCTCCTTTTCAAAAGGGGTAAAGATGGCATTTTTCGCCGTTGCGTTCCAGAAGAAGAGGTAAATAATATTATCGAGCATTGTCATTCTGCACCTTATGGTGGAGATGCGAGCACCTCTAAGACATACGCCAAGATTCTTCAAGCTGGCCTATTCTGGCCTACCATGTGGCTTGATGTCTATGCTTGCATTGTCAAATGTGATAGATGCCAACGCACTGGAAACATTTTAAGGCGTGATGAAATGCCTCTAAGAAACATTCAGGAAGTAGAACTCTTTGACGTATGGGGTATAGATTTCATGGGACCTTTCCCACCATCCTTAGGAAACAGGTATATCTTAGTAGTTGTAGACTATGTGTCTAAGTGGATTGAAGCTATAGCTGCACCCACAAACGACACTAGGGTAGTGATTAAACTATTTAAAAACTATATATTCCCTAGATTTGGAACACCACGTTTAGTCATAAGCGATGGAGGATCACATTTTATATCGAGAATATTTGACAAACTTTTATGAAAATATGGAGTTAGGCATAGAGTAGCAACACCATACCATCCACAAACTAGTGGCCAAGTAGAATTATCTAATAGGGAGATAAAACAAATCCTAGAGAAAACTGTTTCTATTTCTAGGAGAGACTGGTCTTAGAAGCTTCAAGAAGCATTATGGGCCTATAGAACCGCTTCCAAAACCCCTATAGGAACTACTCCTTATCAACTAGTTTATGGAAAATCCTGTCACTTACCGTTCGAATTAGAGCATAAGGCCTATTGGGCCATTAAAACTTTGAATTTAGACTACCTAGCCGCTGGAGAAAAGCGTACCCTAGACATTCATAAATTAGAGGAACTTAGGCAATCTGCCTACGAGAACGCAAAAATATATAAAAAGATGACAAAAGCCTATCACGACAAAAGAATAGTAAAGAAAAACTTCAATATAGGCGATCATGTTCTCCTTTTCAACTCTAGGTTACGACTCTTCCATGGAAAGCTACGTTCAAGATGGACTGGCCCATTCGAAGTATCCAAGATTCTGAGATCCGGAGTCGTAGAAATCAAGAACGAAACCTGTAGTCCATTCATTGTAAATGGACAAAGACTGAAGCTCTACGAAGGATTCCAGCATACTACTCAAGCCACACCCTGATTGATCCACCAATTCCTACTACTACAGGTGTATAAATTCTAATCGTCAAGCTAATGACGTTAAACAAGCGCTGCGTGGGAGGCAACCCATGGTTTTTCTTTCATTTTACTTTTTCGCATTTATTTAATTTAATTTTTATTTTATTTTATCATATTTTGCATTGAGACTAAAATTTGAATGGTTTGTATTTTCAGGATCACTTTCTTAACTTTTACAGGATGCAGGATTTCGATAATATGCATGTGGCCTATGGAGATAACGCTCAGAGAGAGCGCTACATCGCTCTGTATCAGCGCCCTATGGCACCCACACATTATCCTGATCAGCACTGTATGGAGGCACTGGGTATCGAGCCGAGTATCCGATTCCTTAGCCACCAGCTTCACTGGGATGAGTTTGCTGATGACTTGAGTAACACCTACAGGAACCGGACACTGGAGTTCCTGAGTTCATTCGACTATGACCAATACTCTAGACCAGAAGGGTATGCTTCTTTCAGGCTCTTTGGAGTTGAGTACTCCTTCAGCCAGAAAGAGTTCGGCGACCTATTGGGTTTCCAGACCACTCCTGATGCTATCCCGGAAACACCTATGGGATATTTTCTGGGTAAGGAGGTGGAGAAGTTTTGGAGTGATATATCGTGTGGCGGAAGCCAAGACCCATCTACGCAGCTATCTCATGTTATACATAACCCCACCTTCAAATACTTTTAGATGATATTAGCATATTCCTTCCTGGGAAGACCGGATGCAGAGACATTACTGAGTGAAGACGAGATCTTCCTATTATTTGGTGCATCCCAGTCTCGCCCAGTAGCATGTGGGAACTTTTTATTATACAGTCTCAGCGGTATCTCCAGATCTACCGAAGGAGTCATCCATGTTGGAGGAATCATCACGCAGATTGCTGTCGCTTTAGGTCTGTCTTGCAAGCTGTTACATCTTCGGACCTACTGTGGGTACACTACCATGGACATTGACTTCTGTTTGACCAGAGGGTTGATCAGGAGAGCCTCTTTCCACCCATGTCAGTTCCGATTGCTAGTCGATAACGAGGTTATTCATTATTTCACATTGCCAGATCCTATGATGACCAGTGTACATGATCCAGCAAATTGGAGTTATGCTCTGGAGGGCCAGGGAGAGACCGTCGAGGAGCCAAGATCACCACCCATTGCTGAATACACGCCTACACCACCATCTTCTAGGATCACTATTTTCTCTAATAATCTTTCATTGCAGACCCCCGACATCCGCACTCAAATTGTTGAGTGTCGTAAAGAGATCGCAAAGCTTAGACAGGAGGTGGCTGACCTCACTTTATAGATGGGAGTGTCTGATCTCACCCATGCTACAGAAGCCGACTGTCTATATCAGGAGATCGTAGAGCTCAGGCAGGAAGTAGCCACACTCCGTGGATCCACTCAGGAAGATGACATCCCCACTATATGATCTCACCATTCCATCTTATTTTATCTTTCTTTTATTTTATTTTTCTCGTATTTACATAACCCATCTTATATTATCGCATTTGGAATATTATATAAACTACATCTATACATCGATATTTCTACTTTTATCTATATATGTCTTATGTTTGTTTTATTTGCATTTTAATTTTTTAGTTATTTATTTATTAGTCTAATATTTAATTTTTGTTTTTGTTTCATTTTTATTTTTACTTTTATAAAATAATGCAAACCAAGGATGCTAGGAAAATCACAAAACAAATGCTATCCGGACCCCTCAAAGCCAAAAGACAAGAGAAGCCCAAGCCAAAGGACCAAAATTTGGCCCAGCCAGATTTTGCCTTGTGGCGCCGATGGATCAGAGAGACCGTCGTCGTACCCGATCCTGTCGTCCACCTCAGGATGGCGAGGGCACTAGTGGTCAGCAATAGGTTGTCAGGTAACTTTTCCCTTATCTTATTTCGAAACATTGGGGACAATGTTCGATTTAAGTGTGGGAGGAGACTCTATCGTCTTTTCTTTATTACCTTTGTCGTTTCTTTTCCTTTATCGCTTTTTCTTTGCTGTTTTTAGATAGTTTATTTATAGTTTATTTCCTTTTAGTTGTTTATTTTGCTTTTTAGTATAATGCATGAGTCTGACGAGTCACCAAATATAGTAGATCTTTAGTACAATCCTACCTCCCCATACCTTTATCCCCACAAAAAAAAAATTGCAAAAGAAAATAGTGTTATTCCGAAAGTTTTCAGGTTTTAAAGACATGTTTTGAGTAAGGATGCGGTGACTTGGGAGAACTTTGCGAAACATCAGTATTATTTTAGCACCATAGACTTCGTAAATATAGGAACCACTCCCGAAACCCCATATACCATGGCCCTAATCATCATTTCCGTATAAGTCCTCAGTGGTTTATCTCAGCAGTCAGCTCCGGCCTACGCATCCTCTACGTAGGGGACCGATGCAAATAAGTGAATGATCCAGAAAAACAAAAAAATAAAAGAAAGCAAAAAGGCAACTCCGGTATAGGTGACCCTCACAAAGTCATTTAAACCAAAGAATTGTAAAAATTTGCTACAAAAAGAAAAAGAAAAAGAAAAAGAAAAAGAAAAACTTACCCACTGTTAGTTGGTTCAGAGGTATCTGGCACTGAACTCGTTAGGGCGGATTACGATCCGATCCCCCACAACTACAGTTGGGTCCAATAAAAGGGTTTACACATATTTATGTGCCAGAAACCCCATGCTCAAATCATAATCACTAACAGGCCACTCTACTATGAAGCATGTACGGATAACGGGCTTAATGTGATTGTGCCTGAATGAAAAGGACACAAAAAGAGATGAAGAGGCAGGCCTAGGTATTGTGGGATAATATGGGTTGGTTAATATAGGAATGAAGTTTATGTCCGTATTTGCGGATTAGTGTCATCATGATACCCTTAGTTCACTCTAATACCTATTAATGCATCCCGACTTGAACTTAGAATTTTTACCTGAAGCACTCTGTAACACGGTGGGAGAACTGACTTTAGTTAAATGTTGCGGATAGCAAGAGTCGCCACCGACTTTTATTTTATCCAAAAGGAAAGGACATAAAAGAACAGGAAAGACCTTAAAAAGATTTTGAGTTCGGGGGGTAGGTTATACAAAGGGAAGGCATTAGCACCCTTTATATCCATGGTTATCCATGGGCTCTTAGTTACTTAGCTCACTTTGTTTGTTTGCAAGAGTGTAGTGTGTGATTAGAAAAATTTCTTTAAGTACTTAGTAATGACCCTCGTATGGGTGTATGCAAAGCCTAGTTTAGAAATTGTGAGGTGTAAAAGTAATTTTGAAAAGTGTGAGCAAGTAACAATGAGATACCTACCCTAGATTAAGTCTTTCGTGTTCTCGTATATTCTTTCAATGGTAAGACTGTCCCTATTATTAAGGAATAGGTAGTCATTACCTTGGATGTGTTTAAGGGACGGGCGTAGGGTCATCGTATGGTCAATGAAGGCAACATAAGGGGTGTCTTTAGCAACTCGTAGGGACTATCATCATATTTACCGAAGGGACAAGATCATTATATCGTAGGCAACCTCGTAGGGACTTGATCTTTTAAGTTTATAGGGACTTGATGATTTTTTTCTGTTTGAAGGGACTTTGCTTAAGACACCCCTATTTTCGAGGGACTTGACCATTTAAAGAAGGCAACCAAGAGGAATACCCTAGGAAGTACAGATGGCGATCAAAGATCGACTTACGTGTGTGAGTGTTATTTTTCAGATATTTGTCTTGAATTTAATTTTCTAAGTTCAATTATTTACAGTTAGTTTTTTTGCACTCCCTAAATTACTAACCACGCAATAAATATTTACAAAAATAAAAGCAAGAAAAATAAATTCCTAAACTATTACATGGCTATGGGACAGATACATAATAATCAGGCGAGAAAGAATAAATTTACAACCTATACATTTGTTCCTAATATTATAAATAAAACAAAATTAAAATAAGGAAAATAATGAAGCGAAAATAGAATAGATAAAAGCAAATAATAATAAAATAAAATAAATAAACAATGGTAATAAAGCAATAATAAAATAACAATAATAATAAAGTGATAATAAAAAGGTTAGAATTTTAAAAGAAATTATTTTAGGTTAAACAAGTTAGATTTTTTTTAGAAGTTATTAGAAAAATATGAGTTTAAAATAAATTAGTAATAATAAAAGAATTTAAAATACATTAATGTACAAATTATAAAATAAAAGAGTTATATGAAAAATATTAAGTTAGTTATTTACAAAATAAATAAAGATTATAGAAAATATCAAATTATTAGATTAATAGGTTTATTATTATTATTCAATTAGAAAAATGGTCAATTAGATTTTATTTACAAAATATATAAGGATTTATTATTATAAGTAAGTAATAAAAAAAGTTATTAAAATAGTTAGTATTTATTATTTATTTACAAAAAATATAAAGGTTATAGAAAAATATTAAATAATTAATTTAGTAGGTTTTCACGCCCTACATTACTAAACCACGCAGTTAATATAGGATCAATGGCAGAAATTTAAATGGCAGAAAAATAAATGGCACAAAAATAAAATCCTAATTATTACAACGCTTTGGTGCAGTTACATAATAAAGATGGCGAAAAGTAAAACTGAAAATATTACAAGTTAAAACTTAAAATATTACAAGGGCGAAGCAGTTACAGTGTATGAATAACATAAATATGAGCGAAAATAGGAAATAATAATAAGGTTTGTTAAGGTTTAAGAAAAGGTTTATGGTTTAGAGGAAACAACACGGTTAAAGTTTTAGGTTTGAAATTTAGAGTTTGTGACGAAATTGTCAGGGTTTAAGAAAAATCAGGGTAGTTAGTTATGAAAAAAATGTGCAGATCTAAATATATGTATATAAAAAAAAATATGAATAAAAAAAAAACAACGGCGTTGCTAGCGCAAAATTGCGATCATCGCAACTGGATCGGATAACACAAATGTCACGCCTCATACACGTATATGTGAAAACGGCGTATTGACATGATCGGATCCGAAAACATAATCAAATTATAACATAAAATAGAAATATATATATATTTAACCAAACCGCATGTATCTGGAATACATAACACAGTCACACATATGAACATGTATTTGAAACACAGTAACAAATATATCAACAAAATAGATAAAGTATATATCATATATAAACTATTACCAAACTGTGTGTACGATAGTATAGATCAGCCACTCTCAGTTTCTCTTTTTTGTTCTGTCTTTCGGCCTCTCTCTATCAGTCATGCTAGTAAATATATATAGGAACAAATTAGGTTAATGATAATGGGCCTAAGTTTATTTTGAAACCCAATATTAAATTAAAAACTGAATAAAGTTAAATAATTAAAATAGTTAAAATTAAAATAAAAACTAATTAACCTATTTATTTATTCTAGACCCAATATAAAAATAAATAGACTCAAAAAAAAAAAAAAGTCGGGCACCAAAATGCTCGAAGAAATAAAATGAACACGTCAAAATAATCAGCGCGAAATAAATGACTCAGAAAAATACAGCGTTTGGTCGGATTTTGAAATAAAAATTATGACCGTTTAAACTGCTCAGACTGATCAACATATGACCAAAAATAGTCGTAAAAATATTTTTAGCATGTCAAATTAAACCACGTGAACCGCAGATTAATGTTACCGACATTTGCAAACTTAAACTTGACATTTTTTCGTTGACTAATTTTAGGCACAGTTAAAAAGTTAATTTGACCAGTCTGTTTGTAAATTCCGAGAAATTATTCCGGCTAATATTAAGACAAAAAAAATGTTATGCTATGAAGATGATGCAAATGAATGTGAAACAAAAAATTGGTTAGAGTTAAAAATAGAGGGCAAATTTTGGGGTGCAACAGCTGCCCCTGTTCAATTTTCTGAAACCTGAGGAGTTAGATTGGCCTGTGTGCCATTCGTGACTTGGAAGGTTGAAGGGGATTGAACACAAAAGCCCAAAATTTTGCACTCGCCGGTGCGTAAAGTAACACTGATGACTGGTTGTATATGCTTAAGTGGGCTTGAAGATGCCACTTGGAAGAACTGGAGATGGGCTTATAGATGCCATCCATAATATCAGGAGGTGATAATATCTTGATGTTGATACTGGATATCAGTACTAGGTCTTCGTATAGGCCGTCTCTGAATCGTATCTAAGAACATACTTTTAATTTAAGTGTCAGAACCAAATCTTCGTGGCGATTTCTTTCTGAATTAAGTATCAGCACTAGACCTTCGTATAGATCGTCTCTGAACTGTTTTGAATTGTTGAATAGACCAGTAGAAATAAATCTTCGTGATGATTATCTCTTCTGGAAATATCCTGGATTAGGGAATAGATCTTTGTATAGACCGTTTGCCTAATATCCAAGAACAAAAGAGTGTCAGGATGAAATCTCCTGAAAATATCTTGGACTAGGGAATAGATCTTCGTATAGACCGTTTGCCTACTATCCAAGAACAAAAGAGTATCAGGATTAACTCTCCTGAAAACATCCTGGACTAGGGAATAGATCTTCGTATAGACCGTTTGCCTACTATCCAAGGACACCTTGAGTAATGATTAAGTATCAGCACTAGATCTTCGTATAGATCGTTTCTGACCTGTTGTGAATTGTTGATAGTATTTTATCTGTATATAACCATCCTGCAAGGAAAAGGTTAGTTTATGCAATATGTATGCATGCATGGCATGGTGCATCTAAGTAAATGTATTATGCACTTATGGATATGCCATGGTATGATGTAAATGATGTATGTATGAATCATGCGGCCTGAAGCGTCCGGATATCTTTGTATAACAACTGCTGGCTAGGGAAAATAAATCCCGATTCGTTGCTGAAGAATATGAGGAACTCGTTCCCGTCTTGTTTGATAGTATAGTATTTGTCACTTCCCGTATTCGTTCGTCGTACTTCTATTGAAGGAATAAGTTCCTGAGTATCCCGACTGAGGATAAAAGAGATGGACATAAATTCAAGGGGAGACGTAATTCGAAGCATCTATAAAGATAGATTTGCTCTACTGGGGATTTGTAGTGGGGATGAACCGGCGAAGCTTCGTTGAACTACTACCCTCGTTCGTCCTTAGTAAATACTATTACTGCATTTTATGCATTTCTGGTAAACATCAATCGTATTCAAAAGCATACATACATTCAAACACAACTAATGGACGTTTTCGCTTATGTAAATAGAGAAAAAGTAAATCTGGATTCAAAGATGAAATTTTATTTATATCACAAAGTGACCTATACATAGGCAAGTTTGTACAAGGAGACAGAAATCCTAGTAAGAGGAATTCGTCGTAAATTTTTTATAAAACAAAGAAAACAACTATGTGAAAAATGATCCTATTGAGTTTCAATTCTACTATTGCCATTATCTTCAAATATCTCATCTTCTGCTGTTGAGACAGAAACGATTGGATTGATCTTTATCTGTTTGAACTTGATTTAGGTAGCACCATCAGTTGAAGTTACATGAGTGATCCAAACGAGACATAGTCATACGCTTTAATCCCTAACTTTTGCCTGGATTGCCCTTTCAGGTTTTCAATCCACTGGGATACCCTTTTTTGCCCAAGCCGCCTTTTCAGGTTTTCGACTTGCCGGGTGTACATTTTTTTTTATATATATCCCTAATTTTTGCCCGAACCCTTTTGGTTTGCCGGGATGCCCTTATTTTTTCCTAGGCCAGTCAACCTAGCGGGTCTCTTTTTATGCATAGTATTTTTTAACTATGTCTGCGTTTACAGGCTGTGGAAAGTCTTCACCATCCATAGTAGTAAGCATCATGGCACCTCCTGAGAATACTCTTTTGACCACAAATGGTCCTTCATATGTAGGAGTCCACTTGCCCCTAGGATCACCCTGTGGTAGTATGATACGCTTGATTACCAAGTCACCAGCCTGATATACCTTTGGCTTAACCTTCTTATTGAAAGCTTTGATCATCCGTTTCTGGTACATCTGACCATGACAAACAGCTGCCAACCTCTTCTCATCAATCAAATTTATCTGGTCGAGTCGAGTCTGAATCCATTCATCCTCGTCTAAACCTGCCTCTTTCATGATTCTTAGAGAGGGAATCTAAACTTCCACTGGTAACACGGCTTCCATTCCGTAGACCAAAGAGAAAGGAGTTGCCCCTGTCAAAGTGCGTACTGAAGTGCGATAACCATGAAGAGAAAAGGGTAACATCTCATGCCAGTCTTTGTATGTTACTGTCATCTTTTGTATGATCTTCTTAATATTCTTATTAGTGGCCTCCACGGCGTCATTCATCTTTGGCCGGTACGGAGAAGAGTTATGGTGTTTTATTTTGAACTACGTGCAGAGTTCAGCAATCATCTTGTTGTTCTTCCGGAGAGAGCAGGTTTCTCAGATGTATATTTGATAAGATCCATCTTAGAAATCAATAAAGTGGTATGATTCAACATATACTGTCTTAGTCGGCGAGCAGCCTAAGCCAAAGCATAGCAAGCTTTCTCGAGCTGGGAGTATCTTGTTTCACAGTCGGTACCTTTTGCTAAGGTAGTATATTGCATGCTCTTTTCGACCAGACTCGTCATGTTGCCCCAACACACACCCTATTGAATTTTCTAACACGGTCAAATACATGATTAGAGGTCTTCCTTCAACTGGTGGCATCAGATTTATAGGTTCTTGGAGATACTTCTTGATTTTGTCAAAAGCTTCTTGACATTCATCATTCCATATCATCTCTTGATTTTTCCAGCGAAAACCTTTACATAGTCACGTAACATCCGACTCAATCTTTCTTTGACACTGTTTTCCAAGCCTGCTCCTATTTTGACTTCTTTCTTGTCTACTTTAGTACCAAGATTTACAACCTCAATTGATTCCTCATGCGGCTGTGTAACTTTCTCTTCTTGTTGTAATAACCTAGCAAGCTCTACAGGTACTTCACAATCTTCATCCTTTCCATCTTCAGCTTGATAGATCGGATTCTCGAAATTATAATTGGCAATAGTATAACTGTTATCAACAGGATCCAGAGTGGATGAGGATCTGCATTTTAGTGATGTGGGTGTGTGTAAGAACACATAGCTGATGAAAATAAAATAAAAGAAAAACAAAGAGCCCAATATTTACGAAAACGAAACGTCCATTGATTTTTATTGAATGAAGTATGCAAATGAAATGACATCCCGAAACAAGCATACCATTGTGCCCCGGGTAAGGCACAAGGCTTAAAAGTTTAATTACAAACTTAAATATAACAACACAGTAATAGTATTTACTCCTGACTAAAGGAGATAGGAATAACGTCTTCAGTCTTCCAATTGTTGAGCCCATCACCCACAGTAGGAAAAATCCAGTTATCCAGATTGTAGTCTTCATTATAGTCACCCACAGCATTGATTTGATCTTTTATGTTCCCTGGATTGGTGATACGAACAGCACGAGCACGACGAACAGCCTTCTGGGACTCTGCAGTGAAACCCAAACCAAACTTGTCAGACTTGTAAGGAATGTCGGGAAGCTGACCCCAAATAGTGCAACCACCTTCTTCAACCACAGCTCTAACATCTTTGAGGGAAGCCATTGTAGGAGGTACTCTGGTAACCACAGGAACTCTTTTAACCACAGGAGGAGCTTCAGTAGCGGGAACGACCCAAGGAACTACTTCAAATGTCTGGCAAGGAGTCTCAACATATTCACTTTCCACTTCAACATACTTAAATGTATTCACATGACTGACCATATATTCTTCCTCTCCATAAACAGTTACGATCTTTCCCTTCACTGGATATCTCAACTTCTGATGTAGAGTGGAGGTCACAGCACCTGCCCCGTGGATCCAGGGGCGCCCAAGCAAACAAGAGTACGCAGGACGAATATCCATTACATAGAAGGTAGAATCGAAGACTTGAGAGCCTACTTTGATCGGGAGATCTATTTCTCCATGCACCACTCTTCTTGAACCATCAAAGGCTCTCACCACTATATTACTTGATCTTAACACAGCATCTTCAGGACTGAGCTTGTTCAGAACCTCTTTGGGAAGTACATTCAATGAAGAGCCATTGTCTATCAACACATGAGACAAGGTAGTGCCCCTACATTCAATAGAGATATGCAAAGCTCTGTTATGGTTTCTTTTGGCAGGAGTCAAGTCAGCATCAGAAAAACCTAACCCATTGTCATAAGTCAGATGTGTAACACAATTTTCAAATTGATCCACAGAAATTTCATTTGGTACATTAGCAGTCCTTAAGAATTTGATCAAGGCTTTAGCATGAGCCTCAAGACACAGCAACAAAGACAACATGGAAATTTTGGAGGGAGTATGCCTCAACTGGTCAACAATATCATAATCACTCTTACGAATGATCTTCAGCACTTCTTCCATCTGTTTAGAGAGATTTTCAGCAGTCGGTGCTTCAGTTTGCACAGGTTCAACCACAGGACCTTTGCCTCGAGCATCAGTACTTGGCTCAGAAGTGGAGGTAGTAGTTGGAGGAACTGTATTTTTTGAGGTAGCTGGAGGAGAGAAAATTCTTCCACTTCTGGTGGTCTTACTAGATCCAGCAATATTATCAACATCAAGGTTATCATCAGTAACAGGTGTATCAGTCAAAGGTTCCTGCTTAACACCATGGATATAAACATCAGAACCGTAATTCCAGGGTATAGCTTTATCAGAAGTATGAGGAATAGGGCCAGGAGTGGTAATAATCATGGGAGGCACTCTAACTTCAGCAACAGTCTTCACCAGGCCTTCAGCAGTAATTTTGATAGGACCCTTGGAAGTGATCTTGACAGGGCCTTTGGAGGTAATCTTCACTGGCACTTTATCAACCATATCCACATCTTCAAACTTCTTACCTCGAGTTAGGTGTTCACACATACTTTCCACAGAAGGAGTTCTCTCAAACAATATAGTGTAATTGTCCATGAGGCGTTGAATACCATCTTTCAACTTCCAGCAGCTATCAGGTTTGTAGGCACAATAAAAACAGTCTTCGTTGCAACCTGGAAAGAATCCAGCCTGCACCAGCTTCTTCTTGATAATAAATAAGGGAGTAGTCACATCTGCTACTGAGGAAACATATGAAACTTCCTCAACAGCATTAACAGTCTTCTCATGATTGGGCATGGGAGCAGTAATCACATTTGGAGTCCCAGGAGGGTCAAATTCAATCTCCCCAGCTTCAATCATATCTTGAATCTTATTTTTCAGCACCCAGCAATTGTTGGTGTCATGTCCCGGACAATTAGAATGATAGGCACATCGTGCATTAGGATTGTACCGAGGAGAGGAAGTATTAGGATTTTGAGGAGGGTCCTTCAAAGTAATGAGTTCCCCTTTCAACATGTGTTGCAAGGCTTGGGCCAGTGACATGTTGATCTTGGTGAATTGTCTTCTAGGCTTCTGTTGATTACTCTGTGGTAGCTCTGGTGTTGCAGGAGTAGGATTAGAAATGTGAACTGCTCCTACGGATTGGTGACTTCTGTTACGGCCAGGTTGACCATACACAGCATTAGACTCCTTCTTTCCACTAGGGGGCTTCTTTGCAGTGCTTGATGAAGAGGCACCCACCTGTATCTTACCACTTCTTATACCACTTTCCACACGCTCTCCAGTCATTATCAGCTCAGTGAAACCAGATGATGAGCTTCCAATGAGGTGACTATAGAAAGGACTATTCAGCGTACTCATAAACATATCCACTAGCTCCCTGTCAGTCAGAGGAGGTTGAACTCTGCCAGCCAGGTCTCTCCATTTCTGGGCATACTCCTTGAAATTCTCCTTAGCACCCATTGACATGCTTTGTAGCTGCATGCGAGTAGGTGCTAAATCAGCATTGTATTGGTATTGCCTGTAGAAGGCCTCAGCAAGATCATTCCAACCACGGATATTGACACTCTCCAATTGATAGTACCATTCCAATTGAGCTCCAGACAAGCTCTCTTGGAAGAAATGAATCCATAACTTCTTATCAGCCGTATGTGGTTGAATCCTCCGGACATAGGATCTTAAATGCAGCTTGGGACATAAGACACCATCATACACCACAAAAGCAGGAACCTTGAAACCAATAGGTATAACCACTCCAGATATTAAACTCAGATCTTCAAAATCCAGCCCAGAAGATTTTTGTAACTCCATAGCATTCATTCTATCCACCAGCATCTTGTACTTATCTTCATTAGGATCATGATAATAATTTGCTTCAGAATCAGAATCTCCCACAGTATCATGGGGACTACCTCCCTCTTTCTCAGAATTTTCCGACTCATAATCATCAACCTGTTCCTTTGTCTTGATAGGGCCTCTGAATCTTCTTCCCAGATTGATAAGGCCTCCTGATCTTCTAGTCCTCTTCTTTTTCTTAGCCAGCAATGTCTTCAACTCATCTTGCCCCTTGGACAAGTTCAGAATCAACTCTTGGAATTGTGCATTCTGAGCCTGGAGATCTTTGACAGTCTGTTCAAGAGCCATTTCTGCTGAAAAAAACAGGGAGAAGATAAGATACCTGTTCATAAGAAACCTGTGATGCAATAATATGGTATGTCGATGCTTATGCAATATTTTCAAGGACCGTAGGATTTAAATTTGTTTAAACCACCAAAAAGTAAACTTTTATTAGTAATAAACTTGTTTGCCCCTTGGGCTTACAAAAAATGAAATGAATACAAAAAATGGGGTTTTAAGTCTCCCATGGACGTTTCCTCTTTGTGTTGAGGTATGAGTTGAGATTCCGCTCCTCGTGAAGTTGTTTTGTTAGCTCCAGGATTCTTTCCTGACTTGCCTTGTAATGAGTCTCAAAAGTATCTTTTTGCTCCTTCAACTGGATCCAGGACCTCTGTAACTCTTCCATGTCAGTGGGCATGTCTGGATGAAGAATGATGTAAGAAGTATCTCCTTCAGCAACAGGCTCCATGGTAACTGGCAGGATAGCAGGATATGGCATCATAAGAGTCTGAGCACGAGATCGTACCCATCTGAGATATGGTTCCATAGGAATAGTGTACTTGGGTTCCAGAGTCTTGCTGTCAACCTTGTTCACTTTACCCCATGCTCGTATGAACCTTTGACGGTAACCTTGAAGAGATCGTTGTCGTAGTCGAACACAATACCCTGAATAAGCATGTCATGAGGACCATCAGTCTGAGCGTAACCAAACTGACGTAGAGCTAAAGAAGGGTTGTAGGTAATGCCCCCTCTTATGCCAAGGAGTGGCACATTAGGGAATTCCCCACAACGGTCAATGATGGTAACATTCTCCATAGATCTAGAGCACCAATGAATATCTGAATGAGAAAGTGACATAATCCTCTTGGACCACCTGAACCCTTGTTCATTCTTCATCACTGATCGAGGAAGGTGAGAAATAAACCACCTAGATAATAGAGGTATGCAACACATCAGAGTTCCTCGTGCCTTCGTAGTACGGGTATGAAGAGAGTGTAAGATGTCTCCAAGTAATGTAGGCACTGGATTGCGAGTCAGAAATATGTTGATGGCGTGTACGTCTATGAACTGGTCTGGATTGGGGAACAGTACTAAGCCATAAATCAATAGGGCTAAGATCTCCTCAAAAGCATCATAACTCATAGCCTTCAGGAATACTTGAGCTTTCTCCATCAATACCTTAGCAAGAATACCCTTAACTCCACTCCTTATTTCTAGGACAATGTCTGATTTCTTTAAATGTAAGGCTGCAACAATGACTTCAGGTTTAGGCTCTTTTTCCAAGCCTGTGAAGGGTTTCTAATCAAGAATAGGTATACCCAGAAGCTTGGAGAACTCTTCCATTGTAGGAACCAGCTGATAGTCGGGAAATGTGAAGCAATGATGTTTAGGGTCAAATAACTGAAACAGGACGCTCATCATGTCTTCATTGAACCCTGAAGTGACTAGATCCAGTAGGTGACCATGCCTCTTGATGAACTGGGAGTTTTCAGAAACTTGAGAGACCAATTCCTTAAGCTTAGGAGGTATTCCTACAAAGTTGATCCGGATAGTATTCCTACGAGCAGAAGCCATGACCTGCAACAAAGAACAAAGATAAATCCTTTGGTCCTTGAAATGGTTAGTGAAAATGCTATGCTTATGATGCATGATGATGCTATGATGTTATGCTCAATCACAAACATGTGGCACACACAAACAAGTCACACAATAGCCCTAGGTTTGAAGGCTTGCATGAGGTTTAAAGGTAAGTACCCTCCCCTGAAGTTTAGTTGATTCATCCTGTCCTACAAAAGTAACCAGGTTCTAAGGGATCTCAAAATCATTGATCCTTCACAAGGGTGGTTGTTCAGTAGGCAACTTACTTGCCAACCAAAACCCTCCAAGTTTAGGATCTCAATGAGTGTAGTATCGAGTATCAACCAACTTCAGTCTTCACCAAAGCCGGTTATCTCACTACTTTCTAAAGGCCAAGATGGGATGACTAGGGTTCTAAAAGTCAGTTAGTGTATTGACAACATATGGCAGCCTCATATTATCCTCAACTTGCTTAAGGAACATAAGCACCAACCAAGAAGTCACACTAACTATGGCCACCAGATCAACCATATCGATATACGCCGTACAGTTTCCTTGGTCTATTGCCATTTACCTAAGGTACACTAGATCCGGGTTAGGGTCTTTCACACATAAGAGCACCCAACAGATAAGTATAAAGCAAACAAGGCAAACAATTTTAAAGTGATCTAATTCCTAAGGGTACCCCTCTTTTATTAAATCCCCAGCAGAGTCGCCAGTTCTGTAACACGGTGGGAGAACTGACTTTAGTTAAATGTTGCGAATAGCAAGAGTCGCCACCGACTTTTATTTTATCCAAAAGGAAAGGACATAAAAGAACAGGAAAGACCTTAAAAAGATTTTGAGTTCGGGGGGTAGGTTATACAAAGGGAAGGTATTAGCACCCTTTATATCCATGGTTATCCATGGGCTCTTAGTTACTTAGCTCACTTTGTTTGTTTGCAAGAGTGTAGTGTGTGATTAGAAAAATTTCTTTAAGTACTTAGTAATGACCCTCGTATGGGTGTATACAAAGCCTAGTTTAGAAATTGTGAGGTGTAAAAGTAATTTTGAAAAGTGTGAGCAAGTAACAATGAGATACCTACCCTAGATTAAGTCTTTCGTGTTCTCGTATATTCTTTCAATGGTAAGACTGTCCCTATTATTAAGGAATAGGTAGTCACTACCTTGGATGTGTTTAAGGGACGGGCGTAGGGTCATCGTATGGTCAATGAAGGCAACATAAGGGGTGTCTTTAGCAACTCGTAGGGACTATCATCATATTTACCAAAGGGACAAGATCATTATATCATAGGCAACCTCGTAGGGACTTGATCTTTTAAGTTTATAGGGACTTGATGATTTTTTTTCTGTTTGAAGGGACTTTGCTTAAGACACCCCTATTTTCGAGGGACTTGACCATTTAAAGAAGGCAACCAAGAGGAATACCCTAGGAAGTACAGATGGCGATCAAAGATCGACTTACGTGTGTGAGTGTTATTTTTCAGATATTTGTCTTGAATTTAATTTTCTAAGTTCAATTATTTACAGTTAGTTTTTTTGCACTCCCTAAATTACTAACCACGCAATAAATATTTACAAAAATAAAAGCAAGAAAAATAAATTCCTAAACTATTACATGGCTATGGGACAGATACATAATAATCAGGCGAGAAAGAATAAATTTACAACCTATACATTTGTTCCTAATATTATAAATAAAACAAAATTAAAATAAGGAAAATAATGAAGCAAAAATAGAATAGATAAAAGCAAATAATAATAAAATAATAAATAAACAATGGTAATAAAGCAATAATAAAATAACAATAATAATAAAGTGATAATAAAAAGGTTAGAATTTAAAAGAAATTATTTTAGGTTAAACAAGTTAGATTTTTTTAGAAGTTATTAGAAAAATATGAGTTTAAAATAAATTAGTAATAATAAAAGAATTTAAAATACATTAATGTACAAATTATAAAATAAAAGAGTTATATGAAAAATATTAAGTTAGTTATTTACAAAATAAATAAAGATTATAGAAAATATCAAATTATTAGATTAATAGGTTTATTATTATTATTCAATTAGAAAAATGGTCAATTAGATTTTATTTACAAAATATATAAGGATTTATTATTATAAGTAAGTAATAAAAAAAAGTTATTAAAATAGTTAGTATTTATTATTTATTTACAAAAAATATAAAGGTTATAGAAAAATATTAAATAATTAATTTAGTAGGTTTTCACGCCCTACATTACTAAACCACGCAGTTAATATAGGATCAATGGCAGGAATTTAAATGGCAGAAAAATAAATGGCAGAAAAATAAAATCCTAATTATTACAACGCTTTGGTGCAGTTACATAATAAAGATGGCGAAAAGTAAAACTGAAAATATTACAAGTTAAAACTTAAAATATTACAAGGGCGAAGCAGTTACAGTGTATGAATAACATAAATATGAGCGAAAATAGGAAATAATAATAAGGTTTGTTAAGGTTTAAGAAAAGGTTTATTGTTTAGAGAAAACAACACGGTTAAAGTTTTAGGTTTGAAATTTAGAGTTTGTGGAGAAATTGTCAGGGTTTAGGAAAAATCAGGGTAGTTAGTTATGAAAAAAATGTGCAGATCTAAATATATGTATATAAAAAAAAATATGAATAAAAAAAAAACAACGGCGTTGCTAGCGCAAAATTGCGATCATCGCAACTGGATCGGATAACACAAATGTCACGCCTCATACACGTATATGTGAAAACGGCGTATTGACACGATCGGATCCGAAAACATAATCAAATTATAACATAAAATAGAAATATATATATATTTAACCAAACCGCATGTATCTGGAATACATAACACAGTCACACATATGAACATGTATTTGAAACACAGTAACAAATATATCAACAAAATAGATAAAATATATATCATATATAAACTATTACAAAACTGTGTGTACGATAGTATAGATCAGCCACTCTCAGTTTCTCTTTTTTGTTCTGTCTTTCGGCCTCTCTCTATCAGTCATGCTAGTAAATATATATAGGAACAAATTAGGTTAATGATAATGGGCCTAAGTTTATTTTGAAACCCAATATTAAATTAAAAACTGAATAAAGTTAAATAATTAAAATAGTTAAAATTAAAATAAAAACTAATTAACCTATTTATTTATTCTAGACCCAATATAAAAATAAATAGACTCAAAAAAAAAAAAAAAGTCGGGCACCAAAATGCTCGAAAAAATAAAATGAACACGTCAAAATAATCAGCGCGAAATAAATGACTCGGAAAAATACAGCGTTTGGTCGGATTTTGAAATAAAAATTATGACCGTTTAAACTGCTCAGACTGATCAACATATGACCAAAAATAGTCGTAAAAATATTTTTAGCATGTCAAATTAAACCACGTGAACCGCAGATTAATGTTACCGACATTTGCAAACTTAAACTTGACATTTTTTCGTTGACTAATTTTAGGCACAGTTAAAAAGTTAATTTGACCAGTCTGTTTGTAAATTCCGAGAAATTATTCCGGCTAATATTAAGACAAAAAAAAATGTTATGCTATGAAGATGATGCAAATGAATGTGAAACAAAAAATTGGTTAGAGTTAAAAATAGAGGGCAAATTTTGGGGTGCAACACACTCGTTGACACAAATTTTCTTTTCTGAGCTTTTTAATGTTTTGCTTGAGGACAAGCAAAGGTTTAAGTGTCGGAGAGTTTGATAACACTGAAATTTACCGTATTTTCGACTCCGATTTCACATGCATTCTAGTTGTTTTATTGTTATTTTGTTGTGTTATTGCTATGTTTTCCTTTGTTTTCAGGTTTTTACTTTAATCGGAGCCCCGATCGAGAAAAGGAGCGAAAAAGAGCCAAAAACCCTAAAATTCAGCATTTTTTACTTGTGGCCTACCCCATGGCTGGCGCCATAGACCCTGCCATGACGTGTCCAAACTCAACTTCCCTCAACTTCCACGTTCCCCACTACTTCCACTAAGGTGCCTCAGATTGGCCTTGTGGCGGGCGCCATGGCCTTGTGGCAGGCGTCATGGCCTTGTGGCGGGCGCCACAAGAGGAAAAATTTTCCCTCCCATTTTCAAGTTGAAGGGCATCCTGGTCATTTCCATCTTTTTACTTGCTTATAAATAGAAACTCAAAATCACTTTTACAATCATCCAAACTTAGAGTAGAGGCAAACTCAGAGCAACTTTGTTTCACTTAGGCATATATTCAGTATTATAAAGTGGTAATCGCTTCGCATTGGAGTGTTACCACAATTGTGTAATCAAGTATGTGATAGAGTTTGTAATCGAGTTTGGAGCACTTTGGAAGGAAGTTAATCCTGCCGCCATTTTCATTTCCGCTTTGCAATTTACTCAACCCTCCGATTTGAGCAGGTTTTTATTACTTGTCTTTATCTTATTTATTTCTCGCACTCGCTTTATTTTATTTATTTCCCGCACTCTCTTTACTTTATTTATTTCTCGCACTCGCTTTACATTATTTATTTCTCGCACTCGCTTTACATTATTTATTTCTCGCACTCGCTTTACATTATTTATTTCCTCGCACTCGCTTTAAATTATTTACTTTCCGCACTCGCACTACTTTTATTTACTTTCCGCACTCGCACTACTTTTATTTACTTTAATGCATTTTTACTTTACCATGTCTAACTAAATCTGTAAGACCCCAATTTTGTCCCTAAGATCCCTCATGACATCATAACATTGCATTTGCAAAGCCTTAAGGATCATAAGCATCTTGGTTCCCTTTGCCTTTGGGTAGGATCTCTTGTGAGTAGTTTGAGATCACCAAGCATGCTTGAATTGTATATTATTGCTTTTCCTATTTTGTTTACTAACCAAAAGCACAAAAAAAATATGTCACTAACATTTCTTGTTTGTAGCTTGAGCAATCACAAGGTCAAGAGCTTCAAGGAGATCCTTTGTGCAGAAATATGGCCAAGGGAGGGTGATAACAAGCATGGTACTGGTTCCCAAAGCTCTCCTCCATCAAATATGCCTCCCTAGCATCTCAATTCATCATTTTGATCAAAGCAAGTCAAAGGGTTTGAGGTTTGTTCCCCAAAGAAACCCTAATTCATCTGTGCACCACAATGCCTTGCTCCTGAAGCAACATCAGCCCATGATCAAATAAAATCAAGGGAAGTTCTTTAATTCATCATTTCATGCATATTTGAACTTATTTGAGTGTCCTCAATCATCAATTCATGAAGATATGAGTCATGGAATTGAGAAGTTGATCAGTAAATTCATCTGACTATTTTGAAATGCACTGAGACCTACCTTTTTATGTGTTGGTCAAATGGAGATGATCCCAAAAGAAAAACTGTTCTTAAGGATAACATGAACAACTTTCATGTTCATCAAAAATTGATTTGATGCTTGGAAGGTCATCATCCATTCCAAGACATTATAGGTCATTTTGATTGAAACCCTAATCTTGGGTCAACTACCCAAGAACATACCTCATTCATTTCGTATGATTTTGAGGTGGGATCAAATGCATTGGAAAGCTTACGATGTGTACTTCAAATGTTATGTTGAACAAAATTTCAAAATCTCAAAAGAAATACATGTGATAATGCAAAACATTATAGGTCACTTTGGACCAAATGCATTGAAAGGCAAAAAAGTCCAACTTCAAGTGCCCATAACTTCTTCATCAAAAATCCAAATGATGCAAAATTTAAGTCCATTTTGATTGTCTTGAAGACATTTACAAGTTTTATGTTGGAGGTTTTTTCATTTGGGGCTTGCATCATCAAAACAAAAGGGCTTGAACATTGGCCAAATTTAGAAACTTTGCCTTTACATGTTTTGCACCTTGCACTTTAAACTCAAATTTCACCAATTTCCACACTTCAAATGGATTTTTGCCCAACATAACAATTGTTCCTTACACCAAAACCTTTCCAACCATTACTCACATGCTCATGTTTAGATTTGGCAAATGGCATTTTCGAAGAGGAGAAATTTTAGGCATGATTATGCATAACATGTTGGAACTCATTATACAAGCTTGTGCATTGCCAATTCCACGACCATTTCAGCTCAATTATGCTTCAGAGTGCATTTGGCATTGAGTTTGGGCCTTTTGAATGATCATGCAAGCCCATGCAATGAATATCCAATTCCATGCACACGGCTTTGATCACACTTACCTTGCCTTTCCATATATAAATAAGAGCCTCACTCCATTCAAATTTCATCCATGAATCAACCTGAAATGCTGTTGAACTGAAAACCTAACCTCTCACCAAAGGAGCTATTTCACTTTTCTTCAATTTTTTCAGATCTCAAATTCAACTACATCTGGTTGAATCTTTGGATCTAAAGCTCCTAGACCTTCATCCTTTAGTCCATTGCACTTCTGTTTTTCCAAAGGAAGCAAGCTCAAATCTCCAGAATCCAAGGTTGTTCTTCAACTGGTTTTTTCTTCGAAACTCACCAATTATTGATCTATTTGCTTGGATATTGTGTTGGCTGAAGTCCTCTTCATAGAGGCAATTGTTTTGAGTGCTTAATTGTTGAAATCCATGAAGTTCACATGAACACCACAGAATTTCCATCTCTGATTTCTCTCAATATAGAGATCTAGAGTGGAATTGAGTCGTACAGAGATGATGTACATCATTCCAGCTTTCAATTGATGTATGGATCGTGTATTTTGGTTAAGCTTTTGAAACCTGCAATTTCTGGACTTCGCCGGAGCTCGCCGGAGAAGACGGTGGTGTACACCACCATCCACCTTTCCAGTTTGACTCTAGGCCGTTGATGATGATTTCCAGATTGAATCATGGCCTTCCATTGTTATGACTTGTTTTAATGTTGTGTGTGGTGCTGTTGACTTGGACTCATGGTGAGCGCACGCCTCTGGACCATTAGATGCGCCACGTCAATTAATTAAACCACATCCAACGCTTCCTGATTTTTCTTATTTCTTATTTTCTGATTTTATTTCTTTTATTTCCATTATTTTCAAAAATTCATATCTTCTTCATTTTAAATCCAAAAAATATGGGACCAATTGCATTCTTCTCCAAATAAATTCTAGTTTCTGATTTTGATTTTTAAATTTTTTTTATTTTGTCATTTGATATTTTTTGTGAATTTTCTCTTTTCTGGTTATTTTTAATTCATTTTGAAATTCTAGTTAACAGACTTCCGATGTCACAAGGGTTGTTATGACATCCAATTCTGCGCAGACAAGAATTATGCAGAACTTAAAATGTAAGTGCAGTAAATAACACAAGTAATTCTCACAAGGGTTGTTATGACATCCAATCATGATTTGGCCATCTGTGTCCTTCACAAACAAGGTCTTATCTATCCCACCCTTTCTGTACCCATGAGAGGTCAGAAATTCAGTCAACCTTTCATACCAAGCTCTAGGTGCTTGCTTTAACCCATACAAGGCTTTCTTCAACTTGTACACATGTTTAGGTTGGTTAGGATCACAGAACCCTTTAGGTTGTTCCACATAGACTTCTTCATTTAAGTAGCCATTCAAAAATGCACTCTTCACATCCATTTGGAACAATTTGAACTTCAGAATGCAGGCCACACCTAACAGCAATCTGATTGACTCAAGTCTAGTAACAGGTGAAAACGTCTCATCAAAATCAACCCCTTCAACTTGAGTATATCCTTGAGCCACTAGTCTTTCTTTATTCCTAGTGATTACTCCTTTCTCATCAGACTTGTTTTTGTAAACCCACTTGGTACCAATGATGTTAGTCCCTTCAGGTCGTGGAACTAGCTCCCATACTTCATTCCTTTTAAACTGCTCCAGTTCATCTTGCATGGCATTGATCCAATATTCATCAGTCAGGGCTTCTTTCACATTTTTTGGTTCAACCTTGGATACAAAACAGGAATTTGAGCTAATTTCCCTTGATCGGGTAGTCACACCACTATTGGGATCTCCTATGATAAGATCCTTAGGGTGGTCTTTCTGAATTCTGATAGATGGCGTTTTGGTGGGTGCATCTACCTCACATTCAGGAGGAGTCTCTTGTACTTCTTCAGACTTGACAGGTATGTCTGTTGGAGAATCAAGGAATGTTCCAACATCCTCTATGACATCGATTCCTTCCTCTTTATCATCCACAATAACATTTATGGATTCCATCAGGACATTGGTCCTGTAGTTGAACACTCTGTAAGCTCTGTTGTTAGTTGAGTATCCTAGGAATATACCTTCATCACTTTTGGGATCCATTTTCCTTCTCTGTTCACGATCTGTGAGAATGTAGCATTTACTTCCAAAAGTATGAAAGTACTTCACAGTGGGCTTTCTGCCTTTCCATATTTCATACAGAGTGGAAGAGGTTCCTTTTCTCAAGGTAACTCTATTGTGAACATAGTAAGCTGTATTCATAGCTTCAGCCCAAAAGTGCATAGGGAGCTTCTTTGCATGAATCATAGCTCTGGCAGATTCTTGAATAGTTCTATTTTTCCTTTCAACTATCCCATTCTGCTGAGGAGTTATAGGAGAGGAGAACTCATGACTTATTCCTTCAGACGAGAAAAACTCATCAAACTTGGAATTTTTGAACTCCGTACCATGATCACTCCTAATTCGGACAATACCACTGCCCTTTTCCCTTTGAAGTCTAATGCACAGTTCTTTGAAGACATCAAATGCATCTGACTTTTCTCTGATGAAGCTTATCCAAGTGTATCTGGAATGGTCATCAACCACCACATATGCATATCTCTTTCCACCCAGACTTTCAACCTGCATAGGTCCCATTAAGTCCATGTGCAACAGTTCCAGAATTCTGGAAGTTGTGGGATGTCCCAGCTTAGGGTGTGACATCTTGGTTTGCTTGCCAGCCTGGCATTCTCCACAGACTCTTCCTTCATCAATAAGCAACTTTGGGATTCCTCTAACTGCTTCCTTGGATATGATCTTTTTCATTCCCCTTAAGTGGAGATGACCAAGGCGTTTATGCCACAGTTTCACCTCCTGTTCTTCCTTGGCTGAGGAGCACATTGTGGAAAAGTTTGAGAGCTTAGGTTCCCACAGATAACAGTTAGCTTTGGATCTGGATCCTCTCATAACTTCTTGATTATCTTCATTTGTCACAACACATAGCTCCTTAGTGAACTGAACATAGTATCCTTGATCACACAGCTGACTTATGCTGATGAGGTTGGCAGTCAGTCCTTTTACTAACATCACATTATTCAGTTCTGGGACTCCAGAGCAGTCCAGCTTACCCACACCTTTTATTTTTCCTTTAGCACCATCACCAAAGGTCACATAACTGGTAGTGTGAGGTTGTATATCCACCAATATATTCTTCATACCAGTCATATGTCTTGAGCAGCCATTGTCAAAGTACCAGTCTTCTCTGGTGGATGCCCTTAGAGCTGTGTGAGCTAACCAAGCATACCATTGTTGTTTCTTGATGGGGGCATTATGCCTATATGCCTTATGCTTAGGTCTGACATGGGGGGCGTGGTGAGGATAACCATGCAGCCTGTAGCAGAACACTTTTATATGGCCAAACCTACCACAGTGATGACATCTCCATCGCTGAAATTTCTTCTTCTGATGGTTACTCATCCTGGTTCCCTGATGTTGAGACATCGGGTGTGACCTCTGTAACACCCCGATAATAATAAAATAATTATTTAAATTGAGTTAATAATTTATTTATTAATTTAATTAAATAATTAGAAATTTTATTATTATTATTTTTGGATTATTATTATTTGGAAAATATATATATAAGTTGGAATTAAGGAAAAAGTCCCATTTGGGAGTAAAAACATTTCACGTGAAACAGAGAAGCATCGTGAAAAAGGAAAAAGGGCAGAGAAGAGGAGAAAGGAGCCGAAGAGCAAAGGTTGAAGAACGGAGAAGCTTGAAGCTCAAAGATTTTGCCGGATTGTTAAGGTAAGGGGGGTTTATCGTTGATTAACGGGTATTCTGGGATCATATGTAATGGGTAGTGATAACCTTGAATTGACCCTAATTGGGATTTGATGAGTGCTGAATATTTGTATGAATAAGTTGTGTAAAAGCTGAAATGGAACCCGTAATTGTGTGAGTCGTGTTTTCCCGAACGCGTAGCTTTTTACGGAATTGGAATCGGAGGTCCGGAAGTCCTCCAACGGCGGAGAATGCGGAGAATTCTGCATTCTGCTGTGTGTTAGCGCAGGAACAGCTTTCTGTCTTGCGTTAACCGGTTAACCCAGGGCGTTAACCGGTTAACACTGTGTTAAATTGTGAATATATGCTGTTTTGGCTGCGTTAACCGGTTAACCCAGGGTGTTAACCGGTTAACGCTATAGAAATTTGTGACAGGAGGCGTGTTGTGCTGCGTTAACCGGTTAACCCAGGGCGTTAACCGGTTAACGCTGTTGCAGAGAGGAAAAAGTGGAATTTGAATGTTGTGTACATAATTGAGAGTTGGCCTATGTTGGCGTATGATTAAATAGGGATTATTTCCCGCTGTTTTGAGCAGTATCGGTATTAGTAGAGTGTGCTAATACTGTGATTGAATTAATTGACGTAAAATGATGATTTGATGCATGTTTTTGATACATGTGTGATAGTATGCATAATATTATGAATGTATAGGTTATGAATGTGTGGTGAATGGACTGTTTTATGGCTTAGAGTGTGAGCATATGTCCATTGTGGATTTTGTTGTGATGTTGCATTGCTAGATGATTAGCATGCATTATGTGGCCTTTATGGTGGTAGCTAATTCCCATGGTGAGGAATTAGTGATGTTAGTCGTTTGGACTGTTGTTGATGTTGCATGCTAGGTGAATTAGCGTGCATAGCATAGCCCTTGGGGTGGTAGCTAATTCCCATGGTGAGGAATTAGTGATGTGAGTCACTAGGTCTCAAATGAGTGGGACTGGTGAGCTTGGTAGCCGTACCTGGAGTTGGTCGGTGAAGTTGAACTATATGTTCAAGAATAGTCGGTACCGCATGCATGGAGTCTCATTGCATTAAATTATGTATGGCGTATAGTATGAATGGATGTATTCCAATATTATACGTGTGTGTGTTGTTGTCAAGTATAATTTGAGAGTATACTTGTGCTTTATGTTGATATTTGACATGATGTGTTGTTACTGAATATGTGTGCAATTGGGGTGATTAATGTGTTGTCTACTTAGCATTACATGTTGTCCTATAATGCTTGTTATATTGATTGAGGAACTCACCCTTACACCTATTTTTCAGGTAACGAGAAACGAGTTGAATAGAAGCTAATACTTGGAGTCTAGGGTGGTTCTTATGGGTCATGCTCTGATAGATGTAACATCGGGAGGGAATGTTTTAATTAAATTGATATTGGTGGTTGAATGATTTACATGTATTGTGTTACATGTTTTACATTGATGTTGGATTTTATTCCGCTGCGAATTATGCAAAAGAACCTTATTTTGATTAAATAAATGAGCATGACTGAACATTTTGATAATTTTGTGAAATGATTGTGTGACACCCTTCGGGGCATAATTACTCTGATGAATATCTTGTTATTTTAATTATAATAATTTGGGGTATTTAGAAGGGTGTTACATTAGTGGTATCAGAGCATAGTCGGTCGTGTCGAGTCGTAGTTATTCTGTTTCCCCTGTACGGGATAGGTGTTGTATAACTCTATCAGTACTTATTGTTTTAGTTGTTTGGGTTTTCAGAATAGAGATGGCTGGAAGAGGTAGAGACGATGCCGCAATTGCTGAGGCTCTGGGTATGCTAGCTGGAGTACTTGGAGGAAATCCGAATGTTGTGGGAATGGGAGCTGCTCGTCAACTGAGTGAGTTCCAGAAGAATAATCCTCCAATGTTCAAGGGAGCATACGATCCAGATGGTGCTCAGAAGTGGTTGAAGGAGATCGAGAGAATCTTTAGAGTAACTGAATGTGCTGATAACCAGAAGGTCAGGTTCGGTACACATATGCTGTCAGAGGAAGCTGGCGATTGGTGGGTTGCTACCCGCACTGAGTTGGAATCTGCTGGGGATGCTGAGATTTCTTGGGCTGTGTTCAGGGAAAGATTCCTGAGGAAGTATTTTCCAGAGGATGTCAGAGGGAAGAAAGAAATAGAATTCTTGGAGTTGAAGCAGGGTAACAGGTCGGTTACTGAGTATGCTGCGAAGTTCACAGAGCTGTCAAAGTACTATACTCCCTATAGTGAGGCTGCTGGAGAATTTTCGAAATGTGTGAAGTTTGAGAACGGGTTGCGTCCCGAGATCAAGCAGGCAATTGGATATCAGCGAATCAGGGTGTTTTCTGATTTGGTTGACTGTTGCAGAATATTTGAACAGGATTCCAAGGCTAGAGCAGAGAGCTATCAGCAGAGGGTTGATAGGAAGGGTAAGAATCAGATGGATCGTGGGAAACCGTATGCAGCTGGCAAAGGTTTCCAGAGACAGAGTGGGATGAAGAGGCCTAGTGGGGGAGACTCTAGTGCTCCTGCTAAGTGTTACAGATGTGGTCAGGCAGGACATCGTTTTCATGAGTGTGCTAGTGTTGAGAAGAAGTGTTTCAAGTGTGGTAAAGGTGGTCATTTGGCTGCGGATTGCCGGTTGAAGACTGTGACTTGCTTCAACTGCGGAGAGGTGGGTCATATCAGTCCACAGTGTCCTAAGCCGAAGAAGGAGAATCAGTCAGGAGGCAAGGTTTTTGCTCTCTCAGGTTCTGAGACTTCTGCAGATGATCGTTTGATCAGAGGTACGTGTTATATTAATGGCTTTCCTCTTATAGCTATTATTGACACAGGTGCTACTCATTCTTTTATATCTGTGGATTGTGCTGTGAAGCTTAAGTTAGAGATATCTGAGATGTATGGTAGTATGGTGATTGACACTCCTGCAAAGGGTTCAGTGACTACTACTTCAGTTTGCTTGAATTGTTCTTTGAATATTTTTGGTAGAAATTTTGGGATAGACCTTGTGTGTCTTCCACTAGTGCAGATTGATGTTATTCTGGGTATGAACTGGTTGGTGTTTAACCGAGTTTCTATCAACTGTTTTGATAAGACTGTGATCTTTCCTGGGATTGAGGAAGGAAAGAGTTTGTTTCTATCAGCAAGGCAGGTGAGTGAGGAAGTAGCAGATGGGGCAGAATTGTTTATGCTGTTAGCGACCTTGGAAGCTAAAGATAAACTGGTGATTTGCGATCTAGCTGTGGTGTGTGATTTTCCTGATGTGTTTCCGGAAGAAGTGAATGAATTGCCGCCAGAACGTGAAGTTGAGTTCTCGATTGATTTGGTACCTGGTACTAGACCGATATCGATGGCTCCGTATCGTATGTCTGCTGTTGAGCTAGCTGAATTGAAGAGTCAGTTGGAAGATTTGTTGGATAAGAAATTTATTCGTCCGAGTGTGTCACCGTGGGGTGCACCAGTGCTATTGGTTAAGAAGAAGGAAGGTACTATGAGGTTGTGTGTGGACTACAGGCAATTGAATAAAGTGACGATCAAGAATCGGTATCCTTTACCGAGGATTGATGATTTGATGGATCAATTGGTTGGTGCTAGTGTGTTCAGCAAGATAGACTTGAGATCTGGGTATCATCAGATACGTGTGAAAACTGAAGATATTCAGAAGACTACTTTCAGAACGAGGTATGGACATTATGAGTATTCTGTAATGCCTTTTGGTGTGACTAATGCGCCTGGAGTATTTATGGAGTATATGAATAGGATTTTTCATCCGTATCTAGATCAGTTTGTCGTGGTGTTTATTGATGACATTTTGGTGTATTCGAAATCTGAAGAAGAGCATGCTGAACATTTGAGAGTGGTGTTGGAAGTTCTACGAGAAAAGAAGTTATTTGCTAAACTGTCAAAGTGTGAATTTTGGTTAGAAGAGGTTAGTTTTCTGGGTCATGTGATTTCAAGAGGTGGTGTTGCTGTTGATCCTTCTAAGATAGAAGCGGTATCTAAGTGGGAAGCTCCGAAGTCAGTTTCTGAGATAAGGAGTTTCCTTGGACGTGCAGGTTATTATAGGAAGTTTATTGAGGGATTTTCTAAGTTGGCGTTACCATTGACGATGTTGACTAGAAAGGGGCAAGTGTTTGTTTGGGATTCAAAATGTGAAGAAGGTTTCCAAGAGTTAAAGAGAAGGTTAACTACTGCTCCTATTTTGATATTACCGAGTTCGTCAGAACTATTTGAGGTTTATTGTGATGCTTCATTGTTGGGGTTAGGTGGTGTGTTGATGCAGAATAAGCAGGTTATAGCTTATGCTTCGAGACAGCTGAGGGTTCATGAGAGGAACTATCCGACTCACGATTTAGAGTTGGCAGCTGTGGTATTTGTTCTGAAGTTATGGAGGCATTATTTGTACGGGTCAAGATTTGAAGTTTTCAGTGACCATAAGAGTTTAAAGTACTTGTTTGATCAGAAAGAGCTGAATATGAGACAGAGGAGATGGTTAGAGTTTCTGAAGGATTATGATTTTGGTTTGAATTACCATCCGGGAAAAGCAAATGTAGTGGCTGATGCATTGAGTCGGAAATCATTGCATATGTCTATGTTGATGGTTAAGGAATTGGATTTAATTGAACAGTTTAGAGACTTGAGTTTGGTGTGTGAGAGTACTCACAATAGTGTTAAATTGGGAATGCTGAAGTTAACGAGTGGTATTCTGGATGAGATCAGAGAGGGTCAGAAATCCGATATGCTTTTGGTTGATAAGTTGACTTTAGTGAATCAAGGTCAGGGTGGCGAATTCAGAGTTGATGAGAATGGTATTTTGAAATTTGGTAGTCGGGTGTGTATTCCGGATGTTACTGAGCTTAAGAAGAGTATTCTTGAAGAAGGACATCGTAGTGGTTTGAGTATTCATCCTGGAGCTACGAAGATGTATCATGATTTGAAGAAGTTATTTTGGTGGCCGGGAATGAAAAGAGAAATTGCAAGTTTTGTTTATTCCTGTTTGACTTGTCAGAAGTCAAAGATTGAGCATCAGAAGCCGTCTGGGCTAATGCAACCGTTGGCTATTCCAGAGTGGAAGTGGGATAGTATCAGTATGGATTTTGTTTCTGGTTTGCCGAGGACAAATAAGAATTTTGAAGCTATTTGGGTGATTGTGGATAGATTGACGAAATCGGCTCATTTCATTCCGATCAGAATGGATTATCCGTTAGAAAGATTGGCTGAGTTGTATATTGAGAAGATTGTAAGTTTGCATGGTATTCCGTCTAGTATTGTTTCTGACAGAGATCCTAGATTTACATCGAAGTTTTGGGAAGGTTTGCAGAAGGCTTTGGGAACTAAGCTGAGATTGAGTTCTGCATATCATCCGCAGACTGATGGTCAGACTGAGAGGACGATTCAGTCATTAGAGGATCTTTTGAGAGCTTGTGTTTTGGAAAAAGGAGGTGCTTGGGATTGTTATTTGCCTTTGATTGAATTTACCTACAACAATAGTTTTCATTCGAGCATTGGTATGGCACCGTTTGAAGCTTTGTATGGTAGGAGATGTCGGGCACCTTTATGTTGGTATGAGTCCGGTGAGAGTGCTGTGGTTGGACCGGAGATTGTTCAACAAACTACGGAAAAGATTAAGATGATTCAGGAGAAGATGAGAATTGCTCAGAGTCGTCAGAAGAGTTATCATGATAAGAGGAGGAAGTCACTTGAGTTCCAAGAGGGAGATCATGTGTTTCTTCGGGTTACTCCAATAACTGGTGTTGGTCGAGCTCTGAAGTCGAAGAAGTTGACACCTCGATTTATTGGTCCTTATCAGATTTTGGAGAGGATAGGGGGAGTAGCCTATCGTATTGCTTTACCGCCGTCGCTTGCGAATTTGCACGAGGTTTTTCATGTGTCTCAGTTGAGGAGGTACATTCATGATCCGTCGCATGTAGTCCAAGTAGATGATGTACAGGTGAGAGATAACCTGACTGTTGAAACATCACCTATGAGGATCGAGGATCGAGAGTTGAAGCAGTTGCGGGGTAAAGAGATTGCCTTGGTGAAGGTAACTTGGGGAGGACCAGCAGGTGGCAATGTGACTTGGGAACTGGAGAGTAAGATGAAGGAGTCTTACCCAGAGTTGTTCGCTTGAGGTATGTTTTCGAGGACGAAAACTCTTTTAGTGGGGGAGAGTTGTAACACCCCGATAATAATAAAATAATTATTTAAATTGAGTTAATAATTTATTTATTAATTTAATTAAATAATTAGAAATTTTATTATTATTATTTTTGGATTATTATTATTTGGAAAATATATATATAAGTTGGAATTAAGGAAAAAGTCCCATTTGGGAGTAAAAACATTTCACGTGAAACAGAGAAGCATCGTGAAAAAGGAAAAAGGGCAGAGAAGAGGAGAAAGGAGCCGAAGAGCAAAGGTTGAAGAACGGAGAAGCTTGAAGCTCAAAGATTTTGCCGGATTGTTAAGGTAAGGGGGGTTTATCGTTGATTAACGGGTATTCTGGGATCATATGTAATGGGTAGTGATAACCTTGAATTGACCCTAATTGGGATTTGATGAGTGCTGAATATTTGTATGAATAAGTTGTGTAAAAGCTGAAATGGAACCCGTAATTGTGTGAGTCGTGTTTTCCCGAACGCGTAGCTTTTTACGGAATTGGAATCGGAGGTCCGGAAGTCCTCCAACGGCGGAGAATGCGGAGAATTCTGCATTCTGCTGTGTGTTAGCGCAGGAACAGCTTTCTGTCTTGCGTTAACCGGTTAACCCAGGGCGTTAACCGGTTAACACTGTGTTAAATTGTGAATATATGCTGTTTTGGCTGCGTTAACCGGTTAACCCAGGGTGTTAACCGGTTAACGCTATAGAAATTTGTGACAGGAGGCGTGTTGTGCTGCGTTAACCGGTTAACCCAGGGCGTTAACCGGTTAACGCTGTTGCAGAGAGGAAAAAGTGGAATTTGAATGTTGTGTACATAATTGAGAGTTGGCCTATGTTGGCGTATGATTAAATAGGGATTATTTCCCGCTGTTTTGAGCAGTATCGGTATTAGTAGAGTGTGCTAATACTGTGATTGAATTAATTGACGTAAAATGATGATTTGATGCATGTTTTTGATACATGTGTGATAGTATGCATAATATTATGAATGTATAGGTTATGAATGTGTGGTGAATGGACTGTTTTATGGCTTAGAGTGTGAGCATATGTCCATTGTGGATTTTGTTGTGATGTTGCATTGCTAGATGATTAGCATGCATTATGTGGCCTTTATGGTGGTAGCTAATTCCCATGGTGAGGAATTAGTGATGTTAGTCGTTTGGACTGTTGTTGATGTTGCATGCTAGGTGAATTAGCGTGCATAGCATAGCCCTTGGGGTGGTAGCTAATTCCCATGGTGAGGAATTAGTGATGTGAGTCACTAGGTCTCAAATGAGTGGGACTGGTGAGCTTGGTAGCCGTACCTGGAGTTGGTCGGTGAAGTTGAACTATATGTTCAAGAATAGTCGGTACCGCATGCATGGAGTCTCATTGCATTAAATTATGTATGGCGTATAGTATGAATGGATGTATTCCAATATTATACGTGTGTGTGTTGTTGTCAAGTATAATTTGAGAGTATACTTGTGCTTTATGTTGATATTTGACATGATGTGTTGTTACTGAATATGTGTGCAATTGGGGTGATTAATGTGTTGTCTACTTAGCATTACATGTTGTCCTATAATGCTTGTTATATTGATTGAGGAACTCACCCTTACACCTATTTTTCAGGTAACGAGAAACGAGTTGAATAGAAGCTAATACTTGGAGTCTAGGGTGGTTCTTATGGGTCATGCTCTGATAGATGTAACATCGGGAGGGAATGTTTTAATTAAATTGATATTGGTGGTTGAATGATTTACATGTATTGTGTTACATGTTTTACATTGATGTTGGATTTTATTCCGCTGCGAATTATGCAAAAGAACCTTATTTTGATTAAATAAATGAGCATGACTGAACATTTTGATAATTTTGTGAAATGATTGTGTGACACCCTTCGGGGCATAATTACTCTGATGAATATCTTGTTATTTTAATTATAATAATTTGGGGTATTTAGAAGGGTGTTACAACCTCCGCTTGAATTTCTGAACTTTAGCTTTTGAGCGTTTGAGTTCAGCTGAGGATTTTTTCACAAAGCCTAATCCAGACTTGGTTCCAGACTTCTGTCCCACCTTTAGGATCTCTTCCAAGGAGTCTGTTCCTTTATTGAGCATTCTGATGGATTTCGTCATTTGCTCCAGCTTGGAGGTCAGCAAGATTATCTCACCATTTATACCATCTATGACTGTCAGATGCTTCTGTTTTTCATCCTCCAGTTCCTTGATGAGCTTCTTCGCTTTTCTCCTTGTCCACGCACTTCTGCACTGGTGACACATAGCTCCTTATATGATGCAGCAAGTTCATCAAAGGTCAGTTCATCTGCACTTGAGTCATCATCAGTGGCACAAACACCAGTTAGTGCACTGACATGTTTAGCAGATTCTCCTTCAAATTCACTCTCAGAATCTCCCTCTGACCATGTTACATATAGCCCCTTCTTTTGCATCTTGAGGTAAGTAGGACATTCTGCTCTAATGTGTCCATAACCTTCACAACCATGACACTGGATCCCCTTGCCTTGGTTGAACTTTTCTTCAGAAGTTGATCTTTTCCTGATGTCAGACGAGATGTTCTTGACATTTGGTCTACCTCTTTGATCAATCTTCTTCACGAACTTGTTGAACTGTCTCCCAAGCATGGCTATGGCTTCTGATATGCTTTCATCACCTCTAGTATATCCTGCTTCTGACTCCTCTTCAGTATTTGATACAAAAGCTACGCTTTTGTTCTTCTTTTCAACATTCTCAGACAAGCCCATTTCAAAGGTTTGGAGAGAACCAAAGAGCTCATCCACCTTCATGTTGCAGATATCTTGAGCCTCTTCTATTGCAGTGACCTTCATGGAAAATCTCTTAGGTAATGACCTGAGAATCTTTCTTACAAGTTTCTCTTCAGCCATTTTCTCACCTAAGCCACCAGAGGTGTTTGCAATCTCAAGAATATTCATGTGAAAGTCATGAATAGTCTCATCCTCTTTCATCCTCAGATTTTCAAACTTGGTGGTCAGCATCTGAAGTTTGGACATCTTCACCTTGGAGGTACCTTCATGAGTTATCTTGAGGGTATCCCAAACTTCCTTAGCCAACTCACAGTGGTGCACCAGCCTGAAGATGTTCTTACTGATTCCATTAAACAATGCATTCAAGGCCTTAGAATTTCCAAGGGCTAATGCCTCTTGCTCCTTATCCCACTCTTCTTCAGGAATTTGCACACTGACTCCATCTTCACCTGTCTTCGTTGGATGTTCCCATCCTTTGTTGACAGCTCTCCAGACTTTGCTATCTAGAGACCTTAAGAAGGCTATCATACGAGGCTTCTAGTCATCATAGTTAGAGCCATCCAACATGGGTGATCTATTTGAGTGTTCTATATCCTTGTCCATGGTACTAGAAAGTAACTTCCCTAGATCTCACCCAGAAATTAACAGGCAGGGTGCCTGCTCTGATGCCAATTGAAATTCTAGTTAATAGACTTCCGATGTCACAAGGGTTGTTATGAGATCCAATTCTGCGCAGACAAGAATTATGCAGAACTTAAAATGTAAGTGTAGTAAATAACACAAGTAATTATTTACCCAGTTCGGTCCAACATGACCTACGTCTGGGGGCTACCAAGCCAGGGAGGAAATCCACTATTAGTAGTATTAATTCAGACCTTAAACCAACTGTTTAACCCTATCACTTAATACCTACCCAATGCAATTTCAATCTTACACTAAGATCAGAGTTCCTACTCACTCCCCCTCAATCACCTCAGTGATTACTACCTTTAATCAATATTAAAGACAATTATGAAGTCACACTTCAAACAACTCTTGATTGTGCTTAACAGCTTTAATCAAGATACATAGCAGTCACGCTTAAAAGCTTAGAGTGACACAACACTTACAACTCAATGAACACCCTATACCAATGCAATCATCTATGTGATAATAGCTTGGCTTACAAGATACGTCTAATACAAGACACACAAAAATACAACAGTGAAGTATGATGGACACACTAAATCTTCACGCCTAAAATCCCCAGTTCTGAATGAAGGATTGTCATCCTTTTATATTGCAGCACTTGGGCCTTGTACTTGTATTTTCCTGAAATTAAGGTCACGCGAGTTCCCCTAAATTCCACATCTAGGTTACTAACAAATAGGCTATTTGTTAGGTTCATTAATTGTAGCTTGGTTGTTGGTTTCCTGGATTTTCTCTTAGCTGTTGAATCCCTGAAGAATAGCCTGAGAAAAATACTGAAACAAAAAAACTAAACAACCTACAATATAGCATACACTGTCAGGAATGAATGTCACAACATTCAGTTTGACATCCAAATCAAGGACCATATGCTAAGTCTGTTTTTCCTGAAAACAAACTGTACAAATTTGCTGAACTGTACAGGACCAATCTGTCCATACCTCAGTATCAGCGTACATTAATAAATGTCAAGACATCCAATTTGACATTTACACAATTAGCCTTATGTCATGTCTGTTATCCTCCTGAAGAACAGACTGAGATACATACTGACGTGTAGCAGAAAACCACTATGCCTATTGTTCAGTATATGCTGTCAATGATGAATGTCATAACATCCAGTTTGACATTCAGACAGTAGGCCTTATGCCAGGTCTGGTATTTCCTTGATAACCAGATTGAAAATAAATACTGAGTTCTAACAGAACACCAACTGTTCTATTCCTCAGTATCTGCTGACAGGGATCAATGTCATAACATCCAGTTTGACATTCAATAAATCTTGTATTAGCTAATCCTGCAATATACTACTCAAGTATGTCATGACATCAGCCAAGACATCAGAGTACAGCTAGATATTCTAACATACAATGCAGTCAAACAAACACCTCCACAGCATGTCATGACATCAGTCAAGACATTAGAATCCAACTAGTGTTTTACCATACAATGCAGCCAATTAAACACCTACACATTTTAAATAGTTCTTGACATTCAAAAAATACAAAAATATTTTCCTAACCTATTTGAATGATGATGAATCTATGAAAAATATTCTCATCAATTTTTTAATTGATTTGAGATTTATTTGAGATTTTAGTTCAATTAGGTTATTTTTATTCATTTTTAATTGATTAAAAATAGTTTCTGACTTTTAAAAATGCTGAAATTTTTTGTCAAACTTTGTTTGACCTTGTTGAACTTGGGATAAATCACTTGGACCTTTCAAGGTTGATTTGAAGAGATTTTGAAGTTTGACCTTTCTTTTATTTTTAGTTCAAGTTTATTTTAATATTAAAAATGCCAAAAATATTTTGCTTATTGTTTGACCTCCAATCTTCATCTCATTTCCGATTTCTCATTGTTTGACTTTGACTTTCAATGTCATTTGGTCAATACACATGGATTAGTACATTTTTTATTTCACCTTATGCATTTTAATCTTTCCATTTCATAATCCATTCTTCTTCTTCTTCTTCTTCTTCTTTTTTTGATCAATGAGTTAAAGGTTGATAAGTTAGCATTGACTAGGGAGGCTTAATCTTCCTTGATTCAAATCACGATTGCTTAACATAGCGCTAAATTGTGAAGAGGTTCCTTTTCTCAAGGTAACTCTATTGTGAACATAGTAAGCTGTATTCATAGCTTCAGCCCAAAAGTGCATAGGGAGCTTCTTTGCATGAATCATAGCTCTGGCAGATTCTTGAATAGTTCTATTTTTCCTTTCAACTATCCCATTCTGCTGAGGAGTTATAGGAGAGGAGAACTCATGACTTATTCCTTCAGACGAGAAAAACTCATCAAACTTGGAATTTTTGAACTCCGTACCATGATCACTCCTAATTCGGACAATACCACTGCCCTTTTCCCTTTGAAGTCTAATGCACAGTTCTTTGAAGACATCAAATGCATCTGACTTTTCTCTGATGAAGCTTATCCAAGTGTATCTGGAATGGTCATCAACCACCACATATGCATATCTCTTTCCACCCAGACTTTCAACCTGCATAGGTCCCATTAAGTCCATGTGCAACAGTTCCAGAATTATGGAAGTTGTGGGATGTCCCAGCTTAGGGTGTGACATCTTGGTTTGCTTGCCAGCCTGGCATTCTCCACAGACTCTTCCTTCATCAATAAGCAACTTTGGGATTCCTCTAACTGCTTCCTTGGATATGATCTTTTTCATTCCCCTTAAGTGGAGATGACCAAGGCGTCTATGCCACAGTTTCACCTCCTGTTCTTCCTTGGCTGAGGAGCACATTGTGGAAAAGTTTGAGAGCTTAGGTTCCCACAGATAACAGTTAGCTTTGGATCTGGATCCTCTCATAACTTCTTGATTATCTTCATTTGTCACAACACATAGCTCCTTAGTGAACTGAACATAGTATCCTTGATCACACAGCTGACTTATGCTGATGAGGTTGGCAGTCAGTCCTTTTACTAACATCACATTATTCAGTTCTGGGACTCCAGAGCAGTCCAGCTTACCCACACCTTTTATTTTTCCTTTAGCACCATCACCAAAGGTCACATAACTGGTAGTGTGAGGTTGTATATCCACCAATATATTCTTCATACCAGTCATATGTCTTGAGCAGCCATTGTCAAAGTACCAGTCTTCTCTGGTGGATGCCCTTAGAGCTGTGTGAGCTAACCAATCATACCATTGTTGTTTCTTGATGGGGGCATTATGCCTATATGCCTTATGCTTAGGTCTGACATGGGGGGCGTGGTGAGGATAACCATGCAGCCTGTAGCAGAACACTTTTATATGGCCAAACCTACCACAGTGATGACATCTCCATCGCTGAAATTTCTTCTTCTGATGGTTACTCATCCTGGTTCCCTGATGTTGAGACATCGGGTGTGACCTCCGCTTGAATTTCTGAACTTTAGCTTTTGAGCGTTTGAGTTCAGCTGAGGATTTTTTCACAAAGCCTAATCCAGACTTGGTTCCAGACTTCTGTCCCACCTTTAGGATCTCTTCCAAGGAGTCTGTTCCTTTATTGAGCATTCTGATGGATTTCGTCATTTGCTCCAGCTTGGAGGTCAGCAAGATTATCTCACCATTTATACCATCTATGATTGTCAGATGCTTCTGTTTTTCATCCTCCAGTTCCTTGATGAGCTTCTTCGCTTTTCTCCTTGTCCACGCACTTCTGCACTGGTGACACATAGCTCCTTATATGATGCAGCAAGTTCATCAAAGGTCAGTTCATCTGCACTTGAGTCATCATCAGTGGCACAAACACCAGTTAGTGCACTGACATGTTTAGCAGATTCTCCTTCAAATTCACTCTCAGAATCTCCCTCTGACCATGTTACATATAGCCCCTTCTTTTGCATCTTGAGGTAAGTAGGACATTCTGCTCTAATGTGTCCATAACCTTCACAACCATGACACTGGATCCCCTTGCCTTGGTTGAACTTTTCTTCAGAAGTTGATCTTTTCCTGATGTCAGACGAGATGTTCTTGACATTTGGTCTACCTCTTTGATCAATCTTCTTCACGAACTTGTTGAACTGTCTCCCAAGCATGGCTATGGCTTCTGATATGCTTTCATCACCTCTAGTATATCCTGCTTCTGACTCCTCTTCAGTATTTGATACAAAAGCTACGCTTTTGTTCTTCTTTTCAACATTCTCAGACAAGCCCATTTCAAAGGTTTGGAGAGAACCAAAGAGCTCATCCACCTTCATGTTGCAGATATCTTGAGCCTCTTCTATTGCAGTGACCTTCATGGAAAATCTCTTAGGTAATGACCTGAGAATCTTTCTTACAAGTTTCTCTTCAGCCATTTTCTCACCTAAGCCACCAGAGGTGTTTGCAATCTCAAGAATATTCATGTGAAAGTCATGAATAGTCTCATCCTCTTTCATCCTCAGATTTTCAAACTTGGTGGTCAGCATCTGAAGTTTGGACATCTTCACCTTGGAGGTACCTTCATGAGTTATCTTGAGGGTATCCCAAACTTCCTTAGCCAACTCACAGTGGTGCACCAGCCTGAAGATGTTCTTACTGATTCCATTAAACAATGCATTCAAGGCCTTAGAATTTCCAAGGGCTAATGCCTCTTGCTCCTTATCCCACTCTTCTTCAGGAATTTGCACACTGACTCCATCTTCACCTGTCTTCGTTGGATGTTCCCATCCTTTGTTGACAGCTCTCCAGACTTTGCTATCTAGAGACCTTAAGAAGGCTATCATACGAGGCTTCTAGTCATCATAGTTAGAGCCATCCAACATGGGTGATCTATTTGAGTGTTCTATATCCTTGTCCATGGTACTAGAAAGTAACTTCCCTAGATCTCACCCAGAAATTAACAAGCAGGGTGCCTGCTCTGATGCCAATTGAAATTCTAGTTAATAGACTTCCGATGTCACAAGGGTTGTTATGAGATCCAATTCTGCGCAGACAAGAATTATGCAGAACTTAAAATGTAAGTGTAGTAAATAACACAAGTAATTATTTACCCAGTTCGGTCCAACATGACCTACGTCTGGGGGCTACCAAGCCAGGGAGGAAATCCACTATTAGTAGTATTAATTCAGACCTTAAACCAACTGTTTAACCCTATCACTTAATACCTACCCAATGCAATTTCAATCTTACACTAAGATCAGAGTTCCTACTCACTCCCCCTCAATCACCTCAGTGATTACTACCTTTAATCAATATTAAAGACAATTATGAAGTCACACTTCAAACAACTCTTGATTGTGCTTAACAGCTTTAATCAAGATACATAGCAGTCACGCTTAAAAGCTTAGAGTGACACAACACTTACAACTCAATGAACACCCTATACCAATGCAATCATCTATGTGATAATAGCTTGGCTTACAAGATACGTCTAATACAAGACACACAAAAATACAACAGTGAAGTATGATGGACACACTAAATCTTCACGCCTAAAATCCCCAGTTCTGAATGAAGGATTGTCATCCTTTTATATTGCAGCACTTGGGCCTTGTACTTGTATTTTCCTGAAATTAAGGTCACGCGAGTTCCCCTAAATTCCACATCTAGGTTACTAACAAATAGGCTATTTGTTAGGTTCATTAATTGTAGCTTGGTTGTTGGTTTCCTGGATTTTCTCTTAGCTGTTGAATCCCTGAAGAATAGCCTGAGAAAAATACTGAAACAAAAAAACTAAACAACCTACAATATAGCATACACTGTCAGGAATGAATGTCACAACATTCAGTTTGACATCCAAATCAAGGACCATATGCTAAGTCTGTTTTTCCTGAAAACAAACTGTACAAATTTGCTGAACTGTACAGGACCAATCTGTCCATACCTCAGTATCAGCGTACATTAATAAATGTCAAGACATCCAATTTGACATTTACACAATTAGCCTTATGTCATGTCTGTTATCCTCCTGAAGAACAGACTGAGATACATACTGACGTGTAGCAGAAAACCACTATGCCTATTGTTCAGTATATGCTGTCAATGATGAATGTCATAACATCCAGTTTGACATTCAGACAGTAGGCCTTATGCCAGGTCTGGTATTTCCTTGATAACCAGACTGAAAATAAATACTGAGTTCTAACAGAACACCAACTGTTCTATTCCTCAGTATCTGCTGACAGGGATCAATGTCATAACATCCAGTTTGACATTCAATAAATCTTGTATTAGCTAATCCTGCAATATACTACTCAAGTATGTCATGACATCAGCCAAGACATCAGAGTACAGCTAGATATTCTAACATACAATGCAGTCAAACAAACACCTCCACAGCATGTCATGACATCAGTCAAGACATTAGAATCCAACTAGTGTTTTACCATACAATGCAGCCAATTAAACACCTACACATTTTAAATAGTTCTTGACATTCAAAAAATACAAAAATATTTTCCTAACCTATTTGAATGATGATGAATCTATGAAAAATATTCTCATCAATTTTTTAATTGATTTGAGATTTATTTGAGATTTTAGTTCAATTAGGTTATTTTTATTCATTTTTAATTGATTAAAAATAGTTTCTGACTTTTAAAAATGCTGAAATTTTTTGTCAAACTTTGTTTGACCTTGTTGAACTTGGGATAAATCACTTGGACCTTTCAAGGTTGATTTGAAGAGATTTTGAAGTTTGACCTTTCTTTTATTTTTAGTTCAAGTTTATTTTAATATTAAAAATGCCAAAAATATTTTGCTTATTGTTTGACCTCCAATCTTCATCTCATTTCCGATTTCTCATTGTTTGACTTTGACTTTCAATGTCATTTGGTCAATACACATGGATTAGTACATTTTTTATTTCACCTTATGCATTTTAATCTTTCCATTTCATAATCCATTCTTCTTCTTCTTCTTCTTCTTCTTTCTTTTTGATCAATGAGTTAAAGGTTGATAAGTTAGCATTGACTAGGGAGGCTTAATCTTCCTTGATTCAAATCACGATTGCTTAACATAGCGCTAAATTGTGAAGAGGTTCCTTTTCTCAAGGTAACTCTATTGTGAACATAGTAAGCTGTATTCATAGCTTCAGCCCAAAAGTGCATAGGGAGCTTCTTTGCATGAATCATAGCTCTGGCAGATTCTTGAATAGTTCTATTTTTCCTTTCAACTATCCCATTCTGCTGAGGAGTTATAGGAGAGGAGAACTCATGACTTATTCCTTCAGACGAGAAAAACTCATCAAACTTGGAATTTTTGAACTCCGTACCATGATCACTCCTAATTCGGACAATACCACTGCCCTTTTCCCTTTGAAGTCTAATGCACAGTTCTTTGAAGACATCAAATGCATCTGACTTTTCTCTGATGAAGCTTATCCAAGTGTATCTGGAATGGTCATCAACCACCACATATGCATATCTCTTTCCACCCAGACTTTCAACCTGCATAGGTCCCATTAAGTCCATGTGCAACAGTTCCAGAATTATGGAAGTTGTGGGATGTCCCAGCTTAGGGTGTGACATCTTGGTTTGCTTGCCAGCCTGGCATTCTCCACAGACTCTTCCTTCATCAATAAGCAACTTTGGGATTCCTCTAACTGCTTCCTTGGATATGATCTTTTTCATTCCCCTTAAGTGGAGATGACCAAGGCGTCTATGCCACAGTTTCACCTCCTGTTCTTCCTTGGCTGAGGAGCACATTGTGGAAAAGTTTGAGAGCTTAGGTTCCCACAGATAACAGTTAGCTTTGGATCTGGATCCTCTCATAACTTCTTGATTATCTTCATTTGTCACAACACATAGCTCCTTAGTGAACTGAACATAGTATCCTTGATCACACAGCTGACTTATGCTGATGAGGTTGGCAGTCAGTCCTTTTACTAACATCACATTATTCAGTTCTGGGACTCCAGAGCAGTCCAGCTTACCCACACCTTTTATTTTTCCTTTAGCACCATCACCAAAGGTCACATAACTGGTAGTGTGAGGTTGTATATCCACCAATATATTCTTCATACCAGTCATATGTCTTGAGCAGCCATTGTCAAAGTACCAGTCTTCTCTGGTGGATGCCCTTAGAGCTGTGTGAGCTAACCAAGCATACCATTGTTGTTTCTTGATGGGGGCATTATGCCTATATGCCTTATGCTTAGGTCTGACATGGGGGGCGTGGTGAGGATAACCATGCAGCCTGTAGCAGAACACTTTTATATGGCCAAACCTACCACAGTGATGACATCTCCATCGCTGAAATTTCTTCTTCTGATGGTTACTCATCCTGGTTCCCTGATGTTGAGACATCGGGTGTGACCTCCGCTTGAATTTCTGAACTTTAGCTTTTGAGCGTTTGAGTTCAGCTGAGGATTTTTTCACAAAGCCTAATCCAGACTTGGTTCCAGACTTCTGTCCCACCTTTAGGATCTCTTCCAAGGAGTCTGTTCCTTTATTGAGCATTCTGATGGATTTCGTCATTTGCTCCAGCTTGGAGGTCAGCAAGATTATCTCACCATTTATACCATCTATGATTGTCAGATGCTTCTGTTTTTCATCCTCCAGTTCCTTGATGAGCTTCTTCGCTTTTCTCCTTGTCCACGCACTTCTGCACTGGTGACACATAGCTCCTTATATGATGCAGCAAGTTCATCAAAGGTCAGTTCATCTGCACTTGAGTCATCATCAGTGGCACAAACACCAGTTAGTGCACTGACATGTTTAGCAGATTCTCCTTCAAATTCACTCTCAGAATCTCCCTCTGACCATGTTACATATAGCCCCTTCTTTTGCATCTTGAGGTAAGTAGGACATTCTGCTCTAATGTGTCCATAACCTTCACAACCATGACACTGGATCCCCTTGCCTTGGTTGAACTTTTCTTCAGAAGTTGATCTTTTCCTGATGTCAGACGAGATGTTCTTGACATTTGGTCTACCTCTTTGATCAATCTTCTTCACGAACTTGTTGAACTGTCTCCCAAGCATGGCTATGGCTTCTGATATGCTTTCATCACCTCTAGTATATCCTGCTTCTGACTCCTCTTCAGTATTTGATACAAAAGCTACGCTTTTGTTCTTCTTTTCAACATTCTCAGACAAGCCCATTTCAAAGGTTTGGAGAGAACCAAAGAGCTCATCCACCTTCATGTTGCAGATATCTTGAGCCTCTTCTATTGCAGTGACCTTCATGGAAAATCTCTTAGGTAATGACCTGAGAATCTTTCTTACAAGTTTCTCTTCAGCCATTTTCTCACCTAAGCCACCAGAGGTGTTTGCAATCTCAAGAATATTCATGTGAAAGTCATGAATAGTCTCATCCTCTTTCATCCTCAGATTTTCAAACTTGGTGGTCAGCATCTGAAGTTTGGACATCTTCACCTTGGAGGTACCTTCATGAGTTATCTTGAGGGTATCCCAAACTTCCTTAGCCAACTCACAGTGGTGCACCAGCCTGAAGATGTTCTTACTGATTCCATTAAACAATGCATTCAAGGCCTTAGAATTTCCAAGGGCTAATGCCTCTTGCTCCTTATCCCACTCTTCTTCAGGAATTTGCACACTGACTCCATCTTCACCTGTCTTCGTTGGATGTTCCCATCCTTTGTTGACAGCTCTCCAGACTTTGCTATCTAGAGACCTTAAGAAGGCTATCATACGAGGCTTCTAGTCATCATAGTTAGAGCCATCCAACATGGGTGATCTATTTGAGTGTTCTATATCCTTGTCCATGGTACTAGAAAGTAACTTCCCTAGATCTCACCCAGAAATTAACAGGCAGGGTGCCTGCTCTGATGCCAATTGAAATTCTAGTTAATAGACTTCCGATGTCACAAGGGTTGTTATGAGATCCAATTCTGCGCAGACAAGAATTATGCAGAACTTAAAATGTAAGTGTAGTAAATAACACAAGTAATTATTTACCCAGTTCGGTCCAACATGACCTACGTCTGGGGGCTACCAAGCCAGGGAGGAAATCCACTATTAGTAGTATTAATTCAGACCTTAAACCAACTGTTTAACCCTATCACTTAATACCTACCCAATGCAATTTCAATCTTACACTAAGATCAGAGTTCCTACTCACTCCCCCTCAATCACCTCAGTGATTACTACCTTTAATCAATATTAAAGACAATTATGAAGTCACACTTCAAACAACTCTTGATTGTGCTTAACAGCTTTAATCAAGATACATAGCAGTCACGCTTAAAAGCTTAGAGTGACACAACACTTACAACTCAATGAACACCCTATACCAATGCAATCATCTATGTGATAATAGCTTGGCTTACAAGATACGTCTAATACAAGACACACAAAAATACAACAGTGAAGTATGATGGACACACTAAATCTTCACGCCTAAAATCCCCAGTTCTGAATGAAGGATTGTCATCCTTTTATATTGCAGCACTTGGGCCTTGTACTTGTATTTTCCTGAAATTAAGGTCACGCGAGTTCCCCTAAATTCCACATCTAGGTTACTAACAAATAGGCTATTTGTTAGGTTCATTAATTGTAGCTTGGTTGTTGGTTTCCTGGATTTTCTCTTAGCTGTTGAATCCCTGAAGAATAGCCTGAGAAAAATACTGAAACAAAAAAACTAAACAACCTACAATATAGCATACACTGTCAGGAATGAATGTCACAACATTCAGTTTGACATCCAAATCAAGGACCATATGCTAAGTCTGTTTTTCCTGAAAACAAACTGTACAAATTTGCTGAACTGTACAGGACCAATCTGTCCATACCTTAGTATCAGCGTACATTAATAAATGTCAAGACATCCAATTTGACATTTACACAATTAGCCTTATGTCATGTCTGTTATCCTCCTGAAGAACAGACTGAGATACATACTGACGTGTAGCAGAAAACCACTATGCCTATTGTTCAGTATATGCTGTCAATGATGAATGTCATAACATCCAGTTTGACATTCAGACAGTAGGCCTTATGCCAGGTCTGGTATTTCCTTGATAACCAGACTGAAAATAAATACTGAGTTCTAACAGAACACCAACTATTCTATTCCTCAGTATCTGCTGACAGGGATCAATGTCATAACATCCAGTTTGACATTCAATAAATCTTGTATTAGCTAATCCTGCAATATACTACTCAAGTATGTCATGACATCAGCCAAGACATCAGAGTACAGCTAGATATTCTAACATACAATGCAGTCAAACAAACACCTCCACAGCATGTCATGACATCAGTCAAGACATTAGAATCCAACTAGTGTTTTACCATACAATGCAGCCAATTAAACACCTACACATTTTAAATAGTTCTTGACATTCAAAAAATACAAAAATATTTTCCTAACCTATTTGAATGATGATGAATCTATGAAAAATATTCTCATCAATTTTTTAATTGATTTGAGATTTATTTGAGATTTTAGTTCAATTAGGTTATTTTTATTCATTTTTAATTGATTAAAAATAGTTTCTGACTTTTAAAACTGCTGAAATTTTTTGTCAAACTTTGTTTGACCTTGTTGAACTTGGGATAAATCACTTGGACCTTTCAAGGTTGATTTGAAGAGATTTTGAAGTTTGACCTTTCTTTTATTTTTAGTTCAAGTTTATTTTAATATTAAAAATGCCAAAAATATTTTGCTTATTGTTTGACCTCCAATCTTCATCTCATTTCCGATTTCTCATTGTTTGACTTTGACTTTCAATGTCATTTGGTCAATACACATGGATTAGTACATTTTTTATTTCACCTTATGCATTTTAATCTTTCCATTTCATAATCCATTCTTCTTCTTCTTCTTCTTCTTCTTTCTTTTTGATCAATGAGTTAAAGGTTGATAAGTTAGCATTGACTAGGGAGGCTTAATCTTCCTTGATTCAAATCACGATTGCTTAACATAGCGCTAAATTTGCCTTATGGTACACTAACTACTAACACTAACCATTAACCATTAACATTTACTTTTTGCTCTTTACTTTTATGCAATTTACTATTCTTGTACATATTATACATTTGCTTTTCCCTTTGCTCACTTGATCACATGTTTATGTTAATGCCATTTGCCTTTTGCTCACTTGAGCATATAATTGTGTATATACTATTCTGCTTGTGTTTTGTTTTGATTGTTGAGAACCAAATGCAAAAAATGGACAAATATACTTAGACTTTAGGACTCTCCCTATGCAAATTTGGAGTCAAAGAGCAACAAGGCATTGGGCCTTTAGAATGCTTAAGCTTGAAGATGAACATTGAAAGGACCCTATTCTAAACTCCCTCTTGTCCATTCTTTGATTGTATTATAGAACCTTTTGATGTGTGTTTTCTTGGGCTAGGAGTTCCAACTTGAGCTTAATTGAGGAATCATTGCCATGAGCTTCTAAGAGAAAGAATTACAAGATGCCTTGAAGAGCTTTCCAAGAGTTCATTTGATTGATGATTGCTTGGGTTTATGTTTATGTGATTGCTTATTCCAAAGGATGGGAGCTACTTGAATCATCAATATGATCTCAAGAGAGGAACTCCATTGTGGTTTTGTTTCTTATTCCTTACCTCTTGCACGCTTAGGACTTTAGCCCTTCTCCTTCTTCTCTCCACTCTAACCCAAGCCAAAACTTTTGTGAAAACATATAACACTTGTTTTCAACATTAGAAACCTAAGCCTCATGCTTTTGATTTTCAAACTTTCTTTTCATAATACTCATTTTGAATTGAATCTCTAAGTCAACTTTGACCATATTTTGTATATGCTTTTCATTGGTAAATATAACCCATTCAAATGTTTTTGTGGTTTCAATGGCCACTTTCTTAATCAAATTTTTCATAACCTTTAGCTATTAGGTTTGAGTTATCCTTGAGGTAGATGTAATACTCACCTATATCCTTAGTGATGGACAATGAGTCTTCCATGCTTATTATAGGGTTAACCCCTCACTAGCATGTTGAAGCTATCCTCACATGGTGGATTTGTGGTTTTAGGTTGTGTTTTCTCCCTTTGATAACAAAAGACCTTAAGGCTTTTGGACCAATCAATTCCCCAACTCATTTTGAGATTGTTACCCCGAACTACGAGGTTTTGATCCTAATCGTTTTGAAGATGGTACGTAGGCAATGGGTTTATCCATCCAAACACAAAATGTAAATAAACTTGTATATTCTCTTCTCATCTCTTCAATCATGCTTGCACAAACAAATTTTCACAAAACAACAACCTTACCACAAGTATGAAAAGGGCTCCCTAGGAGTACCTATGATGTTTTGGGTGCCTAACACCTTCCCATTGCATAACCAACCCCCTTACCCAGATCTCTGACTCTCTTTTACTAGTTTTTGATTCGATAAAACTTTTAGGTTTTTGTTCACTTTCTAACCATTCCTTTGGATAAATAGAAGTGCGGTGGCGACTTGACTTGTATGATTTACCTTGGATTTAGTCAATATCTCTAATGGTAACGAATACCCCGCTACAGAAAAATGGCGACTCTGCTAGGGAGGCATGTGTTTGCCCTAGCGGGTTTTGCCTACTTTTCACATTTGTTGTTTTGTATTGTTTTGTTTTGTGACATATTTTTTGTGCAATTTGGGATTACTGTATTATATGTAATGATTGAATTGCTTGAATATTAATTCCTTGTATGCTTGGTGATCTTTGTGAGCTGAGTTCTATACCCAAATTCGAGTGCACTTAGGATAGGAGAATGGCGTAGTCTTGTTGACTTGTGTGGAGTTATTCCTTAGCAAGCTGACTTGCAAGTCCATTCACTTGGTGGAGGTCATGTTGGGATCAATAATGTCACACAAGTAGTTGTGGTTAGACATTACTCTTTCTAATATAGACCTTAGAAGCCAAGGACCTTAGTTTACCAAGCCCATCTTGGCCTATTTTTAGGATGTAGTGCGAAAGTCGTTCAAGTGTAAGATTTGATACGATTGTTATGCGATACTACACTCATAAGAGTCTCTCTTGAGAATATTTTTGGAATACGAGTAGTCGTTTCTCCGATAATATCCAAAAGATGGGATGATGACTATGGGAACCTCTTGTAGAACATGTTTGGCAGGGTTAAACCCTAGTACACTCCCTTTGGGTGGTTCTTAACCGAGACTCCATGCTCGTGACTCGCAACAAACCCTTGATTCGTGGTTGATCCGTTCATATATCCTTAATATCAGCGTAACTTGGATGTTGATAAGGTGTAAACCATAATCCACCAAAATGGATGATTGATATTAAGGATGATATGATCCATCCCATGACCTTTGTTTGGTGTGCTTTGCTTGATCCTTGAGTGTGATTGTTGCATTCATGCATTCATGCACCCATTTGCATCCATATCATCAATAATGAAGAAAATTTTCAAGGAACTTAAGAGGTCTATTTGCAAATTTTCAGACATGGAAAGACAAAGAAGGAATACAAAGAAGTACAGTTTCAGACAACCAGACTTGAAAGAGTTAAGGAATCTGACATCCTATGTACTAGATCCCTTGGGTTTCAAGGCTCGTTTTGGGAAGCTTCTGCCTCTGTTGACTACTCAGGTTGACGAAGGATTGATGAGTGTATTGGTGCAATTTTATGATCCTCTGTACCGTTGCTTCACATTTCCGGATTTCCAGCTTTTGCCTACGCTTGAGGAGTATGCCTACCTTGTGGGTATACCTATTCTAGACCAGTTGCCGTTCAGTGGCTTGGAGAATGTTCCTACTTCTCAAGAGATAGCAGACATGTTGCACATAGATGAATCTCTGGTCTGTGCTCATATGACTACCAAAGGTGGAATTCAAGGTTTCCCTTCTGAGTTCCTCATTGCTCAAGCTATTATGTATGGGAAGGCCATGAGTGAGGATGCCTTTGAAGCCATATTTGTACTTCTCATTTATGGGTTAGTGTTGTTCCCCAACATCGACAAGTTTGTAGATGTGAATGCTATTAGGATCTTCTCTACTCTTAATCCCGTTCCGACTCTGTTGGGTGACACTTATTTTTCTTTGCATATGAGGAATGCAAAGGGTGGTGGCGCCATTGTGTGTTGTTTGTCTCTGTTGTATAAGTGGTTTATTTCTCACTTACCGCAGACGGTCGCCTTCAAGGAGAATAAAGGATGTCTACGGTGGTCCACGAGACTCATGTCTCTCACTAATGATGATATCTCTTGGTACAACCGTGTGTATGATGGTATGAAGATTATCGACTCTTATGGTGAATTCTCCAATGTACCTCTTCTTGGTACATGTGGCGGGATTAACTACAACCCTGTTTTGGCACGTCGTCAGCTTGGGTTCCCCCTAAAGGATAAACCTAATAACATTCTGTTAGAGGGTGTGTTCATTCAGGAGGGTAAAAATCCCCAAAGCTTGAAGGGCAGAATGGTCCGTGCTTGGCGCAAGATTCATAGGAAAGGAAGGAAAGAGTTGGGTCCTAAGAATTGTGTTGCTATGGAGCCTTACACTGCTTGGGTTAGGAAGAGAGCGTCTATGTATCTCATGCCTTACGAGTATCCAAGATCTACACCTTTGGTTATGGCTGGGCCTTCAATCCTCCCTGACCAAGGAGTAGAGGAGTTGAGAGACGAAGACCGATCACGTGCCTGGATCCGTGAAAGAGAGGAGTTGCTTCAGCAGATCAAGGAGAAGGATGCTTTGATAGAGTTCCTCGAACATCAGGGTATTGATTATCCTGATGATGCATGGACTTCTCTACTTCCTCAGTCTTCTAAGTTTTGGAAAAGGAAGTATGATCGACTCGCCAAGGAGAAGGCAGATATGGAGGCAGCCTACGAGAGGGAGGTGAAGAGACTTCGTGCATCCTATCTTCCTGTGTCCAGAGCTTTGGATGATTGTTTCTAGGGATCCATAGGATGATTATTTTCCTTTTCTCTTGTATATGGTTACCAATGTTGTACTTCTTTGGTGTAAAATATTTCCCAGATATTATGTTTCCATATGTGATAATTGTTTAATACTTCCAAACTTTGCAAATAGAACCCTAAAGTTCCTTTGAAATAAAAGAAAAAATCATATGCACAAGCATTGCATGCATCATGTGCATAAGCAGGCTTTGTTCTCGGCTTCTTGTCCTGTGGTCTAACTCTGTGTTCTTCATTTATTTTGAAGACAAGCTGACTCACCGGTACTACACCAGAGCCAACATTTCAAGACTGATGGATCATTTGGAACAAGAGAACCGCGAGCTGAAAGAGGAAATGGCCAGATTAAGTGCCTTGATGGAATCATTCATGGTTGTCCAGAGCCAGTCTTCTCCGACACCTTCAACTCCTCCCTAGAGGACAGTCATCTCTGAGATTGTCTCCTCGACTGTGCCTGCGGCCAGTGCACACTTTGCTCCAACGGCCATGCCAGCCGGATTCCCGTGGGGGATGCCTCCCAATTTCATGCCCGAGGGTCCTACTCCCACCTAAGCTTCTATGCCGGCATCTAGCCCGGTCCTTGCTGTTCCTCCTCCTGTCGTGCATACTCTGCCCAGAGTAGACGACACCATCTATCATTCTGAGCCGTCTGAGGGCCCAGATGTCTATGAGAAGATGGACGCTATGAACGATCAATTTCTCGAGCTTCGCAAGGAATTGAAAACTCTCAGAGGAAAGGATCTGTTTGGTAAGTCTGCTGCCGAACTCTGCTTGGTTCCTAATGTGAAGATCCCTGTGAAATTCAAGGTCCCTGACTTTGAAAAATACAAGGGAAATACTTGCCCTCTCAGCCACCTGGTCATGTATGCCAAGAAAATGTCGACTCAAACTGACAATGACCAACTGATCATCCACTACTTTCAGGACAGTCTGTCCGGCGCTGCTCTGCGTTGGTACATGGGTTTAGACAGTGCGAACATCCGATCCTTCAACGATCTTGGCGAGGCCTTCGTCAAGCAATACAAGTACAATGTGGATATGGCTCCCGATAGGGATCAATTGAGGGTCATGTCACAGAAGGACAAGGAAACATTCAAAGAATACGCCCAGAGGTGGCGAGAGGTAGCAGCACAGATCATGCCCCCGCTAGAAGAGAAAGAGATGACTAAGATCTTTTTGAAGACCTTGAGTTATTTTTATTATGACTTCACCGAGATGGTGAATATGGGGATACGTCTAGAAGAAGGGGTTAAGGAAGGGCGTCTGACAAGAGAAGAAGGCTCTTCTGTCAAACGTTATGGGGCGTTTGCGAAAAAGAAAGATGGAGAGGCACATGTTGTGACCTCCCATATAAAACCAAGAAGACCCTCTATGAGGAGGAAGACCGTGCGTCCCACCGGTAACCAGCACCAGGTGGCTCATATAGCACATGTCTTCAGAGATAATCAGCAGTACCAGCAACACAACAACAATCAGCAACCACATCCGCAATATCAACAACAACAGCATCGTCCGCAACAGCAGGCCTACCAACCTCGAAACAGTAATCAAACCAGCACAAGTTACGAGAGGAAAAGGGTCACCTTCGATCCTATTCCGATGACGTATGCAGAGTTATATCCCTCTTTAATAGAGAGGAAGTTGATTACTTCGAGAGACCCACCGGCTATACCTACTAACCCCCAGTGGTGGTATAAGCCCGAATTACACTGTGTTTACCATTTTGGTGCTCCCGGCCACGACGTGGAGAATTGCTACCCTTTGAAGACCAAGGTTCAAGATCTTGTGAGGTGTGGCATTCTGTGTTTCGAGGATGTAAGTCCTAACATGAAGAAGAACCCATTGCCCGAGCATGGGAAATCTGTTAACATGGTCCAGGGTTGCCCTGGCAAGTACAAAGTCAAATACGTCAGTCATATTCGACAATCTCCGGTCGAGATGCATAGTTTGCTATGTGATGATAGTCATTATGAGCATGACCATGATAGATGTCGAGTCTGTTCTGTTAATCAAAGAGGTTGTCGCCAAGTGCGCAAAGATGTTCAAGAAATGCTGGATGAAGGAGTCATTGAGATCCTTCAAAACAGAAATGTTGACGAAGATGCTGATGAGGTCAACGTAATTTCTCCAGTATTCCAGATCCCCGAGCCTGTTATCATCAAGTATGATGGTAGCAAGCAGAAGGTTTCTCCCACATTAACCATTAAGCCGGTCGGACCAGTACCATACTCTTCTGAAAAAGCAGTTCCCTATCGCTACAATGTTGTAGCAGTGGAAAATGGGAAAGAGGTGTCCTTGCCTTCTTCATCTGTTGTAAATATTGTTGATGTTAGCGGTTTGACCCGTAGTGGTCGTGTATTTTCAGCACCGTCAAAACCTCAGGCTGATGCTCGAGGAAGTGTTGATGATGATTTTGTTGAGCGCCCGATTGGGAATGCTGTGAGCACTCCGAATCCGGCACTTGTTGTTAAGCCCTCCTCTACATTGAGAACTCCTGCTTCTGTTGGACCGAGCGGCAATACGAAAGAAGATTATGATGAGATGTTAAGGCTCATCAAAAAGAGCGAGTACAATGTTGTAGACCAGCTTCTACAAACGCCATCCAAAATATTTGTGTTATCATTGCTTTTGAATTCAGAACCACACCGAGAGGCTCTGCAGAAGGTGTTGGATGTGGCATACGTGGATCACGATGTCACGATAGAAAAATTCGATATCATTGTTGCAAACATTACTGCTTGTAACAACTTGAGTTTTTGTGACTCTGATCTCCCCGAGGAGGGAAGAGACCACAACTTGGCATTACACATATCTATGGGTTGCAAAGACGACGCCATGTCCAATGTACTGGTGGACACGGGGTCATCATTGAATGTATTGCCAAAAACCACTCAATCGAAGTTGTCATATCAGGGGCCTCCCATGAGGCAGAGTGGAATAGTTGTGAAGGCTTTCGATGGGTCTCGCAAAACTGTGATTGGTGAGGTTGATCTCCCAGTCAAAATCGGACCAAGTGATTTCCAGATTGCCTTCCAGGTTATGGATATTCACCCATCGTATAGTTGTCTCCTAGGCAGACCATGGATTCACGAGGCAGGCGGCGTGACATCCACCCTACACCAGAAACTGAAATTTGTAAAGAATAAGAAGCTGGTGGTGGTAGGGGAGAAAAGGCTCTCCTGGTTAGCCATTTGTCTTCCTTCTCATATATAGATGCTGAGGATGAAGTTGGAACTCCTTTCCAAGCTTTATCCATTGCTGAACCTATTGAGAAGAGAACTCCTTCATTTAATTCCTACAAAGATGCAAAGTTGGCCATTAAGCATGGTGCAACTGCTGGATTAGGGAAAATGATTGAGCTGGAAGACAACAAGTCCCGGGCTGGCATAGGTTATTCATCTGGGGTTTCTAGTACACAATGTCTGTTCAAGAATGGAGGTTTCATCCACACCAGTCAAGACGAGGAGATTGTTGCCATCTTGGAAGAGGACAAAGAGGATTCAGGCAACTTCATCATCCCTGGAGGAGTCTGCAATAATTGAGTCGTTGTTGATGTTCCAACAGTTATCCAATAGTCAAAGTAATGTTCATTGTGTTTAAAAACCCTTCTCCCATGCCAAAAGGAGGAGTGATGACATTGTTGGCGCATAAATACAATGATATTTTCATTCAATAGATTCATGTTAAATGTTTATTTTTCCAATCATTTTCCCTTTTCGTTTTTTGCATGAAATTGGTGATCATATAAAACCTCAAAAATAAGAATAAAATCAATCTTTTTATCTGCATAATGATTCACCTTGTTTGAATTCTAAAGCTTTTCATATCCAAAATCATTATGCAGGTTGATCAAACCCATTGAACATAATGACCCAACACCATCTCCCAACTTTGAATTCCCTGTATTTGCGGCGGAAGAAGATGATGTTGAAGAGATTCCTGACGAGATTACCCATCTACTTGAGCATGAAGAGAAGATCATTCAGCTGCATCTTGAGAATCTGGAAACAGTCAACTTGGGGTCTGAGGATTGTGTGCGAGAAGTGAAGATCGGGGCACTCCTGGAAGAGTCTGTTAAGAAAAGGTTGATTGAATTGCTACGAGAATATGTTGATGTCTTTGCCTAGTCATACGAAGACATGCCTGGTCTAGATACAGATATTGTGCAACATTTCCTACCTTTGAAACCTGAGTGCGTGCCTGTGAAGCAAAAGCTCAGAAGAACTCATCCCGATATGGCAGTAAAGATCAAAGAGGAAGTTCAGAAGCAAATTGATGCGGGGTTTCTGGTGACTTCTACATATCCTCAATGGGTGGCCAATATTGTGCCTGGGCCTAAGAAAGACGGAAAAGTCTGGATGTGTGTGGACTATAGAGACTTGAATAAAGCTAGTCCGAAAGATGATTTCCCTCTACCACATATTGATATGTTGGTAGACAATACAGCTAAATTCAATGTCTTCTCATTTATGGATGGATTTTCCAGATATAATCAGATCAAGATGGCACCCGAGGATATGGAGAAGACAACATTCATCACACCTTGGGGAACATTCTGTTATCGAGTGATGCCCTTCGGTTTGAAGAACGCCGGAGCCACGTATCAACGAGCTATGACCACCTTGTTTCATGATATGATGCACAAGGAGATCGAGGTATATGTTGACGATATGATCGCTAAGTCAAGAACGGAGGTTGAACATGTAGAGCACCTGTTGAAGCTTTTTCAGCGTTTGAGAAAGTATAAGCTCCGTCTGAATCCCAACAAGTGTACATTTGGAGTCCGTTCCGGCAAGTTATTGGGCTTTATTGTTAGTGAAAGAGGTATTGAGGTTGATCCTGCGAAGGTCAAAGCAATACAAGAGATGCCTGCGCCCAAAACTGAGAAGCAAGTCCGAGGTTTTCTTGGCCGCTTGAATTATATTTCTAGATTCATATCCCACATGACTGCCACATGTGCACCGATATTCAAGCTCCTACGGAAAGATCAGTCCCATGATTGGACCGAGGATTGCCAAAAAGTTTTCGACAGTATTAAAGAGTATTTGTCTGAGCCTCCGATCCTGTCCCCGCCCGTGGAAGGAAAACCATTGATTATGTATCTGACTGTTCTTGAAGACTCAATGGGTTGTGTCCTTGGTCAGCAAGACGAATCAGGAAAGAAAGAGTATGCCATCTACTACTTAAGCAAGAAGTTCACCGATTGTGAGTCTCGATACTCTATGCTTGAGAAGACATGTTGTGCTTTGGCTTGGGCTGCTAAGCGCTTACGCCATACGACTTGGTTGATATCCAGAATGGATCCCATCAAGTATATCTTCGAGAAGCCTGCTTTAACAGGGAGAATTGCTCGTTGGCAGATGTTGTTGTTTGAGTATGATATTGAGTATCGAGCTCAGAAGGCTATTAAAGGTAGTATCTTGGCTGACCACTTTGCACATCAGCCGATTGAGGATTATCAGTCAGTTCAGTATGACTTCCCAGATGAGGAGATTCTGTATTTGAAAATGAAAGATTGCGATGAGCCTACGCTCGATGAAGGGCCAGAGCTTGGTTCCAGATGGAGTATGGTGTTTGATGGCGCTGTAAATCAATATGGAAATGGTATTGGGGCAGTGATTATTACTCCTCAGGGCACACATATTCCTTTTACAGCAAGGCTAACTTTCAAATGCACGAATAATATGGCTGAGTATGAGGCCTGTATTATGGGATTGGAGGAATGCGTTGATCTAAGGATCAAGCATCTTGATGTTTACGGTGATTCGGCCCTCGTTGTTAATCAGATTAAGGGCGAATGGGAAACGAATCAGCCTGGCCTTATTCCATATAGGGATTATGCGAGGAGGATTTCAACGTTCTTTACTGAGGTTGACTTCCATCATATTCCTCGAGATGAGAATCGGATGGCAGACGCTCTTGCTACGCTTGCTTCAATGATTGTGGTTAGACTTTGGAATGAAGTTCCCAATATCACTGTGATGCGCTTGGACAGACCAGCCCATGTATTTGTAGTAGAAGAGGTAGAGGATGATAAGCCATGGTATTATGACATCAAGTGTTTCCTTCAGAGCCAATCTTACCCGCCTGGGGCATCTGTAAAAGACAGGAAGACTCTGAGGAGATTATCAGGAAGTTTCTACCTCAATGGCGATGTGCTTCATAAGAGAAATTTTGACATGGTGCTGCTCAGATGCATGGATAGACACGAAGCAGACCTGTTGATGACTGAGGTCCATGAGGGTTCATTTGGTACTCATTCCAATGGACATGCCATGGCTAGAAAGATATTGAGAGCAGGCTACTATTGGCTGATAATGGAGTCTGACTGTTGCAAATATGTGAAGAAATGCCATAAGTGTCAGATTTATGCGGATAAGATTCATATTCCCCCGACACTTCTGAATGTGATTTCATCACCATGGCCTTTCTCCATGTAGGGAATAGACATGATTGGCATGATAGAGCCAAAAGAGTCCAATGGAAACAGATTTATTCTTGATTACTTCACCAAGTGGGTTGAAGCGGCATCATATGCAAATGTGACCAGGCAGGTGGTCGTGAAGTTTATCAAGAATTAACTCATATGCCGATATAGTGTGTCAGATAAGATCATTACTGATAATGGATCTAACTTGAACAACAAAATGATGAAAGAACTGTGTAGTGAGTTCAAGATTGCACATCATAACTCTTCTCCCTATAGACCCAAGATGAATGGGGATGTTGAAGCTGCTAATAAGAATATCAAGAAGATTATCCAGAAGATGGTTGTCACGTACAAGGATTGGCATGAGATGCTGCCATTTGCTTTACATGGATATCGTACATCTGTCCGCACTTCAACAGGGCAACCCCTTTCTCTCTTGTTTATGGCATGGAGGCTGTACTCCCAGTAGAGGTGGAGATCCCATCAATGAGAGTCTTGATGGAAGCCAAGTTGACTGATGTTGAATGGGTTCAGAGTCGTTATGACCAGCTGAATTTGATAGAAGAAAAGAGATTGAATGCCATGTGCCATGGTCAATTATATCAGCAAAGGATGAAGAAAGCTTTTGATAAGAAGGTCAAGCCTCGTGTGTTCCGAGAAGGTGACCTTGTGCTCAAGAAAGTCTTGTCTTTCGCGCCCGATTCCAGGGGCAAGTGGACTCCAAACTATGAAGGTCCATATGTTGTTAAGAGAGCCTTTTCAAGTGATGCTTTGATACTTACAACTATGGATGGGGAGGATTTCACTCGTCCTGTGAATTCAGATGCAGTCAAGAAATACTTCGCCTAAAATAAAAACAGAATAGCTCGCTAAGTTGAAAACCCGAAAGGGCGGCTTAGGCAAAAATGAGCGTCTCGGTGGATTGAGAACCCGAAAGGGCGGTCCTGGCAAAAGTTAGAGACATAAAAAATGAATATATGTATCCCTCTAGATGGAGTACCTCATCCTGGGGCAATCTAGGCAAAAAATTAGGGATTTGGCAAGTAACTGCATCCTGACAAGGCTTTGTTCTACAACTGTCATCCGTCAGAGATTCTTGCTCATTCGTCATCAACCAAAGCTACAAATACATCGGATTCAGATTTTGGTGGAGAAATGGTCATTATGTTCAATGTAGCCCTTTTACAATATATATCACCATATTCAAATTTGTAAAGATCTATGGAGTCTTGCCATTTGCAGACTATCATTCCATCAAATAAATTTGAGCCTTTTATCCAATTATTTGCACTCTTATTTGTTTCTATTCAACAAATGTTTTGCATGTTTTAATTGAGAAAATATCATTGTCAAATTTTTCATAATTTGTTTTTAAACAAAGCGAACATTCACAATGACGAAAGGATACTAAGGAGATCCTCAGTGCTCTCCCAAAGATGGTATGATCCCCAACAAGGTAAGACATTTGATCATATTCCTGGCATGCTTGTATCTTCTTCCTCCGGGGCCTTTTATGGTTTTTTTACTGAGCGGAGTGTTTGGTGAGATATTCACCACTTTTCCCTTCAGTAGAGAAGCGACCTCTCCTCCTCAGCAGATGTGATCTCTTTGGTAAGTACGGTATTTGGTGGTGGCTCCCCAGATTTCCTTCACCTCCTCTGATTGGTTCCCCAGTAGGGTTGCTTATGCGGCAGATTTTATCTGTGCAAAAACTCCTTTCCCCAGATGGAATGATTGATGTTCATCCCCCTGCAGAGATCTTTGCTTCCTGGTATCTCTTGCCCTCATCAGATTGGATTCTCTCCGGTGAACCTGGCTTTCTCTCTTGAGATGTAGTAGCGGATGTTTGTGTACTTATTCTTCGGACCTGTTTGTGTTAGAAATGTCTGTTTGTCAGCATTCATCATACATAAACCATGCATGTGTGCATATAGTTTTCAAACATGAAGATATTCATGATTGCATTTTTGCCATATATCTTTGTTTGTTATCCCTTGCTAGTTGGTAATGCATTTCCCAAGCAGATGTCGGTGCCTGATCCCTCAATATAGAGTCAGTCCCTTAAACAGAAAGTGTTTATCTTTCCTTCCATATTCCCCACCGAGTTATATCCTCTTGGATGATGGTTGTTTCTGTTTCCTCCCAACACATACATTGGGATGGGATTCCCTATTGAGTTATATCCTCACTGGGACGAGTCTTGATTCAGTTTGCCTCTTTATTTCGATCCTAGATCGGCCTTTTGTGACTGTTTCCTGCACTTCCCTGTGGTATAAATGAATAATTGCTCAGTAATTAGTAATCATTCATCTTATCCCCGGCGGAGTCTGTGGTTTTCTACCCAGTATCCGGTAGATGTAATCCCCTCCTTGACGGTTATCTTCATCCAATATTCGGTGTTGATATTCCCTCATTCTTTTGGATAATTGCTCTGATTAGGCAGTTTATCCCCTAGCAAGTCATCTTTCATATACCGGTTGCCGGTAATGTTTGTTGCTCCCCTTGAATGGTCATCATTATATACCCAGTTCCGGTATCCCGATGCCTTTCTTTGTCGGTCGATTTATCCTTTATTAACCCAGTAACCGGTTGTGGATAATCTTCCATGCGAGTATATTATCTACGTTCTGAAGGTAATAGATAATATATCTCATGCACTCTTTGGTTGAAGTCTTTTGTTCTCCCCAGTTGAGTAAGATTCATATCCCTTTTGGAATCGAATGTCCATCCCGTAATCGAGTTTGCTTTTTGCCCTCTTTTTGGATGATGAGTGTCTTGGGAATATGCCCCAATTCACGCTTTGGTTGGTCACATATTATATGCCCAGTAACCGGTCCCTGGTGTTCCTTCCTTCTGCTCCCTATTATGACTTTTTTGTTCCCTGTGGAGTCAGATGTTCCTGAGTTGAAATATACCTTTTAGGTCTTCCTCAGACATTTTGGATGTTTGATATCTTTCACCCTTATACCGGTCTTAGATATTCATTCTCCCGGAGCATGTTTTTCCCTCACCCTGATGCCGGTGGGATCACATGATCTCTTTTTGAGCTTATTACCCAGTAACCGGTAATACCTCATTTGTTATTTCCTCAGCTGAGTCCTTAGTGGACATCCCCATCTTAGTCCGGATTTTTATCCGAGGTATCCATTACGGATAACTTTGTTGTATTGGCATATTCCCCAATACGTGCATCTTCGAGTCAGCTTGAGTCTTTCCATTTATTTATTTCATGGATTTTCTCTGTGTCTCTCAGCAAGTTTCAAGTCGTGACCTGCTCACGCGTTTTCATCCCTTTACTCCCCGGTAGAGTCTCTGTCCCATAGAATGAATTATTCATAGGAATTGTCGGTTTCCTCCTGATCGTTGCCTTTGTGGACGCATATCCCCACAGAGTTTTACCATTTACATGCATATATCTGCATCATGAGGTCTCTTAGGGACCAAAATTCGTCTCTTTGTTATTATTTAAGCCCATTCTACCGCGTCGAGGCGAAGATTTTAACCTTCACTTCTCCGGCTAGAATGACCTTAAATAGGGGCATCTGTAAGACCCCAATTTTGGCCCTAAGATCCCTCATGGCATCATAACATTGCATTTGTAAATCCTCAAGGATCATAAGCATCTTGGTTCCCTTTGCCTTTGGGTAGGATCTCTTGTGAGTAGTTTGAGATCACCAAGCATGCTTGAATTGTATATTATTTCTTTTCTTATTTTGTTTACTAACCAAAAGCACAAAAAAATATGTCACTAACATTTCTTGTTTGTAGCTTGAGCAATCACAAGGTCAAGAGCTTCAAGGAGATCCTTTGTGCAGAGATATGGCCAAGGGAGGGTGATAACAAGCATGGTAATGGTTCCCAAAGCTCTCCTCCATCAAATATGCCTCCCTAGCATCTCAATTCATCATTTTGATCAAAGCAAGTCAAAGGGTTTGAGGTTTGTTCCCCAAAGAAACCCTAATTCATCTATGCACCATAATGCCTTGCTCCTGAAGCAACATCAGCCCATGATCAAATACAATCAAGGGAAGTTCTTTAATTCATAATTTCATGCATATTTCAACTTATTTGAGTGTCCTCAATCATCAATTCATCAAGATATGAGTCATGGACTTGAGAAGTTGATCAGTCAATTCATTTGACTATTTTGAAATGCACTGAGACCTAACATTTTATGTGTTGGTCAAATGGAGATGATCCCAAAAGAAAACCTGTTCTGAAGGATAATATGAACAACTTTCATGTTCATCAAAAATTTATTTGAAGATTGGAAGGTCATCATCCATTCTAAGACATTATAGGTCATTTTGACTGAAACCCTAATCTTGGGTCAACTACCCAAGGACATAAATCATTCATTTCTTATGATTTTGAGGTGGGATCAAATGCATTGGAAAGCTTACGATGTCTACCTCAAATGTTATTTTGAACAAAATTTCAAAATCTCAAAAGAAATACATGTGATAATGCAAAAGATTATAGGTCACTTTGGACCAAATGCATTGAAAGGCAAAAAAGTCCAACTTCAAGTGCCCATAACTTCTTCATCAAAAATCCAAATGATGCAAATTTTAAGTCCATTTTGATTGTCATGAAGAGATCTACAACTTTTATGTTGGAGGTTGTTTCATTTGGGGCTTGCATCATCAAAATAGAAGGGCTTGAACATTGGCCAAATTTAGAAACTTTGCCTTTACATGTTTTGCACCTTGCACTTTAAACTCAAATTTCACCAATTTCCACACTTCAAATGGATTTTTGCCTAACATAACAATTGTTCCTTACATCAAAACCTTTCCAACCATTACTCACATGCTCATCTTTGGATTTGGCAAATGGCATTTTCGAAGAGGAGAAGTTTTAGGCATGATTATGCATAACATGTTGGAACTCATTATACAAGCTTGTGAATTGCCAATTCCACGATCATTTCAGCTCAATTATGCTTCAGAGTGCATTTGGCATTGAGTTTGGGCCTTTTGAATGATCATGCAAGCCCATGCAATGAATATCCAATTCCATGCACACGACTTTGATCACACTTACCTTGCCTTTCCATCTATAAATAAGAGCCTCACTCCATTCAAATTTCATCCATGAATCAACCTGAAATGCTGCTGAACTGAAAACCTAACCTCTCACCAAAGGAGCTATTTCACTTTTCTTCAATTTTTTCAGATCTAAAATTCAACTACATCTGGTTGAATCTTTGGATCTAAAGCTCCTAGACCTTCATCCTTTAGTCCATTGCACTTCTATTTTGCCAAAGGAAGGAAGGAGGCAAGCTCAAATCTCCAGAATCCAAGGTTGTTCTTCAACTGGTTTTTTCTTCGAAGCTCACCAATTATTGATCTATTTGCTTGGATATTGTGTTGGTTGAAGTCCTCTTCATAGAGGCAATTGTTTTGAGTGCTTAATTGTTGAAATCCATGAAGTTCACATGAACACCACAGAATTTCCATCTCTGATTTCTCTCAATATAGAGATCTAGAGTGGAATTGAGTGGTACAGGGATGATGTACATCATCCCAGCTTTCCAATGATGTATGGATCGTGTATTTTGGTTAAGCTTTTGAAACCTGCAATTTCTGGACTTCGCCGGAGCTCGCCGGAGAAGACGGTGGTGTACACCACCATCCACCTCTCCAGTTTGACTCTAGGCCGTTAATGATGATTTCCAGATTGAATCATGGTCTTCCATTGTTATGACTTGTTTTAATGTTGTGTGTGGTGGTGTTGACTTGGACTCATGGTTAACGCGCGCCTCTGGACCATTAGATGCGCCACGTTAATTAATGAAACCACATCTAACACTTCCTGATTTTTCTTATTTCTTATTTTCTGATTTTATTTCTTTTATTTCCATTATTTTCAAAAATTCATATCTTCTTCATTTTAAATCCAAAAAATATGGGACCAATTGCATTCTTCTCCAAATAAATTCTAGTCTCTGATTTTGATTTTTATTTTTTTTTATTTTGTCATTTGATATTTTTTGTGAATTTTCTCTTTTCTGGTTATTTTTAATTGATTTTAAATAGTTCTTGATATTCAAAAAATACAAAAATATTTTCCTAACCTATTTGAATGATGATGAATCTATGAAAAATATTCTCATCAATTTTTTAATTGATTTGAGATTTATTTGGATTTTAGTTCAATTAGGTTATTTTTATTCATTTTTAATTGATTAAAAATAGTTTCTGACTTTTAAAAATGCTGAAATTTTTTGTCAAACTTTGTGTGACCTTGTTGAACTTGGGATAAATCACTTGGACCTTTCAAGGTTGATTTGAAGTGATTTTGAAGTTTGACCTTTCTTTTATTTTTAATTCAAGTTTATTTTAATATTAAAAATGCCAAAAATATTTTGCTTATTGTTTGACCTCCAATCTTCATCTCATTTCTGATTTCTCATTGTTTGACTTTGACTTTCAATGTCATTTGGTCAATACACATGGATTGGTACATTTTTTGTTTCACCTTATGCATTTTAATCTTTCCATTTCATAATCCATTCTTCTTCTTCTTCTTCTTCTTCTTCTTCTTTCTTTTTGATCAATGAGTTAAAGGTTGATAAGTTAGCATTGACTAGGGAGGTTTAATCTTCCTTGATTCAAATCTAATTCATCTTGATCAATTGATCAAATGAATGGCTTTGCATTAAGGATATGTTGTTTCCTAAACATGCAAAAGACTTAAACCAATACAAGATCAATTCTCTTTTTCTTTTTTGGCATGGCAAGTTGTTGGAACTTGGTTCACTAATCAAGACTTCTAACTTGTGTTGTTGCCTACATTATTATTTTCCGGCCTCAGATAGTTGTGACTTCTACATAAGTCCAATTACGATTGCTTAACATAGCGCTGAATTTGCCTTATGGCACACTAACTACTAACACTAACCATTAACCATTAACATTTACTTTTTGCTCTTTACTTATATGCAATTTACTATTCTTGTACATATTATCCATTTGCTTTTCCCTTTGCTCACTTGAGCACATGTTTATGTTAATTCCATTTGCCTTTTGCTCACTTGAGCATATAATTGTGTATATACTATTGTGCTTGTGTTTTGTTTTGATTGTTGAGAACTAAATGCAAAAAATAGACAAATGGACTTAGACTTTAGAACTCTCCCTATGCAAATTTGGAGTCAAAGAGCAACTAGGCATTGGGCCTTTAGAATGCTTAAGCTTGAAGATGAACATTGAAAGGACCCTATTCTAAAATCCCTCTTGTCCATTCTTTGATTGTATTATAGAACCTTTTGATGTGTGTTTTCTTGTGCTAGGAGTTCCAACTTGAGCTTAATTGAGGAATCATTGCCATGAGCTTCTAAGAGAAAGAATTACAAGATGCCTTGAAGAGCCTTCCAAGAGTTCATTTGATTGATGATTGCTTGGGTTTATGTTTATGTGATTGCTTATTCCAAAGGATGGGAGCTACATGGATCATCAATATGATCTCAAGAGAGGAACTCCATTGTGGTTTTGTTTCTTATTCCTTACCTCTTGCATGCTTAGGACTTTAGCCCTTCTCCTTCTTCTCTCCACTCTAACCCAAGCCAAAACTTTTGTGCAAACATATAACACTTCTTTTCAACATTAGAAACTTAAGCCTCATGCTTTTGATTTTCAAACTTTCTTTTCATAATACTCATTTTGAATTGAATCTCTAAGTCAACTTTGACCATATTTTGTATATGCTTTTCATTGGTAAATATAACCCATTCAAATGTTTTTGTGGTTTCAATGGCCACTTTCTTAATCAAATTTTTCATAACCTTTAGCTATTAGGTTTGAGTTATCCTTGAGGTAGATGTAATACTCACCTATATAATTAGTGATGGACAATGAGTCTTCCATGCTTATTATAGGGTTAACCCCTCACTAGCATGTTGAAGCTATCCTCACATGGTGGATTTGTGGTTTTAGGTTGAGTTTTCTCCCTTTGATAACAAAAGACCTTAAGGCTTTTGGACCAATCAATTCACCAACTCATTTTGAGATTGTTACCCCGAACTACGAGGTTTTGATCCTAATCTTTTTAAAGATGGTACGTAGGCAATGGGTTTATCCATCCAAACACAAAATGTAAATAAACTTGTATATTCTCTTCTCATCTCTTCAATCATGCTTGCCCAAACAAATTTTCACAAAACAACAACCTTACCACAAGTATGAAAAGGGCTCCCTAGGAGTACCTAGGATGTTTTGGGTGCCTAACACCTTCCCATTGCATAACCAACTCCCTTACCCAGATCTCTGACTTTGTTTTACTAGTTTTTGATTCGATAAAACTTTTAGGTTTTTGTTCGCTTTCTTACCATTACTTTGGATAAATAGAAGTGCGGTGGCGACTCGACTTGTATGATTTACCTTGGATTTAGTCAATATCTCTAATGGTAACGAATACCCCGCTACAAAATCTATAAGGTTAGAATGTAAGGATCGTAATTGAACAGATAATTTGTACAATTGTTCGTAGAAACACTTAAGGGCTATTTTAACTTTCAACTTAAGTTTTCCCGCACTTCAATTCCGTTGGGTAAGATCGAAAGCCGTCCAACGTCTATCTAAACTTAATTGTTTTTAACTATTTCAAAAACAGCGAAAGCGCTTTGTTTAGTTCATTAGGAGTTTTTAACTTAAGAAGAAAAAAGATTTTAAAACTATTTTCGGACGCGTTTATAAGTTTAGAGTCTGGTTCGTGAGAACCTCTTTTGGTTAAGAAATCCAGGTTATAATACTTTTCAACTTAGTCAAGATACTATATTTCTTAAAAATAGGTTTACTACTCTAACACAATGCGCGCCTTTTTATAAGTGACAATAAGAGGGTTTGACTAGGGAGTACAATTCGGTTCTGAATACGCGAAAGCGACAGTTCCCGTTAAATTAGTTCTTTTCAAAGTAGAAAACATTGCCCATAAGTAGTTCTGTTAGCAAGTACTTGGATTATTAATTGATTACGTGAATTACATTCGACCCTGTCTTTATAAATTAATCTTTATTCAACACTTTACTTTTCGTTGCACACACCCTAAAAACACTTATTTTGACTGCCTTTGATAAACACCATAACAATAGATAACGATAGATTGACACTTGGTCTCTGTGGATTCGACAATCTTTTATATTACTCTGACGCGTTCGTATACTTGCGAAACACCGCATCAGTACACAACCATGTACTCAAGGAAGGTTGGAGATATCACAATCAAAATTCAATGATCAACTCTGGTTGAGGAAAGACATGGAGAACATGCATTCGACCAAAAACTACTGAAGACTCAACGCTCAAAGGAAATGAAGAATAGATATATCAGTAATAGTCACGGGGATTAAAACAAACCTAACTTCAATACTCGACTCTTAGGAGAGGATGATAACTGCTAGGGGATAAGCAATGATTGACAAAGATCTTGCTTAAAGATCAAACTCTCTAGGAGAGGAGAAAATACAACTTTGAAATTTTGATGAGACGAAAGCACCGGTGAGGATATCAACCAACATGTTAAGGATAAGAGAAATCTGTTGAGAATCCACATCTCAAGCCGAGGGATATATATATATATATATATATATATATATATATATATATATATATATATATATATATATATATATATATTATATATATATATATATATATATATATATATATATATATATATATATATATATATATATATATATATATATATATATGTGTGTGTATATATATATATATGTATATATATATATATATATATATATATATATATATATATATATATATATGTATATATATATAGCCGAGGGATTTTAGGTAAACAGAAACAAATGAGAATAACAACTAATTGGATAAAGGCTCAACTTTTATTTAATGAAATGATAGTCCGCAAATAGAAGGACTCCAAGGATCTTTACAATGTTTTAAAATTGTAATATACATGGATAAGGGCTATATTGAATACAATGACCACTACTCTCTACCGACTTTGAAAACCATTTGTGCTTTGTCCTCGGTTGAGAATGATGAGTCAGAACCAAATGATTGGTAATGTGGCTTCAATGATCAGGTCTAGCCATATGATGTTACTTGCCATAATCCCTAATTTTTTCCTATATTACCCCAAGGTGGGGTACTCAATGTACCAGGATGATTTTTCTGTTTCACGTCTCTAATTTTTTCCTGGACCGCCCTTTTGGGTTTTCAATCCACCAAGACACTTATTTTTGGCTAAGCCACCCTTTTGGGATTTCAACTTAGCGAGTTGTTCTTTTTCTTTTTTAGGCGAAATATTTCTTGATTGCATCGACATTCAGAGGACGAGTGAACTCTTCACCATCCATAGTTGTAAGAATCAATGTACCGCCTGATAAAGCTCTGTTGACAACACATGGGCCTTCATAATTAGGAGTCCACTTTTCCCTAGAATTAGGTTGGAAATATAAGATCTTCTTGAGCACGAGGTCACCTTCTCTAAATACACGAGGTCGAACCTTCTTGTCAAAAGCTTTCTTCATTCTCTGTTGATATGACTGACCATGACACATGGCAGTCAGTCTCTTTTCTTCAATTAAGTTGAGTTGATCAAACATGGTCTGACACCATTCAGCTTCGGTCAACTTGGCTTCCATCAGGACACGCATTGATGGGATCTCAACCTCTACGGGGAGCACAACTTCATGCCATAAACAAGAGAGAAAGGGGTTTCCCATGTTGAAATGCGGACGGATGTACATTACCCATGCAAAGAAAATGGTAGCATCTCATGCAAATCTTTGTACATCATAACCATCTTTTGGATAATCTTCTTAATATTCTTATTCTCAGCTTCAACAGCCCCATCAATCTTGGGTATGTAGGGAGAAGAATTATGATGTGCTATTTTAAATTCTTTGCAGAGCTCTTCCATCATGTTGTTATTCAAGTTTGACCCATTATCAATAATGATCTTACTTGGCACACCATATCGGCATATGATATGATTCTTGATAAACCTCACAATAACTCGCTTTATTACATTAGCATACGATGTCGCTTCAACCCACTTCGTGAAGTAGTCAATAGCCACTAAAATGAAACGATGTCCATTTGATGCCTTGGGCTCTATCATGGCAATCATATTAATTCCCCACATGGAGAAGGGCTATGGGGATGAAATAACATTCAACAGTGTCGGAGGAACATGAATCTTATTTGCATAAATTTGAAACTTGTGGAATTTGTTCACGTATTTGCAACAGTCAGATTCCATTATCAGCCAATAGTAACCTGCTCTCAACATCTTCTTTGCCATAGCATGTCCATTGGAATGAGTACCAAAGGAACCTTCATGGACTTCGGTCATCAATAGGTCTGCTTCGTGTCTATCCAAGCATCTGAGCAAAACCATATCAAAATTTATCTTGTAAAGCACATCACCATTTAAGTAGAAGTTGCCAACCAGTCTTCTCAAAGTCTTCTTGTCTTTCAAAGATTCCCCAAGCGGGTAAATCTGACTTTGGAGGAAAAATTTAATATCATGGTACCATGGCTTATCATCTTTGATCTCTTCAATAGAAAATACATGAGTTGTCCTATCAAAGCGCATTACAGTCAGCTGAGGAACTTCATTCCAATAATTCATAACAATCATGGAAGCTAACGTTGGAAGAGCATCTGGGATAACTCATCAGAAACATCTTCATCATCATTCTCTTCCTCAGCTTCGAACATAGGGAAATCAAAGTTTGGAGAGGGAGTAGGGTCATTATTTTCAATGGGTTTGAGAAGTAGACTGCATAATGATTTGATATTTTGATTTTAGAAATATGAAGTGAAAAAAAATATTATGCAGATATGGGAAAAATTATTGTTTATTTATGTTTTTTGTGATTACCATTTTCAGAAAAAAGAAAAAAGTAAAACAACACAAATATGGATGAATAAAATAGCATTTTATTGATGATAATTTAAAATGCCTGACAATGTTTTCGCTTATCCCTTAGGCATAGGAGAAGGATTTTTCTTTAAACAGTAACGTATATTACTTTGAACAATGAATTATAACAGGAACATCAACAGAAACTCAATTGTTGCAAATCTGCCCATGTGTTACAAAGTTGGCACTGCCTTCTTCTTCATTTTCATATTTATGAAGGATCACAATTGAGTGTTGTTCCTCCTTGTGGATGAATCCTCCACTACGGAAAATATGTTGCATAGCCTTAACTTCTTTCTTGAACGACCCTTGCTTAAATCCCAAATCGGCTCGGTTCTTGTTCTCGACCACTTCCACGACACGACCCCAATTGTCTGTGTCACCAACCTGAACAATCTCTTGCGCATCTTTCAAAGAAGACATGGATGCCCATGAGACACTTGGCCGAAAGGCTAGAATGCAAGAACCCTGTGATGCAAATGATGCATGAATGCAATATTTGTGATTTTATTATTTTCAAGGAACATACAAAGTCTTATTTGCAAATATTTCAACAATAATAATAACAATTTGAATTGACTATAAAATCTCATATTTATTCATAATATTTGGAAGGATTACACTCAGTACAATTTCAGAAACCAAAGTACAAATACAAGAGAAAAGGAAAATATCATCCTAAGGATCCTAGAAATTGCATCAGATGAATTGGATATAAGCATGTACTTCCTTCGAATGCGTCTGATCTCTGACTCGTAGGCGGTCTTCATATGAGCTTTCTCGGTGACGAGCTGATCGACGATCTTCTTCCAAGCACCAGAAGACTGAGGGATACTAGAGGAAAATAAATCCTCTGGCCCTCTCTCTCTCTCTTAACTGTATGATCTTCAAGGATCTTAATGAGTTCATCCTTGTCTTTCATCGCATGTTGCAACTCCACTTGTTTTTGATTCAAAGCATGGAATCGTTCCTCCCAAAGGTCTTTCACTTGCTTCATATTAGCTAGTGCGTCTTACAACTCCTCTACGTCTTGGTTAGGGAGAGTTAATGGCTCAACCACAACCATACGCACATGTCTTTCATAGGCATACAACATCTTAAGCTCCAAGGCTCTCTTCTTCACCCGACTAGTGTAAGGTTCTAAAGCTACACAATTGCACGGTCCAAGCTCGACTCTTCCCTTCCTATGGACACTATGCCAAGCACGCACCATCATATTCTTCAAGTTTTGGGGATCTTTACCCTCTTGATAGAACAAACCTTCTAACTGAATGTTATTAGGTTTATCCTTCAAGGGGAACCCAAGTTGACGACGAGCCAAAGCAGGGTTGTAATTGATTCCTCCTTGCGTACCAATGAGAGGCACATTAGAGAATTCACCATAACTATCAATAATCTTCAAGCCATCACATATAGAATTATACCAAGTAATATCATCATTAGTGAGAGACATAAGTCTGTGGGACCACCATAGACATTTCTTGTTCTCTAGGAAGAATGGTGTTTGAGGCAAGTGCAAAATAAACCACTTGTACATAAGAGGGATGCAACACACAATGGTTCCATTTCACTTAGAATTTCTTAGATGTATGGAGAAGTACATGTCACCCAATAGAGTCGGAACAAGATTTCCAATCAAGAAGATTCTAATGGCATTAACATCGACAAAGTTATCAATGTTAGGGAACAATGCTAGACCATAGATAAGTAATACGAAGATAGCCTCAAAGGTGTCCATACTACCGACTTGAGAAAAAGTGGTAGCTCTCCCAATCAGAAATTCAGAAGTCAGACCTCAGATACCTCCTTTCTTCGTCATATTTGCATCAATCTCAGACTTCTTCAAATGAAGAGAATTAACTATGACTTGAAATTTCGGAATCTCCTCTAATCCACTAAAAGGCACCTTGTCAGATATGGGTATACCCAAGAGATGGGCATACTCCTCCAACATAGGAATAAGCTGATAATCGAGAAAGGTGAAGCATTGGTATAGAGGATCATAGAACTGAACCAACATGCTCAAGAGTCCTTCAACAATCTCGGTAGACAGCACAGACAAAATCTTCCCATGACGTCCCTTGAAATCCAAGGGATCAACAACAAAGCATGCTGGCTTCCTTAACTCTTACAAATTTGGACATCTGAAACCGTATTTCTTAGTGTTCCTTTGCCCACAATCCATGGTCTGAAAATATTTGCAAACACGACCTTAGTTCCTTAAACTTTATTTTGGATGAATGTTATGATGTGCATGTATGCATGAATGCAGCAATCACAAACAAGGGATCACACACAAGGCAAACACAAATAAAGGTCAAGGGATGGATCAAGTCATCGTCAAGATCAATCATCCATTTTGGTGGATTAGGGTTTTCACCTTATCAACACCAAAGATCCATTGATATTGATGGTAACTAATCGGATCAACCAAGAATCAATGGGTTTGTTGCGACTCACGAGCATGGAGTCGGGTTAAGAACCACCCTAAAGGAGTGTACTAAGGATAAAAACTTGTAGAGCATGTTCTAAAAATTTCCCAGAGTCGTGATTTTATCTATCGGATATTATAGGTTTGGATGATTGACTCATCAACCCATAATATTCTCAAGAGAAACTCATATGAGTGTAGTATCATGTAACAACTATTATCAAGTCTACACTTGAACAGTCTTTGCACTGCTTCCTAAATAGACCAAGATGGATTAAGTGTTCTAAGGTCCTCAGCTTCTCGGGATCCCAGATCGGAAAAAGTAATGCCAACTATGACTACTCGTGTGACATCAGTAATCCGAAAGGGGTCTCCACTGAATGGATGGATTCCCAAGTCAACTCGCTAAGGACTACTCCACACGAGTCGAACATGACTATACCATCCCCATATCTTAGATTGCACTCAAGTTAAGGTATAGAACTTATCTCACCACACAGATATCACCAAGCACAACAAACAGAAAATATCATACATATAATATATACAAACATACAATCATTGATAATCAACAAATATAACACGAAAAGTAGGTTAAAACCACTTGGGACTACTCCCCAGCAAAGTCGCCACTTTTTTTCTGTAGCGGTAAATTCATGACCACTGACCTATTGGTTAACTCAACGTCAATAAAACCAGAGTCGCCACCATGCTTTTATTATTTCCAAAGGAAAGGGGAGAAAGTACGAACAAAACCCAAAGATAGGAAGTTTTCAAATCAAAACTAATAAAATGTCAGAGATTACAGGTAAGGGGGGTGGTTACTGATCCGCTGTCGCACACGGGTCAAAACGAGTAATAATATATAGTAAACGGAAAGCGACACCTCGAGTATCGTATCGCAAGGACTCTTGACAAATTAACCAAGTATGAAAACAAAATATGGGGGTTTCAATTCGATTTAGAATAAGTGATTATGAAAAGTGATTAAAAAAAGTGATTATAGAATAAGCTGACACGAACCAACCTACTGCATCATCTTCCGACTTATCATTGATTCTTATAAAATTCCAAATCCCTAACGGGTCTGCTCCTATTCGATTACAATTACCATTAACAAGCGTAAAGGAAATTATGCGAGTAATATTCCCAAATTCCGAATTAAGCAAACGACTTAAAAACTATTGCGAATTAAGCAGACGCAACTTGATCGTTCGTGATAAAATAAAAGCTATGTTAACACGAAATTGATTCGGGATCATCATTCATCAATCGAATTTAAGGATTCTATCCTATAGCAACAATTAGATTAAGTAAATAATTGGAATTATAAGAAGAATTCAAAGGAAACAAATTGGAATTAATAAAAACCTCAAAGCGGATTCTGAATTACCGCAGGTTGATTCAAAAGGGATTAGTTCTCCATAGTCATCTTGCTAGCTCTCAAAAAATCGTACATGAACAGAAAAACGTAATCCTGTTTTTGGCTGCCTCCGCTAGGTAAAAACACCCAAACCCGTTTCACAACTCAACCGGGTCAATACGATCCGGACCCAATACAACTTACCCAAACAAAATATAAAAATAATGCAGCAGTTTCAACGAAATTTCTGGCCCTGCTACAGTCTGATTCAGCTCTCGACTTCTGAACAAAAGTTGTAGATCTTTTTCTTAGCTTTTCATCGACTAGTAGCACGTCTCAATCCGATACTCCTAGCTCAAGATATGATTTTTCTCCCGAAAGCTGCTAATGCTGAAAATTAAATACGAAAATTAAATAAGTGCAAAAATAAAATAAATTATGAAAACACATTAAAACATAAAAATAATCAAAGCAAACCGAAGAAATGCTTAAGTACAACCATGGAAGAACGTGCATCAAAATGCACTGATCAGTTACAAAGAGGGAAGATATTAGCATCCAAATTGTCCTAGGTACTCCTAGGGAACCCTTTTTGAGTGCACTTGTTTTGGTTGAAAAGATATTTGTTTTGAAAATAGAATTAGGGAATGAGAAAAGAATTCATTAATTACATTTTGTGTTTGATAAGACTTTTGATCTTATGCCTACGTACCAACATAATGAGGGATCAAAACCTCGTAGTTCATGGTAAAAATTTCAAACATGGGTGGATTGATTTTAACAAAAGCTTAAAGATCTTTTGTTATCAATGGGAGAATACTCAACCAAACATCCACCGATAATGAGGGCTTTACAACATTTAAGAGGGAAGGTTCCAACTTGGATTAAATAAATAAGTATGCCACTAGCCCCTAGTAAATGGAAAGTCTTACACTCAACATATCATGGAATGGAATAATTACATCTCAACCAAGGATAACTCAAATCTAAATGCTTTCTTTTTGAAAATTTTAAAAGGAAAAAGGCACCAAGAGGCCAAAATGATTAGATGAGGTTGTTAGTTCTTTTTGGTCTTTTTGAAAATAAAGTCAATATGATTAAGTCCTTTTACAAGTTTGATTAAGAAAACAGTTTGAAAACCAATGGCATAAGGCCAAGGTTTATACTCATTAAAACAAGTCTAAGTTGAAAAACAACAAGCAAAGAAGTTTTGAAAATGAGAGGGAGATTTTGAAATTAAAGAAGAAAGAGGTGGCGATGACGAGCCCATATTAGACAAGATTAAAAGTTTTGAGTTGAAAAGATCTAACCCATGGAAAGCATCCACAAGACAATAGTGTCAGATAGAAACCCATTATTTTTGGATTGTCAAGCAAACAACAAAGCCATAATCATCCAAGCAATTAATAAGAAACCGAATGGTATCAAATAAAGATAACCAATCATCCAAGCTAGCACTCCAAAGCAAGAAATATTCAATGTCCTTTATGAGTATTAGATGAAAAATCCCTTGAAACATACTCAAAGAGAAAAATCAAATAATAACATTAAGATAACAAATCAGAGAAATAGAAAGAGTGTATCAGATAAAACCAAGAGAGTCTCTCGAGCTTGTATCAGATGAATGGCATTGGCCATGTTTTTGGTATCAAAATAATGGCATTGGCCAAGTTTTTCTTCCATAGCTCGGGAATGTTGCCTACTCTAAGTCCATAGGTCCAAATCAAGTCATAGACAAAGATATAACAGTCCACCAATGTGTTTTTTAATGTTTTTGTTTTTATTAAGTGTTTTAAGGTCCTAAGACAACAAAGAAAATAAGATCATGAGCACAAATATATCACAAGCACAAAAATATAATGGCTCAAGTGAGCAAAGATGAAAATAACTGAAGCATAAACATAGGCCCAAGTGGGAAAAAAGCAATTGATTAAAGCATAAAAAATTTGCATTAATATAAATGACAAGGAATGATAGAGTGCAAGAATTTAAATTTCATTAAAGTAAATGACAAGAAAATTAAATGTTAGTTGTCAAATTTGTATGTTAGTTGGTGCCATGAAGCAAATTTAGCACTATGTTAAGCAATCGTAAGTAGGAATATGTAGAAGCCATACCTATCTAAGGTTGATCAATAATAATGTTGATGTTAATGCATGCTAGAAACAAGGTATCCAAGACCAAGCTCCTAAAGCATACCACACAAAAAATAAGAGGGGATGGGCATATCTCTCAAAGCCTATGTTGATTCATCTGACACAATATCATTGATGAATCAGCTAGCTAATGACACATGAGAAGTCATTGGCCAAGAGATGATTGGGGAACAAATGAGATGAAGATGAAGAGATAAAATGAAGGGGATACCAAATTGGTCAAGGTATGAACCTCACTTGATCAATACCATTCATTCATCTTGAGGGATGAAGTTTAAACTTCATCAACCTCCTAAATCTAACGCTATTGACCAACTGAAAGTCCAATTAAACCAATACCAACACCAAATAGAACTAAGGTCAACAACACAAAGTCAATACAAAAGCTCATCAAAACATTAAATCAAGTAAGCTATTTTAAAAAAAATTTAAATATGAAGAAAATAAGTTTTTAAAAATCACAAAATTCACCAAAAATATCAAACTTAACCCCAAAATTAATTTTAAATCGAAAATGGGAAGAAGAAGATATTTGTGAATTTCTTGTGTTGGTCCTATATTTTATATACAGTCACGACTCAGATCACTTTCCTTTGCATAACTAACCCCCCGGACCCTTATCTCTTTTTATTAGTTTTGTTTTAAAACTACTTTGGGTTTTATTCGTTCTTTTTCCCTTTCCTTTACAAATTCTAAAAGCGCGGTGGCGACTCTTACTTTATGAGTTAAGTTAATCAATAACTTAATGTCAAATTTATACCGCTACAAGTAAACACAATTAATTCTAAATCATGGATGATTAAAAATTTATAATATGCGTTCTTTATTTATAACAATATCATGTACTATAATAAGTGAATATATATTTAGTGAATTCATCATAATCTTCTCTTCATCATATAAATCAATGATTTCTATTGCATTGACATTTTCTTTCTACAAAACAAATGACTTTATGTCCTCACAATCTCCCACTTAAAGTCATTTCGTTTTCTTCCAAAATTTCTCTTCCTTGCTTATTCCATGTTGCTACGTTTTAGATAGGCCATAGGAAGACCTGCACCAATAAAACTTGTCATCGTTGATCGACTTTATCATAACAGCTGCTAGGTTGTCTTTAGTGTAAATCTTCTGCATGTCCACACTCCCTTCCTCTACTAATTCACAAACGAAATGGTATTGAACTCCTATATGCTTTGTCTTGGAATGAAAAGTTGGATTTCTTGCCATGTGCATGGCACTTTGGATTTCACAATACACAATAATTTTTGGTTGTTTGTATCCGAGCTCTTCCAATAACCTTTGAATTCATATAGCTTCCTTGGATGCTTGGGTAGCTGCTATATATTCAGCTTCTATAGTAGATAGAGCTATAACAGTCTGCAATTTGGATAACCAGCTTACATCTCCTCCTATAATTATAAACACATAGCGAATTGTAGATTTTCTTTTGCCAATATCACCTGCATAATCTGAATCAACATATCCTCTGACACCAAACTCCAATCCTCCAAAACATAATGCAACATTGGGGGTTCCTTTTATATATCTCAGGATTTTCTGAATAACATCCCAATGCTCTTTACCAGGATCGTCCATAAATCGACTGACCGCTCCCACTGCTTGTGCAATGTATGGCTTGTACATATCATGGCATATAGAAGGCTTCCCACCGTTGATGCATAGGGTACTCAAGAAATTTCCATGCTCTCCGCTTCATTTATAGGATTCATACTTGAGGATAATCTATAATTGATAGGAAGTGGGGTAGATATTGACTTACAGTCTTGCATGTTGAAGCGCCGCAAAACTTTTCGTAGATAATTTCTGTGAGAAAGCCAAGTCTTCCTATCTTTCCTATCTTATTGAATTTGCATTCCTAAAATCTTGTTTGCTGGCCCCAAGTCCTTCATATTGAACTCCCTAGCCAATTGTGTCTTCAATTCTTGGATGTGATCTTTGTTGCGGCCTACCAACAACATGTCATCCACATACAACAACAAAATGATGAAAACATTTTCCTCAAACCCCTTGTAATATTTACAATGATCTGAGCTCAGCTTGTGATATCCAAGGCTAATAATGAAGGAATCAAATCTCTTGTACCAACACCTCAGCGCCTGCTTTAAACCATACAGATATTTGGTCAACCTATAAACCAAGTTTTCTTTTCCCTTTTCTTCAAAACCTTATGGTCGGAGCATATACATACATATATATATATATATATATATATATATATATATATATATATATATATATATATATATATATATATATATATATATATATATATATATATATATATATATATATATATATATATATATATATATATATATATATATATATATATATATATAGCAGTCTTTACGTCCAACTATTCAAGATGTAAATCATAAGTAGCACACATAGCTAACACTACTCTGATAATGGTAAGTCTAATCACCGGAGAAAATATTTCATTGAAACTAATTCCTTCCTTTTGAGCATATCCTTTAACCACCATTCTTGCACGTTATCTTTCCACTTGATCAGTAGCATCATGCTTAATCTTATAGACCCATATGTTGTCGATGGCTTTCCGACTCTTTAGAAGTACAACAAGATCCCATGTCTTATTTTTATTTAAGGCTTCCATTTCTTCCTGCATTGTTGCGATCCATAAAGAATTATTTGAGCAACTCATAGCCTCTTCAAAGGTTGATGGTTCTCCATCTTCTGTTAGAAGATAATATGCATCATGGCTTGCCATAACATAGTTTTACTGTCAATTTGGTTTCCTTTTTGGATATGTTGATCGTCGAACTTCAATACCATCAGGTTCCTCTAGTTCTTGTACGCCGTGCTCTGGTTCTGCTTCAAAATAATCATCTTCTACAGACTTTCCATCTATATGAACAATAGTGATATCTTTAAAAGTGATGTTATTTTCCTGTTCCCTTTACAGTTCATTCTCTGCAAAGATTACATCCCTGCTGACAATAACCTTGCAGGAAGCGGGATCCCACAGGCGATACCCCCTGACACCGTTAGCATAGCCCAAGAATATGCATTTCCTATATTTTGGATCCAACTTAGCTCTTTCTTGGGAGTTGTACATCACGTACACAGGACATCCAACCACATGTAGAGTAGAATACTCATCTGGCTTTCCTTTCCACATCTTCATCATAGTATTTAAACCAATTGCACTTGACGGCGATCTATGTATCACGTAACATGCAATTTTCACTACTTCTGCTAGAACGACTTGGCTAATCCTACACTTCATAACATAGCTTTAGTCCTTTCTAGGAGAGTTTAATTCATCCGCTCTGCTACACCATTCTGCTGAGGTGTATGAGAAACTGTAAATTGTCTCATTATACCCTCTTCCTTGCAGAATGCCAGAAAATCATCTTCTGTATATTCTCCTCCATTGTCTGTCCTCAAGCACTTAATTTTCTTTCTAGTTTCAAGCTCAACTAGTGCTTTGAAATACTTAAATATTGAAAACACATCTGACTTCTTCTTGATTGGCTATACCCATAATCTTCTGGAGTATTCATCAATGAATGATACAAAATATTTTGCTCCTCCCAGGGACATTTGCGGTGACTCCCACACATAAGAATTAATCCAGTCAAGTGTGTGTTTGTTCTTAGTAGTTGATCTATCCAACTTCAACCTATGTTGTTTGCTTATCACATAAACCCAACATTACGATCAGAAAAATGATACCTCATAAGTTGTTCAACAGTTAATTATTTGAAATCGATTTTCTCTAAACCATCCATACATTCATTGTTGTGTCTTCATCAAATGTGAATCCACGACCATCATTGTTTCCCTCTACATCTTCTTCTTATATCTTCTTATGACGTGGTATTATCATTATCTGACAACGACAAATCACCAGATTCGTATATCACGTCATAATTCATTAAAAGATTGTAAGCATCTGAGTTATATTCAGTATTCAATGTACTATTGTAACATTCATCTTGTTAAATTCTCCAACAAATTTAAGATGTAAACTTTGCTAGCCCCACACAGAACTAAAGATCTAAGTATATCATTTGACAAATTGCGGTTTTTCTTCATTCTCAAATCCAAATACACCATTCCAGAATTGTTGTTTGATTTTTACTGTTCCTCTTAAATGATGTTCCCCAGATTTTCATTTACTATTGACGAAAGAAAGAAGTAGAATGATTTTACAACAACTTTTTTTTTTGGAATGCAATAAAGGATAAGTGAGAAAGAAATAACAACATGTGAGAATATAATAGTATTAAATCTTCCCCAAATTTAAAAAAAAATGACAACATATAATATTATGATTACAGAAATTAAAAAAAAATGCAAATTACAATATGCTATAGGATATAAAAGTGATACTATACTATTATGGACCAACATAACTTAGATCAAACATTTGATTTTAGTTGCTAATTTGAAGCCTCGCTTCTTGTAGCAGTTTTTAGTGGTCATTTATTGTTATTTTGTGTACATTGGCATTCATCGTCTGAGACATCAAACACAAGTTCCCACCATCGTACTGTCGATGACCAAGTTGCATGTATAATCAATTGTTCATGGTCCACAAGTGGAAATTATTGGTCTCATCTTCTGACGATAAACAACAATTTTAATTAACCACTTTTAACTTTTTATTGCATGTCTAACAAATTGTTCACGCTCCACAATTGGAAATTATTTGTATCATGTTCTGAACATGTGACTACAGGTCCACACCTTCAAAATATATAGCCAAGCAATTATCATTTACATCATAGTCAGGCCAGTCCTAATAATGTCTGACATCATTAAATTTTCTCCATAAGGACCAAAAAAGTTCCAAATCATTTTACTTACTTTAAATCTCGGTAATAGAATTAAGATAGCAAGGCTATGGAATCCCAAAATGAAGACCATATTGCTTCAAATTTGCTCAAAGCTCAAAGCCACATATGGAATCATATTTTTAACTTTGTAAATTCAATGTCACTTAAATGTGTAGTTGATTTAAGCATACCAGATATCATACACAGCTATGGCAAACCCATGTCACTCTCAAAACTCATTTCCTCACTACCAATCCATCCTTCCAAAAAACCTTGCATTTATCGCTTGATGCGAATCATGACTCATTCTGATTTTTTCTCTCAACAAAATATCACGGATAATGAGCTAGAAATCGAGTATATGTTAACGGATGTATCTAAGTTATTACTTAAGGATAATCCAATGAGTATGGCACCATTCGTGCAAGGGAGTCTCGATCCTACTATGACAAATCCATGGCATGAATTTTCCACTTGGTTAAAAAATGATGATATTACAACGTTTCAAACTACACATGGGAGGTTTTTGTGGAATTATGCAGAGCATAACCCTAGATTTAACAAATTATTCAATGACTCCATGGCAAGTGATGCTCAATTAGTCACCAATTTGTTTTTTGAGAATTGCAGGGAAGTGTTCAATGGATTGGAGTCGTTGGTTGATGTTGGTGGAGGAACAGGAACCTTAACTGAGGCTCTTGCAAAATCATTCCAACAATTAGAGTGCACTGTCTTTGATCTCCCACATGTTATTGAAGGTTTACATAAAAGTGATAACGTAAAATATGTTGGTGGAGATATGTTTAAAGAAATTCCACCTGCAGATGCCATTTTGTTGAAGGTAAATATGTGATTTCTGGTTTGGTTGTTAAATGTGTAGTACAGAATAATTGAACCAAAAACCCTAATCATCACATATTGTCTCCTCTAGTTGTTTATTTTTCTCTATCTTTTGTTTATAATCAAACACAACTTTAATGAATTCACAGTGGATATTGCATGATTGGAATGACGAGGAATGTGTAAATATATTGAAGAAATGTAAGGAATCATTGAAGAAGAAAGGTGATGAAGGGAAGGTGATTATCATAGAAATGGTGTTGGACAGTGAGGAAGAAAATATTAATGAATCAGTTGAAACAAAACTCTTCTTTGATATGGCAATGATGGTGTTACTAGCTGGAAAAGAGAGAAATAAGAAAGAATGGGTTAAGCTGTTTTTATCAGCTGGTTTTAGTGATTATAAGATAACTCCAATTTTAGGCTTAAGGTCTGTGATTGAGGTCTATCCATAATAAAAATAAAAGTAAGCCAATTGTCATAATCATCTTAAATTTATTAGGATTAATATCTATTTTGGTATTAAGACAATTTATTTAGGGTATTGTCTTTAATGAAACATTGCATTCCTTTTAATTAAGTTAAGTTATCCAATTAATTAATGTATGTAATTTAATCAATGTGAGATTTAGTGTTTTTTTTTTTCAATTAACACACAAAAACACATAACTTTCAAATTCATCTTCAACTTAAATTTTTGACATGTCCTAATGTTTCAGAAGTAATATCAAACGTTTTTAATATTGTGATTAAGTAGAGGTTTCCAGTCTTTGTATAACGGGTAGACTTTTGATTTAAGAATATTGAGAGATTGTCTTAAACTATATCATAAACATCAAACACTCACAAGACCTTTTTTTAGAGTGTATTGTATAAGCATGTGATTAATGACTTTAGACATCTATCCTGGTTAAGTGAAGGCTCTAAGAATCCTACCTCAAAATTTCAGAGGAATGGAATTTAGTTCCACAATTATACAGGTGGTCTATCAAAAGTACTCTTGTAGCCTGATACTTCCCTCATACAAAATTTAAATCTCATTAAGAGTTTATATTATTTTATCCTCTTATCGCTTCATGATTCATGCTTCTTTTATTTCTACTAGCATGATCGTCTCGTTTTGCTCATAACTTATTACTACCCATTGAATCTAATTCTTGGAGTCTCGACTCTTTTAGGTCAGGTTATCATCCTAAGCAACTCACTTATTTAAAGGCATTATTCCCGTCCTATTTGATGTATTATGGAATTTCATCAAAGAATCTGTTAAATTTTTATTAATGCATACATGATACACTCTTACAGCTCCTTTAGAGACACACTCTCCAATAGTCTTGTATTTTCTTCTCATTTGGCGTTTCTTACAATTATAATAACGGATATCAAGTTTTTCAATAGTCGCGATACTATCGCAATGGATCAACACAATTGATATATATTTTTTCCATAAAGGGATCTCAACTAGCAAGCATCTCAATCAACTTACTTCTTCACTAGCTGTTGCTAATGCTATCATTTCAGACTCCATCATGGGCTGAGCCAAGATAGTTTATTTATTTGATTTCCAAGATACAATTCCTCCAACTATATTGAATATATAGCTATTAGGTATTTTTGAGTCATATGATAATGCGTTCTATCATTTTAGACTCTATCAATAGCTTATCTATGCTCATTACTCTTTCTACTAGTAAGCCTGCACAATAATCCTACGACATATGAAATGTCAAGTCTAGTACAATCAATAGCATACCTAAGACTGCCAATGATACTCATATACTTAGTTTATCTAACTTTGTCAACAGTGTTATTAGACAGTTTAACCTAGGATGGTATGGTGTACAAGTAGTTTTATAGTCAAAATAATTATATTTCATTAAGATCTTCTCCATAAATGTGATTTGATTCATTTCCCCATTATTCTCAATTTGAAAGGGAATTTATCTTCCTAGAATTTAAAATCATTTAACTTGATGTTTACTTTAGTATTTAGATCATAAAGCATATATAGCTCACTGTTTGCTACATATCCAATGAATACACATTTATAGGCTTACTTGAGAGTTTAACTCGCTTCGGATCCAGAATCCCGACAAAATCCAGACAACACCAAGTTCGAAAATAAGACAAGTAGTTTTGTCTTTTCCTCAATATCACATAAGGAGGTATCTTATTTTTAGATTTTAAAACTCTATTCAAGACAAATCATACAATTAATATAAGTTTGCCTCACTTGTGAGAAACATCACCAGAATTTAACATAATAACAACAATTAATTCAATAAAAGTTATATTTTTTCTTTCTTCTTTACTATTCATTTTAGGAGAATGTGATAAAGTGGTTTCATGTATAATTTCATTTATAATCATCATACTCAGTTCCTATCACTACAAAGCCTATGAGTTTTCTTGGTAAATTAATTTTCAATTTCATTCATAAAATTCTTAAGCATATCAATCGCTTCACTTTTATTATTCATTAAGTATAAAAATGTATAATTAGATAAATAATCAATAAACGTGACTAAATAACATTTACTATTTTTAGTTAAAGTCCCAACAAATTCATATATGTCAAAATGTATTAGAATTAAAGGTTCATATTCTCCTATTATTGATTTATGTGAAGTCTTAGTTATCTTTGCTTGCCTACAAAATTCACATTTTTCTAAATCATTTAAATTAAATTTGTGAATAAGCCTAGATTACTTAAACTATAAATAATGAACTCATTAACATGACAAAGATTAACATGCCTAACATTAAAATCACACAAAGAGTACACGCATTTCAACATTCAACTTAAACATGCCATAAATGGCATACCCCACTACAACAAATAATGCTTTTTATGACGAAGCTTTCACTATGCACAATATAAAACTGAGGGTGTATGTAATGGGAGCGCCTTGATTTTGTTTATAAAAAAAATCAATTTGTTACCTCGATTTTATGAAAATCCGACATAAATATATGCTAAGGGTTTGAGATTCGATTCACAGCTCCTGTAGTTTTATATTTTATATGGATCCAAAAATGCCCCTTTAATTTTTATAGATTTTATGTCGGATATTTTACCTCATTTTTAATTAAAACCGAGATAAATACTCTCTAAGTTTTTATTCTTTTTGGAACCAAAAAGGCGCCTTTATTTTTTATAAATTTTACGTCGGATATGTTACCTCAGTTTTCGGTATAACCGCGATAAATACTCTTTATATTTTTTATTCACTCAGTGTCTACCTCATTCATTTCTCGAGGCCTAGAGAAATAACACTTCTTCTATGGACAACGAAAGAACACTTATTCTCCAAGAAGCCCTAGCGAACCAAAAAACACACTCATCATTATTCTCTGGTATGTTATTATTATTGTTGTTCTTGTTGTTGCTTTGGTCCTTTACTGTTGTTATTGTTATTCTCCATTACTATCACTAGTGCAGAAAGAAGATTTTACACCCGTTTTTTATACATATTACACCCGTTATGATAGGGTGTAAATTCAAAGGGTGAGATATGTATGAAGAATTTACACCCGTTTTAAAACGGGTGTAAAAAGAGAATATATTACACCCTATTTTAGATTTAAAAAAAGGGTGTAATTGGTAGATATATACATTAAATTTTAAGACATTTACACCCTATTTAATATAAAACGGGTGTAAATTGTCACCTATTACACCCTGTTTTAGATAAAAAAAGGTGTAATTGGTAGATATATACATTGAATTTTAGGACATTTACACCCTATTTAATATAAAACGGGTGTAAATTGTCACCTACATACATTGAAGTTAAACGAATTTACACCCTATTATAATTCAAACGGGTGTAAAATGACAAATATTTACACCCTATTTTTGATATATCAAATGTAAAATATCTTATAATTACATTTAATTTTAACACATTTACACCCTATTTTGTGTATGAAGGGTGTAAAATATCTCAATTTTTTTAAAAATATTTTATTTGAAATTTCATTAAACCAAATATTTTTATATATTCCTGGATATTCAATAAAAAACAAAAATAACCAAAACAAACATTTCTCTAATCTTTAGAATCTTGCACCAAGTCATACATCAACAAAAATTGTATTCATGTAAGAAAAAAATTCAACCACTTTGTTCATGTAACTTGTACCAATAAATCATTCATGGAACAAAAATATATCTATATATAAGTTTTTTTTAATCGCTTCTGTTTTGTCATTAAATCTTTCTTTTCCTGGTTCTCTTGCTCTTCAACCTTTTGCAAAAAGAATTGAGCCCAAAGTTGTCGGATGTGATCAATTGACTCTTTTTCATATGATGAGGTGTCTGTGAATATCTGCAAGTTCAAACATATAATAAATTAAACAACTACATGTTAAAACAATAATTTACATGTTTTTCATTAAATATATGTAATATAAAATACCTCATTGAATCTTTCAACAATACAAGCATCAATAATGTCAAACATATTTTTCATGACATAATATCCACATGCCCATCCGTTATCTTGTTGATGCCCCTGCATATAAACTCCTAGTTACATTAAAGCCACCAAAAACAACAACATCACAAACTTTTTTCCTTTTTCACAAAATTTGTACCAACACTAACTTTCTTCACTCGACATAGAAACACATACAATTTTAGTTGGTTCAGAGCATGTACAACTATAATTTTATCACCATAAGTGCAATTCAGTAATAAATATACTACATGTTTATAATGATAACTTACAAATATATCACTTGCAATTATAAAATCGGAATTTTCTTTTTCTTTATCTCATTTATAATAATATAAATAATCAAGATATATGGGCATTTAATACCTCTTTATAAATGGTATCTTTCAAGAACTAAAAAATCAAGCCAACACACCAGTATTCCAAGAAACGACAATATAGTAAAACAAATCTTACCATAATATTCTTCCAATTAGGCTTCTTCTTCTTAATACCTCTTAATAAATGATAACCTTCTAGAGCTCTGATAAAAGAGTTGTCAACGAAGTAAGTTATAAATATAAAGACTATGTGTACAAAAATTTAGTATAAATGATATCTCTCTATTTAGGCTTCTTACCCCTCCAATATGACCTTAATATTTTTCTTAGGAGATCTGTTTAATGAACAAAACCAAAAAATAATATTATCTTCAGGACAAATGACAAACAATTGCCAGTGATTGCTGTAAATTTACAAAAAAAAAGTGTTAGAATCAATAAAATTTAAATATTACAAAATAACATATGAAAAACGATAAAACCTTGAAGGAAACATGTACTTACCTATTTAGCAATGGTCCTAAATAACATTTTTTTGGCTCTCCATCCAACTTATTTTGTATGTATGTTTGAATAACTTCGGCCGGTTTTGTGTGAACTAGTATCCTATTTGGATCGAGAAACCCAAATAGTTTGTTGAAATTCTTGGAGATACACATGCGATGTAGATATCTAAATTTTTGAAACAAATATTAATTATATTTGATACATAAAAAAAATAACTAACAATAGAATATGATACTTACGTGCACCATAAAGACAAGATAGATGTGGATAGCCATTTAATACCGGAAGTTAATTCATTAAGATCCACCCTATCAATAAAAACTGAGAGTTCACTTGTTTCATGATCCAAATCTAGAGAGAATGAATTTTCCTTGAGATTGTTAATCTTTTTGAGGTATTTCTGCTACAACGCTACCTGAAACAGAGTTGGAAACACGCATTAAGGACTTACACCTAACAGGAACAGAAACAAAGATGAATAATAATTGACGACATTAAAGAACTATGCAAAAGCAGCAAAAGCAATTTTGTTACCGCAAGGAACATCTTCAACAGTCCAGCCAGTTATACAAAATGCTATGGACATATTCACATCATCCGGAACAGCTCAGCTACAATTGGAAGAACAATTCTGAGGGGAATCAACAACTTGCAAATTTCTCTTTTCAGACCCAACAACATCATGCTGTTTCTGCATCCAACACATCTTTTCAATCATCAAACGTTGGAATTCAACAACAGCAGCCATGGAGTTATCAAGAAAGCACAAAACAAGAAGGCTATTCATCTGGAAACAACATGATGCAAGGTGAAAACAACAACACTTCTATGCAGATTTATTCTCCGGAGTTTGCTAATGTTCAAATGAACACCACCATGATGAACAACAATGGAGTTCAATCTGATTTCAACAATTACCAAGCAGTACCACTGCAACAAGTTCAAACCTTGAGTAAGAAATCAGACGATGGATACAATTGGAGAGATACGGACAAAAAACAAGTGAAAGGAAGTGAGAATCCGAGAAGCTATTACAAATGCACGTACCCGAATTGTCCAACGAAGGAAAAAGTTGAGAGATCCGTCGAGGGACAGATTACTGAGATCGTTTATAAGGGTACTCATAATCATCCTAAGCCTCAATCTACTAGGAAAAACTCGTCGAATGCTCTCGTGATTGTTCCTGCTAATCCAAATGGAAATGAAATCATTGATCAATCATATGGATCATTTGGCAATGGACACAACAACCAGCACAGCAGGTCCAATCCCCTCCTTTCAACTTAGACATGCTGCAGCCTCAAAGAAGCTACGGATTTTCAAGGTTTTTGAATCCAATGGAGTCTTACATGAATCCGCAACAACAACCGCTACAGCATCAACACTGCTGTTTGCCGATACCATCAACAAGCCTCTATTCCTCGTCGACATGTTGACATTGGTCCGCCCAAAAATCTCAACGGACAGTATTTTGATAACCGCAATCCGAATATTTGTTACAGCGATGAAGTTTTTGTTGGAACCTTGCATAACGATAGAATATCCTTCTCTAGATATCCAATCTCTCAACAGACCGAATCTTATGGAACTAAGAACGAGCTGCCTCATGGGATGCCTCATGCTTTTTTCTGATTCACAGTTGTATCCGAGTGGAGCAAAGTCTATTTACTACTCACAAGAAGGAATTACCCCGTCTTTCTCCTTGAACCGTCAACAGAACCGTGATTGAGCTCTTCATGTTTTCACCATTTCACTGCAGTAACAAAAAAAAAAGGACAAACTAATTAGCCAAGGCAGTAATTCAAGAAATATTCCCAAATTGGAATAGAAACAAAACAGAGAGGAATGCTCAGATGCTCAGATTACCTGTTAACAAATTCTAGCATCAAAAAAGGCCACTCCAATTTCTGAGCACAAAAGGAACTTTGCAGAGTAACTTCTTGCAACACCAAAGATACCTATTCAAACCCTAATCTGTGAGCATAAAAGGAGAAGGGAGTTCGTGAGAGAAAAAAAACGTTAGAGGCGACCATAAACAAAAAAGAGGCGGAATTGAAACTAAAAAAGCGAATCAAAACCCTAAATCCCAAATCAGAAAACCAGCGTTTAAAGAGGGGAAAGGAGGACTCAAGCGTTACCTGAGCTCGCCGTCACCGTCGAAGGTGAGCCCTTTTCAACCGCCCTTGCCTCTGTTTGCATGTAGAGTAAAGTTTGAGAGAGAGAGAGTTGGACGCGAGAGAGAGGTTGGAACGCGAGATTGAGGGCGTTTGAGTGAGGTTGAGAGCAGAGAGAAATTTCGATTGAGAGACGATGACTGAGCGAAGGTTGACGGTGAGGGAGGAGCGCGAGATAGAGAGAGGAGGACGATTGAGTCATGTTTGCGTCCTCACTTTTTTCTTTTTTTTCTTTTTATTTATTCAATGCTTTATTCTTTTTTAAACAGACTTTTAAATCCCATTAAGTCATGGTTATATTTTAGGCGGTAATGATAAATTGTACTTAGGGATTCCTAAATTTACACCCTATTTTAATATAACGGGTTTAATATAAATTTAGTCATTTATATTGTTATAATTATACACCCTATTTTTAAATATAGGGTGTCTATTGTTATATTAATATTCCAAAATTTACACTCTATTTTAATATAACGGGTTTAATATAAATTTAGTCATTTATATTGTTATAATTATACACCCTATTTTTAAATATAGGGTGTCTATTGTTATATATTAATATTAAAATTTATTATTTTTTTAAGAAAATTTAAGATTAAACAAATAAGAATAATAAAAGTTATTGTTTAAGGCACGAATATTTTATTTTTATTTTTAAATTTACACCCTTTTTTTGAATATCAGGTGTAATATAGAGTTGATAATAAATAATATTTGAATTTACACCCGTTATTTAAAAATAGGGTGTCTATTGTTACGTACTAAAATTCAAAATAAGACTTTATTTACAAAACTGCCACCGCATTTGCTTTTTACACCCGTTTTTTGTAAAACGGGTGTAAATTTACAAATTATATTATTCTTTTTGCACTAGTGTATTATTCTTGTTATTATCTTTATATTTTTTATTCCCTCAGTATCTACCTCATTCACTTCTCGAGCCCTAGCGAAAGAACACTTCTTCTCTAGTCAACGAAAGAACACTTATTCTCCAATGAAGCCTAGCAAATGAAAAAAATCTCTAACCATTATTCACCGGTATTTTATTATTGTTGTTGTTATTTTTGTTGTTGTTGTTTTTGTTGTTGATTTGGTCCATTATTGTTGTTATTATTATTCTTCATTACTGTTATTCTTGTTATTCTCCGTTACTGTTGTTCTTCTTGTTGTTGTTGTTGAGAAACTTTATTTTTGTTGGTTATGTACTATTTTTATTTTTTTTCAAAAGCTTTATGTGATTATAGGTCGTAGTTGGGTGAAATCCAATAGATTAAGAAAAGAGTATGAGAATGGAATGAAGCTTCATTTCTCTAAGCAACACAAATAGAACTCTAATGAAGAGCGTTAAACAAAGAGAGCCATAAACACATATCATCTTCAATACGAAGATGTTATATGTTTAGGGCTATCTTTTCTTCTTCAAAGATCCAAATCATTTTCTTTTACTTCTTCTTCAGATATCTGGTACATCAAATGTCACTACAAATATTTTTGTCATATTGTTGTTGTTCACATGGGTTGATATTCGTAAGACAACTTATAAGATTGAACCTTTCATTATGGCAACCCAAACAAACCAGCGTTTTTTATGTCACTGATCCTTCTAACACTAGATGGTCAATTGTTCTTAAAGTTAAACATCTTCCCGAAAGTATTGAGGAAAATCAAGATTTTAGGTATGAGACGCCTTATTTAGAAACACATGTATGTCAAGCATCTGAAGAAAATGATTCAGATGATGTGCATGATATTTGTTGTGATCATGAAGATGGGATATGGGAAAACTAGTAAGTAAATGTTTTATATCCCTTTGAAATTTATAATTAATCATTTTACTCTTTTTAATCATTGTACTATATATATAAAGTCGTTGTTGATTGATCTACTTAGTTTCAAATAACTATAGGTGCTTAAGGACTAGTGACAAATCCTATTGGACAACCTAAAAAAATTTCCATTTTGGTTATTGCTTTTGGTTCATAATCCTTTATTTTAGTTTTGATATAAAATTATAAAGTGTGTACCATTAAATTGCTCATCTGTCGGATAACTTGTGCATTAACGACATCACTTGGTTTAGGTCTACTATTACATTTCTTATCCATATGACTTGGTTTTACAAAATTGACGCAAGATAAAACACCAGAATAATTTATTTGTTATGGTAGTTGTTGCCTAAAAGTTAGGGTAATTTGAGTCCTTGATCGGTTACCTTTCTTAATTCAGTTCTCAATATTGTGGGTTTGACTCTTTAATGCTTTTTCAGATTGCTTCACAACCATACCAAATTTATTTATGTTGTTTGAAACAATCGAATCTTTTTTTTTATCTTGTCTCCATGATTCTTCTATAATTCAGAGCAAGTAATATGAGTCTCTATTGAAAATTCTTTTGTTTTATGGCAAAGCATTTTTTTAACCTTACAAACCAATGGTAGTTTTTCAATAATAAAAGAAATTTGAAATTATTCATATTAATACATTCCTTCATTGATGATCTTGTGAGGAATATTTTGAAGTTAATGATATTGAGCCTCCATAATCCTTTCATATACCATTTGATACTTCAGGTAGCGATCAACAACATACTTCTTTGCTCCAGCCTCTTCGGTATCATACTTCTTTTCTAAAGCTTCTTAAACCTGTTTTGTAGTATCATAACTACTATAATTGTCTTACAAATCATCTTCGAGTACATTTAGAACATGACTTTTTAGGATTAGTCAATCTCTTTCCTCATCTATAAATATTTTTCTATAATTTGTGCAGGAGATTCAAATTCATCAATGTTAAGTATTCCATTTCAATCTTTTAAAATCAATCTCTTTTGTTATGATCATTAAAATCAATCTCTTTTGTGCACAGATTTCTTAGAGTTAGTTTGATCATCTTATTCAAAAAGGAACAAAAGGAATGTCATTGGTCAACATATTGGAAAATCTTTTAAAGGTTAAGAGAAATCACAACTTTCGTTGTCAACGTTTGAAATTACTCCCTCAAACTTGAATAGTTTGTCAGAGACAACAACAAAATTACCAATAATTTCTCCGGTACCCATTGTAGTTTGAAACTTCTTAAAACTGTTTTTTATTTAAAAATTAGTTTTTAGTAAATCCCGCATAACAAATTACATGGTCGAGTTCCGGACTAGGTCGCGCTCTCTTTAAAACATTTCGCGATACTGTCAAAAATTGTGTAAGACATACTATCAACCACAAATCCTTTAGGATAAAATAACCATGTTCAATAGTGATACAATTATTATTGCACAATAGAAAATCATTTTAGAATACACCATCAATGATACAAAGACGACTATAAAGTATTTCTCAAACAAGAAGAAAACCAAATAATTCTCCAAAAATAATTAAATAATTGTTGTTTGACCATCCTAAATAAATTATCGAACAAGAAATTTTTTTAAATAATTATCCAAAGATAATTTATGAAAACTCAACTAGTAGAAATAAAAGGGAAGAATTTGTCACTTTGACAATTCGAGAAAGCAGAGTAAAGAGAATATGGTAGAAAAAACTCAGAAGAAATTTTTGATGTATTTTAGAATGAAACATGTGCATTCCTTATATAATGAAGTAAGTTAGTCAAAGTATATAATTTAAGAAATATGGAATTAGAGTTTTTTTAATTAAAACACAAATAAACTTAATTTTCTAATAATGCGGAACTTAAAGAAAAATTTTAAAATTCATTCTATATTATAATTTTCACATGTTCCAACACTAATAAAAATACATATTTCTCCTTTCACTAAAACTCCTAAGGAGAAGTGATTAGTCCATATATATTGAGTGTGAGTTTTACTATATTCAATTATTTATGACTTTTATATTGTCTATATATGATTTGTTAAAGTTCAGGGCTTGCTTCTAAGTGAACAACGAGTAGCTGTCAAGAGATTTTGATTTTGGCATGGAATTTTTTTTTTTGGAGTTGATATAACTCGAGGAAATACCAGTAGTTCGATCAAATAGACTTATACGTTTATATTTTTAAATATCGTAAAGCTTCATATTTGATACAATCGTAACACCGGAATATGAAAATATGAAACAAAATAAGAGTTAAAGGTCTACATTACTATGAAAAGGGCTTTTATCTTAGTAGAAATAGGGTTTTAACCTCTGTTACGTGGGCTAGGTAAAATGGGCAAGGTAAAATATAGTGTAATTGATAGTGCACTACGTTTCCCTTGGGCCAAAGCCCGGTGTGAAAACATGAAAGCACGTCATTTTCCCCTTTGTTGGTATGTTAGTTAATGATTTTTTTTAGCAAATGAACTAATAAAATCGAAGTAATAAAGTTAAAATCGTCTCCACAAAGATTGCTATTGCAACATGGTGAAATTCATGCGAATTTAAAAGTAAAATCCTTGAAAAACGTTAAATCTTGAATCAAAAACCAATTGAGAAAATGACTAACTCTTATTTGAATCCCCTAATTTTTTGCTATTGATGATTGTGCATTAATTGAACCAAATTGACTTTATAGATCTATGGCAAAATAAAAATACCATGTACCGAATTATTTAGTGTACAACTCATTAAATTGGACTACAATGCTCTAATTCCATAGGAAAGTTGGATAGTAAAACTAGGCGATCTACGTGCATTAATTCCCTAGCCAGAACTTATAATTATCTATTCCTAGTTAATTACTAAGTTGAAGAATTACTTTATTTCTAACCGATGGAGTTACGGTCAATAATCTCTACTCGTCTAAACTTAATTTGTGAATTCGTCAACACCTAAATAGAAATGAACACAAAAGGATTTAAATATAAAATATATAATCTATCATTCACGTAAAATTAAACAATTATATGATCCAACAGTGTAAAATTAAGTTCATCTCCTAAGACTTAATAAAGAAAAATATAACTATTCATAGTGACACAAATCATTTCCATGAGTTTAGATGAAGAGTACATGAAAACCAATGAAGAACACTGCCTCAAAAACTCTAAAAGTCCTTGTTGTAGAACTCTTATCCATCACTTTCTATGTTGAAATTAGGAACCCTTGCAAAAGTATCCACTTTTTTCTTTTAAACTAGCAAACAACGTGTCAACCAAGTGTACCATCGCGAGCGATAGAAAGTATCGCGACTGCGATAACTTTCCATTGCGACCACTATGAGGGAATCACAATCGCGAATATTCCAAGGGGCTATTTCCTTTGTATTTCTTCCCCTTCTTATTTTTTCTAAGTCTATATTTTCTTTCTCTTATTCTATTCTTCTAATTTCGTATTCATTTTAGCTTGTGTTTCGCTCGAAATTACATTGATTCTACCGAAAATGTTGGTAAGTATTTTGCAATGATAGAGTGTCATCACAACCCAAAACTTATTATGTTGGTTGTTCTCAAGTAACGTGCCTATAAATTGAATATTTCAACAAAAATAAAGTGCTCACCCTTACCAATAAAATCCCTACTTCAATCCATATAATTCCGAAAAGTTCTTCCAACATCACAAGTACTCAACCTGTGTTTCATCTCACATTTTTCACTCAAATTGAACGTGGTGATCACACAATCAACATACAAAAACATTTTACCATAAGCTTGCAAAAATTATAACAAAGTTAATCAAAGATATATTTAAACACACACTTTTACATTATGATAGGGTATGATATTTTGGGATAGTCTTCTTAAACCTTGGAGTTAGATACTTATTTTACCTTATGTTACCATGTTTCTGTCATAATACATTTTACCTGGTCGATTGTTACTAGAGAATGCAATTTGTTGGTCGTTCTCATTCATTTTTCACAAATTATTTGAAGAAGCCATTTTATCTTCTTTAATTTTTATATTCTTTTTTTTTATATTGAATTTTTTTATTTTTCTCTAGTACCCAAACCCCAAACTTAAATGTTGTTAACTTTCAAGAGCAACCTCAAACTTATTATTTTTCATCAGGCAAGGAAAATAAATTTTCTACCTAACTTCAAATAGGATAGAAATATTTAAACTTTCAAGTCAAATGGCTATAATTTAAGTTATGTCATCGAAAGAAGGGCCCTAGCTCAAATTGGTTAAACAACTAATATATTTAGTTCATTCAAGTTGGTTCAAACACTACTACAAATAATACATTTAATGACGAAACTTTCACCTCAACCTACCAAAAACCGAGGTAAAAGGTCAAGGCGCGTCATGTTTTATATTATTTTTTAATAAATACCACATATTCCCTCGGTTTTTATATAAAAACGAGGGAAAATATTTCTGGACATGCTTCGAATCCCAGCATCAGCAGTTTAGATTTTTATTTCCTTAAAAGTGATGTCTTTCTTTTTATTTCATTTTAACTTTTAAATTAATAATTTATTCCTTCAGTTATATTTAATAACCAAGAGATTAGATTATCATATTTTACTATAAAAACACTCGTTAATCAGATTTTACCCTAAATCTAACTTATATGTAGCCGCTCCAAAGTCTTACGCATCATTATTTGTGATGGATTGCAAGACCAAAAAAAACTCCAATATTCTTCAATATTGACCAAAATATTTTTCACTTGCAATCTATCTTAAATAATGATGTTGATGTTGTTCTTGTATTTTTGTAATAAACTTCCTATGTTGTCAATCAAAGAAAACATTGAAAAATTTATTCCTTTCCTCAGTTGACAATATTGAAAAATTTATTCCTAAATATAATCATCTATTTCTCTTACATGTTCTCTTTAACGTGAAAGAATTTGTCATACAAATATTTGCTCAAGATAATGAAATCTCATTATGATGGATTGCAAGTACAAAAAAAAATTCTCCTATTTGAAACAGAAAATTTATCAGAAATTTGAAAAGATATGTTTTTCTCCAAGAATCTATTGTCAAACTCTTTATTTGTTTAAATAATTTATTTTAATATTGTGTAAACACTTAAAAAAAATCTTTTTCCCCTCAGTTTTTTTCAGAAACCGAGAGTTATGTGGCGCTTGGGTTGAAACATATTTTATTGTTTTTTATTTTAAAAGAAACACATTTTACCTGGGTTGTGAGTAATAACCAGAGTAAAATATAAGCGTGTTTATTTAATTTCTTCAAAATCCTTAAACAAATACTTGTCGTCTCTTTAATGAGTATCAACGCTCATGACATTGCCATTAGCGATCTCCGTGAAACCTAAAACCCTAATTATAAAAGCATTTTGAACATTAAGATGTTATAGTAGTTAATCCACAAGAAACTCAAATGTTGTTATGATAAATTTTATAAAGTAAAAGTATCAATGTGAGTTGAAGAGTAGAAAAAATTTAGGTTTATTTAATATATGATTGGTGAGAGTGTATTTACTTTGCCAAAGATTTATGTGATAGATAGTAAGAGCAACAAATTATTGGGTTCAAGATTTGTGTTCTTCAATAATCATATAACTGAATATTTATTTTACTTATCTAACTTTTATTTTGTTTTATGTCAGAAACAAATGAATACAAACGACATAGAGAATATATTGCATTCAATGTTTTATGTTCTTCAAGATCAATGAAACGAGGATCCCCAATATTTTCTCTTCTCCAAGATATTCAACATTTGTTCTTCACTAACCCCTCAGTTATTCTTAAATCGAGAGGGAAAATTCTCACTTTTCATGTCACCCTTCGTTACCATTGCATTGTAACCGAGGTGAAATTCATTTCGCGCCCGACATTACATGTGTTATTTGTAGTAGTGAAAAATGCTCAGAGTTTTCACAAAAAATGTCACATTATATAATTTGTAGTAATGCAAATTCTAGAAAATAGCAATCATTCGGATAATCTCACAAGAAAATAATGTAAATAATGTAATTTTTGGCTCAAACTATTTTAGCTAAGCTATTGGAAGATTGAGTCACTATAAGAAAATTGGCATAAGTTGCGAAGGTTGATTTTGGCAGGTTACGGAAGTTTGAATTGCCTCAAATGTATAGTCACGACAGTTCTATTTCTATCGCAAAAACGTGTGTCGCTAGGCTGTACAACGACGATTGCTAAAACTCCTACTCCAACCTTCGTTCTAAATTGTGCCACGTTGGCAACTAACGTAAATTGCAAGTTGCGACAGTTACAAACCGTCGTGAATTTCAGTTTGAATGCTGGTTTCGAAGGTTTCGAACCGTTATTAGTGTGAAATCCTAACGGTTCAAACTGTCATAATTTGATATACGAATTCTTAATATTATTTATTTAGTAACAATTTAAAGTGCTATTAATTATTTAATTTTTTCTTTTAGCAACATTTTAAACCATTATTTAATTTTCATCTATAATATTTCTTTTATAATATTACATTTTTATTTAAATTTATTTCATGTTAAATATTTTTGTTTATAGTATTATTTTTTTATAATACTATTTATTTCTTTATATTATTATTAATTTTGGTAATATTTCTTCAATTTTTTTCCACCACTTTTTAAATTAATAAAATTTCTATCACAAACATCTAATATCAATTAAACATCATAATGTCAAACAAATCCGAGTTTCATAATCATGTCATGTATTACAATAAACCGAAAACATATCAAATCCTAATCTTATAATAATAAGTATCATAATGCTAATAATACATAAGAAAATACATAATCTAATCAATTCATAGCAAAGTCTAATTAATTCTTCTTGATGATATATTATCTGCAATTCGGTAGCAGACTCAGAAGAATGTCTACCATCAACGCATGATTCTAATTCTTGAAGAAAACTATATATTAAAATAATATACTCTTTAAAATAATACTAATGATATTGAACTTTAAATACATAAAAAATAATATACATGTCTTCCACTAGAATTATGTATATGCATTAAGAGTTTAATTTTCTCTTTTCTACCATTGTCCTTTTCCTTGAAGAGTGCGATTTCCTCTATCAATTCATTAATTTTTGAATTCTTTTTTGTATGTGCAACAATTTTCTTCAGAAGAAGACGTCAATCTCCTCATCGATCTATTAATCTGAAATGACGTAACTCCAAATCTCATACAACAAACACATCTAGGATGGTCATTTCCAAGACTTTCTGAATGCCCCGTTTTAAAACACATAAAACACATAATCCTTAATTGCAACTTGTAATTTTTCAGACACGTGCAAAACAACAAATTGAGTGAGTGTTTGTTTGAGTATTATGCCTCCGATATAATTTTGATTTCTGAATTTGGCTGATTTCATTTACTTCCTAAATCATAATAATTTTAAGTGAATAAGATGAAACCACCAAAATTAGTCTGATACAAATTAAGTCTTCACTCCACACAATGTATTATGCTCTAACTTATAGAATAATGAGTTACACTTTCAAATTAAGTCACCCTCAAATGCATATAATATGAAGCACTTGTGGTGTACTTCTTAGTTGACAAACAGAAAGCATAAATCATTAGCAGTTTAATAGAGACCATTGGAAAAAAAATGCGCTAAAATGTTAATTTATCCATTAAGAAAATCTCCAACTTTATATGCGTTAAAACTGGTATTAATCTTTCAGAGCATAAATTCTTAAGTAATTTTGGTGAAAGAATACAGTGTAGTTTTGCAATATATAATAGGAACTCGAGATTGAAACTGTAGAATCGAAACTTCAATGTGCTGATTGGTTCAAGGGTTTGAAAAGGTTAATTACATGTCATAGAACATTCTTTTTATTGATCAAAGCCAAGCTTCAATATATCTTTATTCTTCTAGTAATGTGATATCTTTGTGAACTTAAATATATCTTTATTCTTTTTATTGCATTAGGTTTTCTATCATGCGCTAAAACTGGTGTTTACCAAAGTTCACTCTTCCTAGAAACCAACCTCACTGAATCACTCTTCAATGTATTATACTTTTTAATTTACTATCTAATGCATGAATCTATAATAGGCTTGTTAGTTTCAAACATAATCATAAGTCTCAACTTAATTTAACTAGTTTTCGGACATATTCTCTCCACCTCTAAGAGATGCCAAAAGGTATGATATTTTTTCAAAATTTAAGGAGGCTAACATATATTTCAAAATAATTAACTTGCACTTGCATTATTGTTGTATGCATCTTCGTTCACAAAAGTTCTCTCATACTTTTTATGAGAAACCGCATACATATCTCCTTTGTTGTGTGGTTGTCCATCTCTCGATTCTTACAAATAAGCAAAAAAATATTAACTATTTGTACTATTAGGCATACAATCAACAATATATAGATTTAGATATATCAACTCATGTTGCTTCCTTACAATCGAATTAGATCTGAGTGTACGTGGAGTCTTCAATTTTCCTCTATTTTTGACTTTTTTTTGCTATTACCTACATTGATAACAAATAAAATTATATATTAAAAATACAATTATACGGGTAAAACACTAATATTGCATGTGTTTCTTCTTTCCGCTTATATTGAACAAAAACAACCCAATTGTTTTTGTTAATGTCTTTTTGGATAATTTGCAAGATTTTCCCCAATGTGAGATCCCATCTATAAAATTTATGTAACAAGTGATGTCGGTCATCCCTGCATTTCTTTGCAGCATAAGTAACTATGAAATCTTTGTTATGCCCATCATCAACAAAAAAATGAAACTAACCATAAAAATAAAAATTTGTTGACAAAGCAAAGAATAATCACCATGAAATTAATTTTATAAATATGTTGTTGTTTATTAAGGATACTGTTATCTTTACATCATAAAACTTTGTTATTTTATTCGTTGGAATTTCCTTCCAACTCTCGGACATTATGTGAAAGTCTTTAGACATTCTAATAATTCTACCCAAATACCCTGCATAACAAACAAGCAGCAAGTCCTACTGTGTGATATTCTTTATCCCATTCAAGTATTCTCCATGTTCCATCAGACTCTGTTTTCGCAACCAAGTCTTGCACGCTTAAACATGTGTTTGAAATATGACCCACCATAGTTATCACTTAAACAGTTAACAAAATAATTTCATAACTCAACTATGTAAAACATTTAAATCATTTAAAGATACTTTAATCTTAAATTACTTGTTAATAACATTACATACCAATATTCAGAACTAGACACTTGAACAACATCTTCAGTCACAACATATTATGAGTGAGGGGTTAAAATGTCATGGTGAGGAAATGTCTCTGAAGAAAGTGATGGTTCTGCTAAGGGTGGCAAACGGGTATGCCCGCCCCGTTTAGGCCCGCCCCGCAAAAGCCCGAAAAAAAACGGGGCGGGGCGGGGCGGTCATAGTTGAGGATGTGGGCCTAAAACTTAGACCCGCCCCGCAAAAAAGTGAGGGCGGGGCGGGGAAAGCCCGCGGGCACTGCACTCTTTAAGCCTAAAAATGCAAAAATTTATGTAAATACACGTGCCCGCAAAAGTCCGCGAGAAAAACGGGCGGGCGGGGCGGACACATTTGAGGGTGAGGGCCTAAATCCTTGGCCCGCCCCGCACAAAAGTGCGGGCAAAACGGGCATACCCCGCGGGCCGAGCCCGTTTTGCCACCCCTAGGTTCTGCAGCTTGGGTTGGCAGAGGGATTATTGTAGTTTGGGATGGGAGATGGGTTATTGTAGTTTAGATTGGCGGATGGGTTATTGTAGTTTCGATTTGCGGAGGGGTTATTGTAGTTTGGAATGACGAGGGGTTATTGATGACTTTTGAGTTGCCATTGAACGTAGGCGCTTCTTGTTTATTTCAAGCTCTCTAGGTTGTACAAACCTCAGACGACCTTTCACATACTAAATAAGATGCATCCGTGAATATCTATCAAAAATCAATACAATTAATTTGTATAGAATATTATTGAGAATTTATCACTAATCGATGATGGTTTTGAAGAATACGAAGATGATTTGTAAGGGGATTGTGAGAGTTTAATAAGATTGAGAGTCTGCATCTTTTTTCTAATTCTCTTCAATTGTTTTGTGGCTAATATCCTCATATAATAAAGTCATTCTTTCACAACATGCTTCAACTACAAGTATAGTTGATAAACAAGTCAGTACACTAAAAATAGTAAACGTCAAAATTTTATATTAGTGACTACAAATTTAATAAACATAATATAAACACAATAAATTAAAAGAAAAATTATGCAATAAAACATAGAGTAAAAATACCATATGTTGGTACTTCATTTTCATAATGATGAATCAATATAAAAAACTAAGAATCTCATACATTAATTAGGGATAAGAAACAAAAAACATAAGTCTCACACGAGTTACAAACAAGATAGACTTCTTATCAATAAAAAACAATATCTTAATTATTGTCATCATTTGTCGCTAAAGTTGCAGGATCATCATTAGAAAAAATTTGTTCCAAATTTTATGATGGATATGGCTCAATGGGTGTCATAAATCCATCATTTTCACGCATTTCATTCAGGTCTCTTGTTTTCAAATAAATAAGTATGCTCAATTCTTGTTCATTCTCATCATCAACATAAAAAAAACATTTGAGCTTCTGACGCTTGAATGTATTGCTCGTTGTCTTCATGTTCCCTAGTATGTAGTAGTCTTACAATGTTTATAGAGGTAAACCAACTTATCTATCTTAACACCTCTTGAATTTGTGGTATTAGCCCATTCACATTTAAACATGGACACTATGAAGCCAACATAGGAAAGCATAATAATGTATACCAAACTTCTGTAGTAAGAAACCCCTCCAAATCTCATTTGAGTATCACTATTGATTGAATAACTTTGTGTCCCAAACATGCCAAAAACTCAATTGTTCTGAGTTTAAAAAAAAAATCTTGTTCCAACGTTTGAAACATGAATCCATTGGCATTGAACGCGGTAAACCTTTTTACTTTATCGAAAGGGCCATGAGCAAGACTAATGAGAACATCTTTATCAGGTCCATCATTGTTATCAAGATTGTTGCAAATCTATACATGATACAACATCCAATTAGTCATGTTATTATTAAAAAAATATTCAATACAAACATCTACTTTTTTTTACAAAAACTCACACGATTGTGGAACCAATGAACAACCTCTCTATGAACGTTCTTGTCTATCTTAACATCTTTTCTTTGACTACACCTCATTTGGTTATGAATAATACTTCATAACTTCCTATTTGGTTATTCGATATTAGATGGAAAAAAAAATCTTAATAGTGTAGATGAAACTACTTAAATGGAATAAAACTACTTATTTTAGATAGTCTTCAACTATTGGACAATTCGTTAAAACGTGTCTATGAGCCTGCAACTTTTCAATTGGTGTTAGGGTGTAATATGAAGATCCAACCACATGTTTTCCAACTCCAGAAAATAATTCTGCTACACGTGAACCTGTTTGGATATCACCAATAAGATCATCATCTACACGTCTAAGTTGATTCCATCTAGTCTCAATGTTTTCTAGATATCTTGAACAAAATGTAAGAATCTCTTCAAAATGGTATCCTTCTGCAATCGACCCTTTTGGTTTTACCTAATTACATACATGCAATTTAAGTTTTTCGAAGTGCCTATTATTGAACCATAATAGTATCGCTTAAAAAAACTTTATACTTTATAAGTTAGTAGCATTAGAACAAAATCACATAGTTTCACTTTCAACAGGATACATCCATTGATAATGAACAAGTCCTCCAAGTTTAACTTTTTCAACAAGGTGAAAAAGCAAGTGAACCATAACAGTGAAGAACGAGAGAGGAAATAAAATTTCCACGTAGCATAAAGTGAGGACAATTTGGTTTTTCAATTTCTTCATGTATTCAATTTTAAATACCTTATGACATGATTTTCTAAAGAATCAGCACAACTCAATCAATATTGTTCAAATATTATGAGGTAATGTTGTGCAAATGACTAGTGGTAGAAGTTGTTCCATTAATATATGACAATCATGACTCGTCATCATTCCATGCACCTTGATATTTACCAAGTCAATGCATCTAGAAATGTTGCTTGAATAACCATCAGGCACCCTAATATTCTTTAAATTTGTTAAAAAATCCTTTTTTCTTTACCCATTGGACTAAAGGTCGTCGGAGAAATTCTAAAATTTTCATCTGGCCAAAGATCAGGTCTTATGCCCATGTTTTGAAGGTCTTATCGAGCTTTAAAATGGGATTTAATCTTTTTCCTATCATTTAGTAAAGTAAATATGACATTATCACGCACATTTTTCTCAATATGCAACAGAACAAGATTATGGCGCAAAAGATTATCCTTCCAATAGAAAATTTCAAAACATATGCCTTTATTTTTTCATTGTTAAGGATGACATTTGGTAGGATCACACTGTGTACTATCACCTTCTATAGGTTGTTCCTCACGTGTTCTTTTAATCAATTTTTCTCTACCTTTAATTGGTATCATAGCTTAGGCTCTGTGATTCATTTTTGAATCAAACACTTAACAATGTAGAGAGACCCATGGTGAGAAAAACCTCATGGCTAACACAGATGAAAAAGATAGCTACAACGCAAAACATCTAGTTTTTTATGGAGAAAAATTTGACTACTGGAAGGAAAGAATTGAATGTTTCTTCCTAGGCTACGATGCTGATCTTTGGGATATGGTTACAAATGGCTATGAGATACCCAACTCTGAACTTGTTTTTCCCATTCCAAGAAGAAAAATGAATGACGATCAGAAGCGTGATTTCAAGAATCACCATAAAGCAAGAACCATTTTGTTAAACTCCATCTCCTACAACGAGTACGAGAAGATAACAAACAAGGAAACAACCAAAGAGATCTTTGACTCCATGAAAATGATGCACGAAGGCAATAATCAAGTTAAAGAGACTAAGGCTCTGGCCTTAATCCAAAAATATGAAGCCTTCAGAATGGAAGATGATGAAGTTATTTAAGTGATGTTCTCTAGGTCCCAAACCATAGTTGTAGGACTCAAGGTTCTGGATAAAGGATACACTACGTCATATCATGTCAAGAAGATAATCAGAAGTCTTACCAAGAAGTGGATACCTATGGTTACTGCTCTAAAGTTATTAAAGGTCATGAACAACATAATTCTTGAAGAACTTATCAGCTCTCTCAGAAGTCATGAAATAGATCTTGAATATGATGAACCCTAGAAGAAAAGAAAATTTGTGGCTCTAAAGTCTAGATCAGAAAGAAGGAAGCCAGAAAGCAACAAAGCCTTTCAAGTTAAAGAAGAAGAAGCTGATGACTCTGAGAATAAAGATTCTGATGATGAATAAGAATTATCTCTTCTTTCTAGAATAATCAAACATCTTTGGAGAAAAAGACGAAACAACTTCAGAAGTCCCAGACCGAAGGGAGGCCATCCAGATTCAAACTCCAGAGGCATACCCAACAAGGAATTTACGTGTTATGAATGCAAAGAGTCTGGACACTACAGAAATGAATGTCCAAAGTTAAAGAAGGATAGCTCTAGAAAATAAAGCTTCAAGAAGAATTATTTCAAAGAAAAGAAGAAATGACTCATGGAAACATGGGATGATTCTAAATCTGAAGCTTTAGTATCTGATTCTGAAGAGGAGCAGGAAAAACGTAGCATTCATGGAAACTACCTCTGGAAGTTCATCTAAAACAGAGTATGACTCTGAATAGGCATTCTCTGACTTTTCTCATTCTGATCTTGAAGCATGTTTGTCAAAATCTTTGAGCCTATATCAAAAGCTTCGTCAAAAATTCAAGAACCTCAAAATCTTTGAGCCTATATCAAAAGGTTCGTCAAAAAGCTTGAGAAAGAAGTTTCTGAACATAAAGAAAATAATTTTATTCTTGAAAGAGAAAAAGAATTTTCAACTAAGAAATGTTTAAAACTTGAAGAAACACTTTCTAAAGCTCCACCTACTTCTGACACTATCATATACAAATATGAAAAAGCTTTTCAGAAATTTCTGAACAACAACCTAGATAGAAGCAAGATGGCTTCTATGATTTATGGTGTAAGTCATAATGGAAAAAGAGGAATTGGTTATGACTATGATGAAGATGATATGAAACCTTCTATAGAAAACAAATCAAAATCTCCTTTTTCTTCTATATGAAACCTGCACAGAAAACCCAAAGTTTTCAGTACCTCTGGGAGAACTAATATTAAATGACCCAAAAGATTTTGGGTACCAAATGATAAAATAGTGTATGCTGCAGATATCCTATGCAGCATAGTTGAAACACTAGTCATGGTACTTGGACTCTAGATGCTCACGGCACATCATGGGAAGAAAGCATATGTTCCAAAACATGGAACTTAAAAATGTTGGTTTCGTAGGCTTTTGAGGAAATCAGAAAGGAAGAATCAGAGGATCTAGAACAGTTGGTAATGAATATCTTCCCTCTATTTCTAATGTCCTTTATGTTAAGGGATTAATGCATAAATTGTTACCCATAAGTCAATTAAGTGACAACGGTTATGATATAATCTTTAATCAAAAAAAGTGCAAAGTTGTTGATCAGAAAAATGACACAGTCCTTTTCACTGGAAAGAGGTACAACAACATTTATAAAATAAAGCTTTCAGATTTGAAAAATCAAAACGTAAAATGCTTGATGTCTGTAAATGAAGAGCAATGGGTGTGGCATAGACGATTGGGTCACATTAGCTTAAGGAGGATTTCTCAGCTAAATAAACTTGAGCTAGTCAAAGGCCTGCCTAAGATGAAGTTCTCTTCAATTCTCTTTGGGAAGCATGTCAGAAAGGTAAATTTTCTAAAACAACTTTCAAAATCAAAAATGTTGTTTCTACCTCCAGACCTCTAGAACTTCTACACATTGATCTTTTTGGACTTGTTAAGACAACGTCAGTCAATGGGTAAGAAGTATGGACTTGTCATTGTTGATGATTATAGTCGTTGTACATGGGTAAGATTATTAAGGCACAAGAATAAGTCACATTCTGTGTTCACCAGTTTTTGTTCAAAAGTGCAAAATGAATTTGACTATAAAATCATCAGAGTTAGAAGTGATCATGGTGGTGAATTTGAAAACAACTTTTTGAAGTACTTTTTTACTCTAATGGAATATCCCATGATTTCTCATGTCCTAGAACTCCACAAAAAAATGGAGTTGTAGAAAGGAAGAATAAGACTCTCCAAGAAATGGCCAGAACCATGATCAATGAAACTAATGTAGCTAAGCACTTTTGGGTAGAAGTTGTGAATACAACATGTTACATTCAAAATATAATCTCTATCAGACTTATTCTGAATAAGACTCCTTATGAACTGTGCAAGGGAAGAAAACCCAACATTTATTACTTTCATCCTTTTGGATGCTCTTGTTTTATTCTGAAAATTAAAGATAATCTGAACAAGTTTAACTTTAAGGCACAAAAGTGTATTATGTTGGTGTAGCGGGGTATTCGTTATCTTTAGATTTATTGACTAAATCAAAAGTAAACCATACAAGTCGAGTCGCCACCGCACTTCTATTTATCCAAAGGAAAGGTTAGAAAGCGAACAAAAACCGAGAAGTTTTATCGAATCAAAAACTAATAAAAATGTCAGAGATCTGGGTAAGGGGGTTGGTTATGCAATGGGAAGGTTTTAAGCACCCAAAACATCCTAGGTACTCCTAGGGAGCCCTTTTCACACTTGTTGTAACGTTGGTATTTTTGTGAAAATTTGTTTGGGCAAACATGATTGGGGATATGAGAAGAGAATATACAATTTATTTACAATTTTGTGTTTGAATGGATAAACCCATTGCCTACGTACCATCTTAAAAAGGATTAGGATCAAAACCTCGTAGTTCGGGGTAAAAATCTCAAAACAAGTTGGTGAATTGATTGGTCCAAAAGCCTTACGGTCTTTTGTTATCCAAGGGAGAAAACTCAACCTAAAACCACAAATCCACCATGTGAGAATAGCTTCAACATGCTAGTGAGGGGTTAACCCTATAATAAGCATGGAAGACTCATTGTCCATCACTAAGGATATAGGTGAGTATTATATCTACCTCAAGGATAACTCAAACCTAATAGCTAAAGGTTATGAAAAGTTTTTAATAACAAGTAGCCATTGAAACCACAAAAACATTTGAATGAGTTATATTTACCAATGAAAAGTATTTACAAAATATGGTCAAAGTTGACTTAAAGATTCAATTCAAAATAAGTGTTATGAAAAGAGAGTTTGAAAATCAAAAGCATAATGCTTAGATTTCTAATGTTTGAAAACAAGTGTTAATGTTTGCATAAAAGTTTTGGCTTGGGTTAGAGTGGAGGGAAGAAGAAGAATGGCTAAAGTCCTAATCATACAAGAGATGAAGGATAAGAAACAAGACCACAAATGGAGTTCCTTTCTTGAGATCATATTGATGATCCAAGTAGCTTTCATCCTTTGGAATAAGCAAGCAAATATGTATACTCAAGCAATCAATCAATCAAGCAAAGCTCTTAGGAGTCTTCCAATGGCTCTTGTATCTCTCACTTTAGAAGCACATGACAATGGTTCTTCAATTTGGCTCAAATAGGAATCCCTAGCACAAAAGCACACACATCAAAATATTCCATGAAGCAAATCAAGAATGGACAAGAGTGAGTTTAGAGATTTGGTCCTTCTAATCCATCTTCAACATTAAGGCCTTTTTACTCCATTTTTTGCATAGGGAATGTCCTAGAATCTAAGTGCTTTTTGTCCATTTTTTTTGCATTTGGTCCACAACAATCAAAACAAAAGCACAAGCACAATAATATATACACAATAATATGCTCAAGTGAGCAAAAGGAAAATTGTATTAACATAAACATGTGCTTAAATGAGCAAAGGGCAAAAGCAAATGAATAATATGTACAAGAATAGTAAATTGCATAAATGTAAAGTGCAAGAATTAAATGTAATGAGTTAATGGTTAGTGTTAGTATTAGTGTGCCATAAGGAAATTTAGCGCTATGTTAAGCAATCGTAATTGGACTTATGTAGAAGTCACAACTATCTGAGTTTGGTCAATAATAATGTAGGCAACAACACAAGTTAGAGATCTTTATTAGTGAATCAAGCTCCTACAACTTGCCATGCCAAAAAGAAGATGAGAAATGATCTTGTATTGATTTAGGTTCTTTGCTTGATTAGGAAGCAACCTATCCTTAATGCAAAGTCATTCACTTGATCCATGATCAAGATGAATTAGATTTGAATCAAGGAAGGTTAAACCTCCCATGTATCAAGGCTAACCACCAATCTTTAACTCATTGATCAAAAAAGAAAAAGAAGAAGAAGAAGAAGAAGATGAACAATAAAGTGCATTAATGGAAATGGAATGAGATAATCAACAAGCAGGACCAAAGATATATGAAATCAAGGTCAAACAATAGTAAACAGAAGCAAGATGAAGATTAGAAGTCAAGAAACAAATAAAATATTTTTGGTATTTTTCAAAAGTAAAATAATACTTGAATTAAAATAATAAAGAAAGGTCAAACTTCCAACTCACTTCAAATCAACTTTAAAAAGTCCAAGTGAATTATCCTAAGTTCAACAAGGTCAAACAAAGTTGACAAAAAATTTCAGCATTTTTAGAAGTCAGAAACTATTTTTAATCAACTTAAAAATGCATAAAAATAACCTAATTGAATTAAAATCTCAAATAGATCTCAAATTAATTAATAAATTGATGAAAATATTTTTCATAGATCTATCATCATTCAAAGAGGTTGGAAAAATATTTTTTGAATTTTTTGAATATCAAAAACTATTTAAAATGAATTAAAAATAACCAGAAAAGAGAAAATTCCTAAAAAATATCAATGATAAAAAAAAAATATTAAAAATCAGTTTTAGAAACTAGAAATTAAAAGGAGAAGAATGCAATTGGTCTCACATTTTTTGGACCAATAATGAAGGAGATATGAATTTTGGAAATGAAATGGAATTAAAGAAATAAAAAGAAAATCAAAATCAGAAATTAAAATAGCGAAAAAACATGGAGCGTTAGATGCAAAGCTCATTAATTGAGCTGGCAAATCGCTTGGTCCACACATGCGCGCCTACCATGCGCTTCAGTCAATGGATCATACCTTGCCTTTAAACAAGTCATAACATTGAGTGGATCAGATTGAATCTGGAAAACAAAACGCATGGCCATGATCTAATCTGGAGACTGGACGGTGGTGTACACCACCGTCTTCTCCGGCCAACTTCCGGCACCGGCCAAATTTGCAGAGAATAAAATGTTCACCAAAAGCCACGATCCAGGTACCAAATGAAAGCTGGGGTGATGTACATCACCTCTGTACCAACCAAATTCACTCTAGACTTTCATGGAGAAAGAAATCAGAGGTTGAATTTTGTGGAGTTCAACTGAAACTTGATGGATTTTGAAAATTCAAAGCTCAAATCAAATGCCTCTATGGAGAGGACTTCAGATCACACCGTAACAACATGAAACAAGCAATATATAAGTAGATTCGAAGAAAATAAAATCTGAAGTGAACATCTGAATTGAAGAGCTTGAGAGCACGATCTCTTGATGCTTAAGCTTGCAGTGTGTTCTATGGATCAGGGTGAGCAAGGCTTAGGAACTGTAGATCTAAAAATCAATCAATGAAATTGAAGTTTAGATCTGAAAAATTTAAGAGAAAATGGTGAGTTCCTTTGAGTATGGTTGAGGGATTAATCGTGCAGTATGTAAGGCGCCTTCAGGTTATTGAAATGAGAGGCATAAGGCACTTATTTATAGCAAAGGAATGACTGATATGCATGAACAAAGCATTGCATGGATGGAAAAGGCCTCGATGCATGGGCCTATACAGGAGCATGGAGGGCCTAATTCCACTTGGATTTGCAAGCTTATGCCAAAATAAATCAGAGTGGACGTGCAAATTGTGTATGCTTAGCTCATGCAATGCATTTTTAATGAGTTTCCAAAATTGTACCAATATGTTCATGCTTTCGAAAATGGCACTTCCCAAACTGAAGCATAACCTTATGGGTACTGGTTGGAAAGCTTTTTGCATGAAGATCATTTGTTATGTTGACCAAAACTTCATTTGAAACTTGGAAATTGGTGAAAATTGATCATGAAGTGTAGGGTGCAAAACATGTACATGTGAGAATTTCAAAAATAGCCAAACTTCAAGCCCTCCTGTTTCAATGATGCAATCTCCAAATGACAAAACCTCCAACATAAAATTTGTATATATTTTCAAGTCAATCAATTTGGACTTAAATTTTTCATCATTTAGATTTTTGATGAAGAAGATGTGGGCACTTGAAGTTGGACTTGTTCACATTTCAATGCCTTTTGTCCAAAGTGACCTATAATGTTTTGCATTATCACATGTATTTATTTTAGGATTTTGAGACTTTGTTCATCCTAACAAATGAATTATACATCTTAAACTTTCCAATGCATTTGATCCCACCTCAAAATCATGAAAAATGAATGAGTTATGTTCTTGGGAAGTTAACCCAAAATTAGGGTTTCAGTCAAAATGACCTATAATATTTTGAAATGGATGATGACCTTCCAAGCTTCAAATCAATTTTGGATGAACATGAAATTTGTTCATATGGTTCTAAAGAACATTTTTTCTCTTTGGGTCATCTCCATTTGACAAACACATCAAAAGTTAGGTCTCAGTGTACTTCAAAATAGTCAGATGAATTAATTGATCAACTTCTCAAGTCCATGCCTCATATCTTGATGAATTGATGATTGAGGACAACCAATAAGTTCAAATATGCATGAAATGTTAAATTAAAGAACTTCCCTTGATTGTATTTGATCATGGGCTAAGGTTGCTTCATGAGCAAGGCACAGTTGATGAACAGATGAATTAGGGTTTCCTTGGGAAACAAGCCTCAAACCCCTTGGTTTGCTTTGATCAAAATGATGAATTGAGATACTTGGGAGGCATATTTGATGGATGAGAGCTTTGGGAACCATTGCCATGCTTGATTTCATCTTCACTTGGCCATATCAATGAGCATAGGGTCTCCTAGAAGCTTTGGATCTTGTGACTGCTCAAGCTACAAACAAAAGACGTTAGTGACATATTTTTGTGCTTTTGGTTAGTAAACAAAATAAGAAAAGCAATAATATACAATTCAAGCATGCTTGGTGATCTTAAACCAACTCTCAAGAGATCCCACCCAAAGGTTAAGGAGCCAAGACGTTATGATCCTTGAGGCAATGCAAAGTGCAATGATATGATGCCATGAGGGATCTTAGGGTCAAAATTAGGGTCTTACAGATGCCCCTATTTAAGGTCATTCTAGCCGGAGAAGTGAAGTTTAAAATCTTCGTCTCGACGAGGTAGAATGGGCTTAAATAATAACAAAGAGACGAACTTTGGTCCCTAAGAGACCTCATGATGCAAATGTATGTATGCAAAAGGGTAATACTTTGTGGGGATATGTGTTCACAAAGAAGAAAAGAAATCAGGAGAAACTGACAATCCATATGAGTAATACACTCAATGGGACAGAGACTCTAGGGACTCTTATGGGGATAAGAAAGGGAATAAAATGCGTGAGCAGGTCATGACTTGAAACTTGCTGAGAGACACGAGGGGAATTCCACGAAAATAAATCAATGGAAATACTCGAGCTGACGCAAAGATGCATGTATTGGGGAATATGCCAATACAACAAAAACTATCCATAAAGGATACTTCGGATGAAAATCCGGACTCAAATGGGGAAAATCCACTAAGGGACTTCACTGGGGAATGTCCAACGAGGACTCATCTGAGGAAACAACATAATGAGGTATTACCGGTTACTGGGTAATAAGCTCAAGGAGACATGTGATCGAAACACCGGTATGAGGGTGAGAGAACAACACGCTCGGGGAGAATGAATATCTAAAACCGGTATAAGGGTGAGAGATATCAAACATCCAAAATCATCTGAGGAAGACCTTAAAAGGTATATTTCGACTCAGGAAATCTGACTCCACAGGGGACAAAAAGTCATAAAAGGGAGCAGAAGGGAAGGAACACCAGGGATACCGGTTACTGGGCATATAATAGATGACCAACCAAGCGTGAATTGGGGAATATTCCCAAGACACTCATCATCCGAAAGGAGGGCTAAGAAAAAGCAAACTCAATTACAGGATGGACATTCGATTCCATAAGGAAATACGAATCTTACTCAACATAAAATATTTTTGGTATTTTTCAAAAGTAAAATAATACTGGAATTAAAATAATAAAGAAAGGTCAAACTTCCAACTCACTTCAAATCAACTTTGAAAAGTCCAAGTGGATTATCCTAAGTTCAACAAGGTCAAACAAAGTTTGACAAAAAATTTCAGCATTTTTAAAAGTCAGAAACTATTTTTAATCAATTTAAAAATGCATAAAAATAACCTAATTGAATTAAAATCTCAAATAAATCTCAAATAAATTAATAAATTGATGAGAATATTTTTCATAGATCTATCATCATTCAAAGAGGTTGGAAAAATATTTTTGTATTTTTTGAGTATGAAAAACTATTTAAAATGAATGAAAAATAACCAGAAAAGAGAAAATTCCTAAAAAATATCAAATGATAAAATAAAAAATATTAAAAATCATTTTTAGAAACTAGAAATTAAGATGAGAAGAATGCAATTGGTCTCACATTTTTTGGACCAATAATGAAGGAGATATGAATTTTGGAAATGAAATGGAATTAAAGAAATAAAAAGAAAATCAAAATCAGAAATTAAAATAGCGAAAAAACATGGAGCGTTGGATGTAGAGCTCATTAATTGAGTTGGCAAATCGCTTGGTCCACACATGCGCGCCTACCATGCGCTTCAGTCAAAGCATCATACCTTGCCTTTAAACAAGTCATAACATTGAGTGGATCAGATTGAATCTGGAAAACAAAACGCACGACCATGATCTAATCTGGAAACTGGACGGTGGTGTACACCACCGTCTTCTCCGACGAACTTCCGGCACCGACCAAATTTGCAGAGAATAAAATGTTCACCAAAAGCCACGATCCAGGTACCAAATGAAAGCTAGGGTGATGTATATCACCCCTGTACCAACCAAATTCACTCTAGACTTTCATGGAGAAAGAAATCAGAGGTTGAATTTTGTGGAGTTCAACTGAAACTTGATAGATTTTGAAAATTCAAAGCTCAAATTGAATGCCTCTATGGAGAGGACTTCAGATCACACAGCAACAACAAGAAACAAGCAATATATAAGTAGATTAGAAGAAAATAAAATCTGAAGTGAACCTCTGAATTGAAGAGCTTGAGAGCATGATCTTTTGATGCTTAAGCTTGCAGTGTGTTCTATGAATCAAGGTGAGCAAGGCTTAGGAACTGTAGATCTAAAAATCAATCAATGAAATTGAAGTTTAGATCTGAAAAATTTGAGAGAAAATGGTGAGTTCCTTTGAGTATGGTTGAGGGATTAATCGTGCAGCATGTAAGGCGCCTTCAGGTTATTGAAATGAGAGGCATAAGGCACTTATTTATAGCAAAGGAATGGCTGATATGCATGAACAAAGCATTGCATGGATGGAAAGGGCCTCCATGCATGGGCCTGTACAGGCGCATGGAGGGCCCAATTCCACTTGGATTTGCAAGCTTATGCCAAAAGAAATCAGAGTGGACGTGCAGATTGTGTATACTTAGCTCATGCAATGCATTTTTAATGAGTTTCCAAAATTGTACCAATATGTTCATGCTTTCGAAAATGGCACTTCCCAAACTGAAGCATAACCTTATGGGTAATGGCTGGAAAGCGTTTTGCATGAGGATCATTTGTTATGTTGACCAAAACTTCATTTGAAAGTTGGAAATTGGTGAAAATTGATCATGAAGTGTAGGGTGCAAAACATGTACATGTGAGAATTTCAAAAATAGCCAAACTTCAAGCCCTCCTGTTTCAATGATGCAGTCTCCAAATGACAAAACCTCCAACATAAAATTTGTATATATTTTCAAGTCAATCAATTTGGACTTAAATTTTTCATCATTTAGATTTTTGATGAAGAAGTTATGGGCACTTGAAGTTGGACTTTTTCACATTTCAATGTCTTTGGTCCAAAGTGACCTATAATGTTTTGCATTATCACATGTATTTATTTTAGGGTTTTGAGAATTTGTTCGACATAACAAATGAATTAGACATCTTAAACTTTCCAATGCATTTGATCCCATCTCAAAATCATGAAAAATGAATGAGTTATGTTCTTGGGAAGATGACCTAAAATTAGGGTTTCAGTCAAAATGACCTATAATGTTTTGAAATGGATGATGACCTTCCAAGCTTCAAATAAATTTTGGATGAACATGAAAGTTGTTAATATGGTTCATAAGAACAGTTTTACTCTTGGGGTCATCTCCATTTGACAAACACATCAAAAGTTAGGTCTCAGTGTACTTCAAAATAGTCAGATGAATTAACTGATCAACTTCTCAAGTCCATGCCTCATATCTTGATGAATTAATGATTGAGGATAACCAAATAAGTTCAAATATGCATGAAATGATGAATTAAAGAACTTCCCTTTATTTTATTTGATCATGGGCTAAGGTTGCTTCATGAGCAAGGCACAATTGATGAACAGATGAATTAGGGTTTCCTTGGGAAACAAGCCTCAAACCCCTTGGTTTGCTTTGATCAAAATGATGAATTGAGATACTTGGGAGGCACATTTGATGGATGAGAGCTTTGGGAACCATTGCCATGCTTGCTTTCATCTTCACTTGGCCACATCAATGAGCATAGGGTCTCCTAGAAGCTTTGGATCTTGTGACTGCTCAAGCTACAAACAAAAGATGTTAGAGACATATTTTGGTGCTTTTGGTTAGTAAACAAAATAAGAAAAGCAATAATATACAATTCAAGCATGCTTGGTGATCTTAAACCAACTGTCAAGAGATCCCACCCAAAGGTTAAGGAGCCAAGATGTTATGATCCTTGAGGCAATGCAAAGTGCAATGATATGATGCCATGACGGATCTTAGGGTCAAAATTAGGGTCTTACAATTGGGATACTCATAACGCTCTAAAGTATATACATTATACAATACAGAAACACAAATTGTGGAGGAATCAATTCATGTCAGATTTGATGATAAGCTTGATATGAAAAGTCAAAGCTAGTTGAGAATTTTGCAGATCTAGAGATCATGCTTGCATATCTGGAGATTATGAAGAAGCAGAAAGAGGAACTTCAGAAGCACCTAAAATCACAATCAATCAGAAAAGACAAAGAAACATGCAGAGTGTTTTTGAATAATTGATTCTGGGAAACATGAATGAACCTGTCAGAACAAGATCAACATTTAAAGTTTCAGAAGAAACACTTTTGGAACTAGTATCTCTGATAGAGCCAACATCCTGTGAAGAAGCTCTTCAAGACAAAGAATAGATTCTGGAAATGAAAGAAGAACTTGATCAGTTTTCCATGAATGACGTTTGGGATCTTGTACCAAGACCCAAGGGAACCCATGTGATTGAAACCAAATGGGTCTACAGAAACAAGCTAAATGAAAAAGGCTATATGGTCAAAAACAAAGCACGACTGGTGGTACAAGGTTATAGTCAACAAGAAGGAATTAACTACAATGAAACCTTTGCTCCAGTCACAAGGTTAGAATCTATTCGTCTTCTTATATCTTTTGATGTAAATTATTTCATTAAATTATATCAGATGGACGCCAAAAGAGCGTTTATGAATGGTTATATTTCTGAAGAAATGTATGTCCATCAACCTCCTGGCTTTGAAAACTCAAAACTTCTAGAATGTGTTTTTAAAGTTAAAAAATCTCTTTATGGTCTGAAACAAGCTCCCATAACCTCCTGTCCATTAACTCGTTTCTTTTGGAAAATGATTTTATCAGAGGAAAATGATTCGGTTTCTTTTGCTAAGCTTGAAAAAACATCATAAACGATATTATCATTTGTTAGATTTATGTTGATGGAATTATATTTGGTTCTACTATCCCCTCTGTTTGCCAAGAATATTCTGAGTTAATGCAGGCAGAATTCGAGATGAGCCTAACGCAAGAACTAAAGTTCTTTCTAGGAATTCAAATCAATCAAACGTCAGAAGCCACATATGTGTATCAGAGTAAATACATAAAAGATTTTCTGAAGAAATTTGACATGTCAGAAAGCAAGCCATCCAAGACTCCCATGCATCCCACTTGCATTCTAGAGATGGAAGAGGTAAGTCAAACGGTTCGTCATAAACTCTATCGTGGTTGTTTACCTTGAAAATTGGTAAACAACCGTTGATCTTCCAAATTTCTAAATTTGGTTACGCACAGGATCGATCAGATTGTTCCTAGGACATGTGCTAATTGTTTTTGAAAATGAGTTTTAGTGATCGTGAACACTTCGACAATACTCGTGAGACTAGTGATTAAAACTTTACAGTAAAAAAGCTAATATGGCTTAAAGAGAGAAATTGTAAAAGATTATGATGATAACGAAGTGGCAAAAGTAAGTGTTTAAAACAAAGAAATCTTAATATATGTAAAATGACGAAGTAAAAGAAGAGTGTTTAGAATAGAAGACTAAAGAAATGTATTTCTGGAAGAAAAGTAAAGATAAATTTGTATTGCTTTAAAATAACTAACAATGGTGTAAACAAACGTACATTCTTTGATTTACGATTCTTCTTCACACAAATAATTAGTAAATTTACAGACTCCGTACACACTTTGACACACCCATATCCTAACAGTAAGACCCTTTATTTATACTAGATCGAAATAATTGTTTCTGACAGCCCTTCAATCACGTCGAGACACATGGCGCCTTGCATGGATGTAACTATCCATTATGCTCCACGTGTACTTTTAACAGTTTCAGATGAGAGTACAATTACCTCCTTTATTTGAATTTTGAATCCCTAATCAAGAAACATCTTCGACCACTTTAAGAGATATTTCTGAAGTCTCAACTGCATGCTGACTCTTATTACCCTCATCTAGTCGAAGCACCTGTAGTTAGTTGAACATTGCCTCCTGGTCGAAAACATCCTTACATAGGATTTCCTCTTTGGTAACTCTTTAATGGGTGTCGAAATTATGAGCTAACAAATTGCCCCCCCAAAAATGTTATTTTCGACATATGAGAGAAAAAGACATTTTTTGAGACCTTGTTTCAACGCCTTAACAACTCGGACATCTTGCCAAGTGTTCCAATGTTGCAAAAGTTTTCAGTTTCTCCAATTGTCTGGTGACTTCAAGGTCATTATTATCTCTTTCCTAAGAACATCTTTTCAGCCCACAACCGAATCTTTTCACTCATCACATATTCTAGACTCTAGGAAATCATGGGTTCAAACATTAATAAACATCTCCATCACATTGCCAAAAGAAGACATGTGTCCCACTAACTTGTCAACCATTAATGTTGATTTGAAATGTTTTCTCTTCCAAGCACGCCTATAAAACCTACAAACATACCCATTTCACACTTTACGCTTTCTGAATTCCCAAACACTCTAGTCTTTCCTCTTCAAACAATCTTCAACCAAAACCCAGATTTCTTTCACTCTCAAAAATGGCAACTTCAAGCAAATCCTTTGAAGAAGCAGGTGTGTCCATCAAGACCATTGCCACCAAAACAAAATCTCCCAAGAAGATCTCAAAGCTTCCTCATTTCACTACATTGTCTGCTCCAATCACGGTTGGTAACCAACAATACATACCAGAGCCCAAAATGGAGGAACAACGAAGAATTTATGATTCTCAGGTACTCATTCCCGTCTCTGTTTCTGGAAAGAACCATGCACTATCTGGACCTCTATCTGATTTAAATATTGATTCTAGTAAACTTAGAGAGTTTTTTCCTTCTTATCACAAATGCAAGCCTATAGGGCAAGCAAAAAACCCTAGGATTGGAATAACCACCACCGAAAACCCTAAGGATAGTGATGTTATAGATTTAAGGTTTATCAATAATGGTTTTAGAGCTTTCCGTGCTACCCCCACCTTGAAAGATCCCACTGATTATCTAGATTGGTTAAAGAAAGTAGAGAAAGATAAATCTCAGGAATAGAAAGACACTGGCATTTATGACCTGATCATGCTGTCGAAACTAGATTTAGAGTATAACACCCCTATGTTGATTTCTTCATTATACTTATGGGATAATACACACTATACTCTCCACCTTCCTTGTGGTATGGCCACTCCAACCCTTTTCGACATGGCCGCTATCACAGGGCTAAAACCTACTAGACACGCCTACGATCCCGACACTGATGTTGTGGACACCATAACATTTTCGACCACCAGAGCAACATATTCGACACACATTGCCCATTATCACGATAAAGATACTGACATCATCTCCTACGTGGAGCATTTAGCTTTCTTTGCTTTGTGGTTGTCCACTCTGTTTTCTGTTCAAAATCCTTGCAAGCTGCCAAGAAATATCTCACTTTGTCGAATCAACTACATGATAGGCATGATATTTGTCTAAGTGAGATGATCCTGGCAAGTCTCTATGAGTCATTGAGTGATGGAGTTTCTCAATTGAAGAATTTGGGTGACAAAGGGAATCTTCTTTTTTCTGGCCCTTTATGGCTATTGCAACTCTGGCTCAATGCCACCTTCGAAGCTAGTTTGTCGAACAAAGGCCTCGTTGACGAAAAAGCTGAAGAGATTAAAAAAAGAAGGGTCAATGGCACTAGACTGGCTCATATGACTCCTAATGATGAAGGTCAAGCCCTTCAACCGACTTTCATGAAATACATTATGATGTTCCCAAAGCGCCATTTTTTCACTTCGGGCATGGCCCCATTTTCCTTCAGAAAGTATGGTCCAAAATGGTTTACCAGGACTTTCCCATCTCCGTCCAAGAAACAAGAAACAAAATCTTTACTGATTTGGGAAGCCTTATTGACCCCTAGGATTCTAACCCTTCGAATTAACCCTTCAAAGGTTCAGTTTTCTTTGATCACCTACCAACCCAACCTTGTCACTCGACAATTTGGGTTAATTCAGGTTCTTCCAAAGTGCCTGTACGAAAAAGAGGGTAGCCTCCTTCTCCATAATTCAGTCCACAATGAAGCTACCGCCCTCAAGCAAATATCCAGATACACTGGTAGAACCCCACTTACTCCTTTTAACTTCGAGCCTAACTTCCTCTGTACTCGAGAGTTTGGGAGATGGTGGACTAAATACTACATCGAAGAATTTTGTGATGTCTCTTCCTTCATTCAACTCTTTGACAAAGCTTTTCTTCTTGTGTAGGAAAATACCATAAAAGGTACTTACACGCTTATAAAAGAAATATAAGCATTTCAAAACTACTTTGAAACTGCCTATAGGCCTTATGATCTTAGTCGAACAATCCACGAAGCAGCTGTCACGCACAAAGAGAAAATTTCAAAGAAAATGGATGATTTAAAGATTCCTTCATACGTTCCTCATGAGAAACGCTATGAAGTGGCTCTTGAATTGTTTCCCCCAATGTCTCCTTCACTGCCTAATGCTAACTTTGGAGTGGCCATTGCCTCTCCATTTCCAGATTGGTTTATTTGTGGAGACTCCATTAAAATACTTCGACAGCAGTCTCAGAAAAAAGCTCAGCGGGTGGTTGCGACTAAGCATACTCTAGACAGCTTCAAAGGGCATCTTCATATAGAGATCGAAGATGTCCGAATCAAATCGGACATATATGAAGGTGTGACACAAGAGGTTTCCGTCGAAGCACATTCCTTTTTCAGGCTATTTACTCTTAGCTAACACTAACTGCTTTATGTTACTTTTTCATTTAGCCATCAGAGTTCCACCTAAGAAACCCACCAACAGGAGACCAGTCGAATCGAAGACTGAGGGAGGTAGCAAGCCTATAAATGTATACTTTTGCTTTCTCATTTATTTTTGCTTTTGTTATATTTAATGATGCTGACATTCCCATTTTTAACTCAGGCTACTCGAAAACCTCCTGTAAGCCCCATTAAAATCCAAAAACCTGCTGAAATCCCCGTCATAATAGAGTCTGAATAAGAGGATCTGTCGCCAGTTCTCGACCTAACTTCTAGGAAGAGGAAGCAGCAGCCGAAGGCCACCGAAACTTCGAGCCATCCTCCAGTAAAACTCCCTAAGTAGAGGCCTTTTGCACTTACTATCCAAGAGCCTACTCCTAAAGAGATGGCGAAGATATCAGCAGCCCAAAGTGAGAGTGACAAATTCAGCCCTGGGGTCGAAGGTGACAAGGTAAAACATAATTCACTCTTCCTTACATAGTTTATTTATTGTCTTTCACCATTCATGGTTTCGATTGTGTTGATTTCAGGGTGGCGTAAGCATCTTCATTCGAACTAAGACTACAACTTTCTCCATGCCAGGCTCTATAACATATGTCTTAAACATTGCTGGAGAACCCACTTATCAACCATCGTCTGAAAAAGGGTTTATGAGTGAGATTAACCAACCTCCCTCTGGTGGCCTTGATGCTTCACTACCGAAGACTGCTACTCAATATTATCACACTAGCGACTTCGATCATGAAACTACTTCGATTGAAGAAGGTGAAGCTGGAGGGAATCCAGAACCCATGTTTGTGGATGAATTAGTTGAAGATGGAGATACTCCTAAAGAAAATTTACATAACATCGAAGGAACAATCAATCCCCAGGGGGAAGGTGGCAACGTCGAGGATACGATTATGGAGGAAGAGAATGAAGGCAACCAAATCCAAATCCTTGGCGATGACGAAGGCTTTGAAGGGAGGGAGGCTGATATAGGCAAAGGGCGGGATTAAAATGAAACTCTTATCACTCCAACTATTGCAGTTGTTCAAACGGGCGGAGTTTCGACAAGCAGCACTAGGGCCCTTTCTGCAGAAAGACTGGTTATTCTGAAACGAAGCCAACTCCTTGAGTATTTGAAGGCTATGTTAAGTTGTAGGGAAAGTTCCTCTGAGAAAAGCCTTAGCACTTCTCCAGTGTTTGAACATCAACCTTCAAGCACTCCTACAGATGAGGTACTTTCCAAGATTAAAGACAAAGTCTTCAAAGGCGACTTGTTCTTGCTGCTGCTGGCTGATCCTTCTGCCCCTTTGACCTTAAAGGCTTTTCTGAACTGAGACGACCTGCTGGAAACATCTTCTGAAGTTGCCAATGTTATATTGGAGATAGGTATTATGCTCGATAAAGTTGTCACAGATCATAAGTTGCTACCTCAACTTATGGGAGAAATTGATAAGAAGTCTGGTTCTGAAGCTGCTGTCTGGGATGCTGCCACCGAGTCTACCAACAAGGCAATGGAATTGGAGCATGTAAGACCCCAAATTTTGAACCTAAGATCCCTCATGCTATCTCATCATATGCATTGGCATTGGGATCACATCTTGGCATCCTCCTTACCCCCCATTCATTGGGTTTGCATTGGGAGAGATCACCAAGCACCATTTGATTGTGTCACACTTTGTATTTTACCATTTTTACTAACAAAAATACCAAAAATGTGTCTTTGTATAATCTAACTCTTTTGTAGGTAGGGCACATGCTTACCTTTGATCTATCAAGCTCACATATAGGGTTTAAGACCCTTAGTGCAAGGAGTTCAATCAAGAATTGGTCTACATTGGCTCTGAGCATCATATATGAATCCCCTTGTTCTTCACATGTTATTTTGATCAAGAAATCATCAAGAGTTTGGAGTTGGTTTGCCTTGGAAATTCTAATTCATCTGGGTATCTTATGTAACTTCTTCAACAAGCTTCTTTGATAATTGATCAAATGTTTCAAGGGATACTTCAAATTTCATCATATTATGCATATATGATCCTCCATGAGTCCCAAACGTCAAGAGAATGTCAAGCTACCAAGTTGGCTCATGGTGGTTGACCAGAGGAATTCAACTAGTCAAAACTGGGGTTCCCTAGACCCTGCATCCTACACTTTTTGTCATATTAAAATGATTCTAAGAGAACAGTTACTCTAAATGACATTCCAAACAACTTTCATGTTTAAGTCAAGATCTAGTTTTCTTGGAAAGTCATTTTTTATGGTGAAAGATTATAGGTAATTTTGTCTAGACCCTAATTTGGAGGTCAATTTCCCAAGACTGTAACTTGCTCAATTTTTATGAGATGAAATATATTCAAGTTTCACAATCAAATTCAAGATGTCTACTTAAACTTTTATGTTTATAAGAAGATAAAATTCAACTTTTATATGCATTTTATATGAGGATACATTATAGGTCATTTTGGACTAATGCCATTGAACAAGTGATTTTCCTCAACTTCATAAATGCATAACTCCTTCATGCTAAATCCAAATATGGTCAAATTTCTGACCATTTTAAGGACTTTGAGAGAGCTACAACTTTTATGAAGGAACTTGTCTCATTTGAAGCTCACATAAAAAGTTAGCTAAGGTGGAATAAGTGAACATATGGCTTGACACTTAGAATTTTTTTTGACATGTTTGATTTTCCCAACTTCCACCTCAAAATTCATCATGATCCAAGCTTCAAATGAAAAAGATTTCAACAAGTCCAATTTCATCCCACTTGGACAAAGTATGAGTGGCTTGTGCATGGCTTGAATTTGGATGACCATTTGGCATAATTGAGCTTGCATTCCTCATACATAATTGCATGGCTTACCAATGTGACTTCAGCAATGTTTGTACTCATTTTTGAACCTGAAGATATGATTACATGGGCCTATCACACGCCCATGCATCCATGCAATGTACATTGCTATTTTTGGAAATTAATTTCAAGTGTGCAAATAACAATCATTTGGCCTATAAATAGAGACCTTCATGCTCAGAATCAAGGACCATGTGCGTCAGCTTTGAATCCCTAGCTCCAAACCCTCTCATTCAAAAGAAAACCTTGAGAATTTCCATTGGAAATTGAGTTTGAATCTCCACTATTTTGAGATTCAAATCTCCAAGAGTCTTGTGCCTTTTGCTGATTCAATTCCATTCAATTAAGTGTCCAGAGCAAGATCAATAGCAATTGGAAGCAAGATCGTGTTCATACAGACCTGCATTGAAGGTAATTTTCAGAATTTTTCATCTCTTCGATTCTCACTTAATTCTCCATAATTCTTCTTGATCTTTGGTTTTCTGAAGTCCTACCAAAGTAGGCAACAAGATTAAGTTGCTTTGAGGTCAAATCGAAGAAACTCAGATCATGATCCTCAAATTTCAACTCCATGTATCTTTCAATATACTTGGAGTTAGATGAAATTGAGGCCAAATTCAAGCTCCTGAGCATTTTTACTTTAAATTCATGTTCTTCTTTTTTATTTTGGTGATGGTTGAGAGTGAACCACTCCGGTGAGGCTCACCGGAGAAGGAGACCGGAGCTTTGGCTCCGATGGTGTGCTGCCGTTCATCTGAGCCATAAGATTCTTTTAAATGTTCTAATCTCACACGTTGGTTCTGATTACCTTTCCTACTGCGCATTGACTAAAGTCTATTGTGGAACGCGCGCTGGGAGCCACTTGATCTGCCACCTCAATTAATGAGTGAGATCAAGTGGTCCACGTTTTTTGCTATTTTCTGATTTTCATTTTATTGATCCAAAAAATATGAGAGTTTCACCAAAAAAAATTAAATAAATTCCTCTTTCATTTTCTGAATTTAAATTATTTTTTGGATCATTATTAATATTTTTCATTATTTAATTGTTTTTATGAATATTTTTAATTGTTTAAAAATAGTTACAAGTTTCCAAAACTAATGAAATTTTTTCTCCAAGGTCCTTTGATCTTGTTTGACCTATGATAAACCTCATGGCCATTTATTTGGGTGTTTCGATGAGGTTTTAGGATTTTGACCAACCATAATTTAATTTAATGCATTTTTAATTGATTTTAATTGTTTAATTATAAAATAAATTGTGTTGAGCTTTTGATATTAACTTGTTGAGTTTGACTTGTGTTGTTGGGGCCTTGGTCAAGGTTGATTTGACTTTGTTGAGTTAAAATCATTGGATTTAGGGGATTGATGAAATGTACATTTCATCTCCCAAAATGAATGAATGATTTTAATTTGATAAAAGTCCTCCTTTGACCAATTTGTGTTGATTCCATTTCCCCTCCCTCTTCATATCAATACCATTATCTTCTCATTCATTTCATGGACCTATGATGTCTCTATATCGTAAGGCTAGTTGATTGCAAAATCAACATAAGTGTGAATGAGATTAGGTCCACCCCTTTTGCATATTCTTTTAAGTGTAGTATGTTTTAGGAGTATGGTTCATAATACCATATCTCTAACATGCATTAACACTAAAATTTCTATTGCCCGACCTCAAATAGTTGTGACTTCTACATAAGTCCAATTACGATTGCTTAACATAGCACTAAATGTTTTACATAAAAGGCATAACATTCTAGTAAGTGATATTGTAAGGCTCCCCTCTTTCATGGTATTGTGTGGAAACTTGGCCTTTTTTCCTTCCTTTGGAAGATGTCTTGGTTCAAGGATCCATGCTTGTGAATAGTGGGTTGAGTATTCTCCAAAGAATGACTTAAACAAAACAAAAGCAAAAGCAACACTAACTTCTAATCAACTAACAACTAACATTTAATTTCAAGCCATTTACTTTTATGCACTTTAATTTTTAAGTCTTTATTCATTTGCCATTATTCATACCATTTAACTTGTTTACCTTAATTCCATTTTCACTTTGATCATTTGAGCCTTATCTTGTGATTATATTGTGATTGTATATATTTGCTTGGGTTTGTGGTCTTTTGACCTTAATGTACATAATAACAACAAAAACCCTAAAAGACATTTGTGTGGACTGTTGGATTTCATCTGAGACATTGGACTTAAAATTAGGCAACACTCCCTATGCAAAAGGACTTGGCCAATGCCAACTTTCATGAAACCAATTGCTTGTGAATTGAAACTTCATCTGAAACAAGTATTGAAGATCCATTTGAGTTCATCTGCTACATGGTCTTATTGATGCTGTTACTTTAAACCTGTGCGTAGTGCCTATCTTTGAGTTCATCTGATACATGGGAGATTATGAACCCTCGATTCTTGGTTGATCCAATCGAGTCTTGTAAATATCAATGGAACTTGGGTGTTGATAAGGTGAAAACCATAATCCACCAAAATGGATGATTGATCTTGACAATGACTTGATTCATCCCTTGACCTTTGTTTTCCTTGTGTGTGATCCCTTATTTGTGATTGTTGCATTCTTGCATTCATGCGCATCATAACATTCATCACACCATAAATAATTTCAAGGAACTGAGGTCTTATTTACAAATATTTTCAGACCATGGATTATGGACGAAGGAACACTAAGAAGTATAGTTTCAGATGTCCAGATTTGAAAGAGTTAAGGAAGCTGTCATCTTTTGTATTAGATCCCTTGGACTTCAAGCAAAGTCATGGGAAGCTTCTGTCTATTTTATCTGCTAATATGGTTGAAGGACTCTTGAGTGTATTGGTTCAGTTCTATGACCATCTCTACCGTTGCTTCACTTTTCCTGATTATCAGCTTGTGCATATGTTAGAGGAGTATGCATATCTCTTGGGAACACCTGTTTCTAGCAAAGTGCCTTTTAGTGGATTGGAGGAGATTCCCAGATCTCACATCATAGCTGAAGCTCTTCACTTGAAGAAGTCTGAGATAGAGGCTCATCGGGTGAAGATAGGAGGATTATTTGGATTGACTTCTGAGTTCCTCATCAAGGAAGCTACTGCTTTTTCTCAAGCCAGTAGTGTGGATGCTTTTGAAGTTATCTTTGTATTGCTCATTTATGGTTTAGCCTTGTTTCCTAACATTGAGGGTCTTGTTGATGTTAATGCTATTAGAATTTTCTTGATTGGGAATCCAGTGCCTACTCTGTTAGGAGATATGTACTTCTCTTTGCATCTAAGGAATTCTAAAGGTTGTGGAACTATTGTGTGTTGTGTTCCTCTTCTGTACAAGTGGTTTATTTCGCACTTGCCTCAGACGCCTACTTTTATGGAGAACAAACAGTGTCTACGATGGTCTCAGAGACTTATGTCTCTCACTAATGATGATATAGTTTGGTATGATTCTTCATTGAGTAACTTGGAGATTATTTTTGTTGTGGTGAATTCTCTAATGTACCTCTCATTGGTACACAAGGAGGAATCAACTACAACCATGCTTTGGCTCGGCGTCAACTTGGGTTCCCCTTGAGAGACAAACCTAATAACACTCAGTTAGCATGTCTTTTCTATGAAGAGGGTAAAGATCCCCAACATTTGAAGCAGAAGATTGTGCATGCTTGGCATAATGTGCATAGAAAAGGAAGATGCGAGCTTGGTTCGTGCAACTGTGTAACTTTGGAAGCCTACACTCTTTGGGTGAAGAAGAGAGCTTTGGAATTGAAGATGGTTTATGCTTATGAAAGACCTATGTCTATGGTTGTGGTTGAGCCATTATCTCTCCCTAACCAAGATGTAGAGGAGTTGGAAGACGCACTCGCCAAGATGAAGCAAGAGAAGGATATGTGGGAAGATTGTTTCCATGCTTTGATCCGAAAGCATGAGGAGTTGTAGCTTGAGTCTAAGGACAGAGATGCACTTATTGAGCTTCTTGAAGACCGAGTAGTAAAGAGGCAGAGAGAGCCAGAGGTTTCATCTTCCTCTAGTATGCCTCATCCTTCCGTTGCTTGGAAGAAGATTGCGGATCAGCTTGTCCTTTAGAAGACTCAGATGAAGACTTCTTTTGAGCCCAAGATTCGACGCATCCGAAGGAAGTACACGCCTGCGGCCCGACCATCTGACACCATTGTTAGGAGATCCTTAGGATGATTAGTCTCATTTTCTCTTGTATTTTGTATTTTGGTTTCTGAAATTGTACTCAGTTTAATCCTTCCAATTATATAAATAAAAGAGATTTTATGGTCAATCAAAATTGTTGCAATTGTTATTATTATTATATTTGCAAATAAAATAGTTAGTCCCTTGAAAATAAAAACAATCAAGCATTGCATTTCATGCATCATTTGCATACAAGTTTCTCTTTCTCCAGATGTCTTATTGGTATTTCTTATGTGCTTCAGCCAAGCTGACTCATTGATACAATACCCGCGCCAATCATCCGAGAATCATGGAGCATCTAGAGCAAGAGAATAGAGACTTGAAGGACAAGATCGCTCGTCTGACTGCCATGATGGAGTCAATCCTAGCTGATCAAAGTCAATCTTCTCCAACGCCTTTAACTCCTCCTCCTCAGAGGATGATCACTTCAGAGATTGTTTCTTCAACCGTGCCTGCCACTCAATTCGCTCTTGCCATGCCTATCGGATTCCCGTGGGGAATGCCGCCCAACTTTGTGACTGAGGGTTTTGCGCTTACTTTTGCCTCCATGTCGGCATCTAGCCCAGTCATGTCTGTGCCACCACCGATTGTCCACACTTTGCCTCGTGTTGAGGACACCATCTACCATTCCGAGCCGTCTGAGGGTCCGGATGTTTATGAAAAGATGGATGAAATGAAAGACCAATTCCTTGAGCTGCAAAAGGATTTGAAGACCTTGAGAGGGAAGGATTTGTTTGGTAAGAGTGTTGTGGAATTTTGCTTGGTTCCCAATGTTAAAATTCCAATGAAGTTCAAAGTCCCTGACTTTGAAAAGTATAAAGGGAATACCTATCCACTCAGTCATCTCGTCATGTATGCTAGAAAGATGTCGACGCAAACTGATAATGATCAGTTACTGATTCATTATTTCCAAGACAATCTGACTAGTGCCGCTCTGAGGTGGTACGTGGGTTTGGATAGTTCGAGTGTCTGCACGTTCAATAATTTGGGTGAGGCTTTCTTGAAGCAGTATAAGTATAATGTGGATATGGCGCCAAATAGGGACCAGTTGAGGTCATTATCTCAGAAGGATAAAGAAACGTTCAAAGGGTACGCCCAACGATGGAGAGAGCTAGCTGCTCAGATCAACCCTCCTTTGGAAGAAAAGGAGATGACCAAGATTTTCCTCAAGACTCTGAGCTCATTTTACTATGAGCGAATGATTGCCAGTGACCCCATTGATTTTACTGAAATGGTAAACATGGGGATGAGATTAGAAGAAGGTGTCCGAGAGGTACGGTTGTCTAAAGATGAGGTTTCGTCTAGCAAGAAGTATGGCAGTGGGTTTGCTAGAAAGAAAGAAGGCGAGACTAATGCAGTATCCGTTGGAAGCCAGAGGAGGCCTCATGTTAGAATAATTCCACAAACCCGTCAACACCGTCATCAAGTATCATCTGTTATTCCAGTATTTTCGAATAATCAATCAACCCCAGTTCAACAACAACGTCAACAACAGCCACCGCAAAGAACAAACAACAAAAACAATAACGACACCAACAATCATCAACAACAACAGAATTTCGAGAGGAAGAAGGTCTATTTTGACCTGATTCCTATGACTTCTTATGAATTGTACCCATCATTGGTTCTCAAGAACCTTCTATAACAAAGAAATCCGCCACAGATTCCTGAACCACTTCCATGGTGCTACAAGCCAGAGCTTCACTGTGCCTTTAACCAAGGGGCTCCTGGCCATGATATTGAGAATTGTTACCCCCTGGAGTATGAAGTTCATAAGTTGGTCAAAAGTGGGATGGTGTCCTTTGAGGACCGTGTGCCCAATATGTCAAAGTTAACCCACTACCTGCTAATGGTAACCCTTCTGTTAATCTGGTAGATGGCTTTCCTGAGGAGTTTAAGGTATATGATGTTTGTTTCATTAGAAGGTCTTTGGTGACAATGCACAAAGATATCTGTTTGGTAAGTGATTGTGAGCATGACCATGATGGCTGTGCAATTTGCAGTGTTAACCCCCGAGGTTGTGTAGTTGTGAAGAGAGACATGCAGAGGTTGATGGATGAGGGTATGATCCAGATTCTTCAGTCCCGTCGTTTAGGTGACGATGTGAATGTAATAGTTTATGTATTCAAAACACCAATGAGAGTGGTAATCTGATTTGACAGTAGCAACATTAATAGTGTCAGCAATAGATCGGTATCGTCGTTGGTTATACAGTTAGCGGGTCTCGTCCCGTACGCATTCGATAAGCCTAGTCCGTACGAGTATAATGCGACTATATTGGAGAATGGTCAAGAGGTTTCGTTTCCTACGACCAGTTATGTTGTGAGCATTGTTGATGTTATGAAGGTGACCCGTAACGGTCGAGTTTTTGGGTCGGTGTTCCCAAAAAATCTAGAAGATGTATCTGTCAGAAAGAAGGTGGATGTGCCTGTAGTGGATCCGGGTAGCGCTCCAAAGTGTCAGTCTGGTGAATCCAGCAATTTGAGGCCTAATGATGATGATGAGGTACTCCGGTTGATCAAGAAGAGTGATGTCAATGTGGTGGAGCAGCTGCTCCAAACTCCCTCCAAAATTTCAGTGTTGTCTCTGCTCATGAACTCCGAAGCACACAGAGAAGCATTGAAAAAGGTGTTGGAGCAAGCTTGTGTGGAACATGATGTTACGGTGGATCAGTTTGATCATATTGTGGCTAACATCACTTCCTTCAACAATCTGAGCTTTTGTGATAAAGAACTCCTTGAGGAGGGTAGAAATCACAATCTGGCATTGCACATTTCAATGAACTGCAAGGAGGATGCTTTGTCAAATGTGTTGGTTGACACCGGCTCTTCGTTGAATGTTCTCCCAAATAAACTCCTTCTAGATTGTCGTATCAAGGAGCCTCGATGAGGTATAGTGGCGTGATCGTCAAAGCATTTGATGGTTCTCATAAGATTGTGATTGGTGAGGTGAACCTTCCTGTGAAGATAGGTCCAAGTGATTTCCAAATTACTTTTCAAGTCTTGGATATCCACCCGGCCTATAGCTGCTTGTTAGGAAGGCCATGGATACATGAGGCAGGAGCCGTTACGTCAACACTACATCAGAAGTTGAAGTTTGTAAAGAATAGAAAGCTTGTTATCGTCAGTGGGGAGAAGGCTTTGTTGGTAACCCATCTGTCATCTTTCTCTTATGTAGAAGTTGAGGATGAGGTTTGAATGCCATTCCAAGCCCTATCTATTACTGAGGAAAAGAGAGTTGGGGCACCTATGTCCTCCTTCAAAGACGCTCAGAAGATTGTTGAAAACGGTATTTCTAATCAGTGGGGCCAGATTGTAGAGGTCACCGAGAACAAGAGCAAGGCCGGTTTGGGATTCCAACAAGGTTCATCCGAGATTAGAGCTGAAGATGTGCAACCCAGTTTCAGTAGCGGAGGGTTCATTCATGGTAATAAACAACACTTAGATGCCGTGATCGAGGGTGATGAAGATGAAGATTGCACCAATTTTGTGACGCATGGAAAAGCTTGCAACAACTGGACTGATGTTGATGTTCTTATTATTATGCACCGTTCTAAGTAATTACTTTTATTATTTTTGAAAATCCTTCTTCTATGCCTAAGGGAGAAGTGAATATGGTTGGCATTTTCAAATTTGAGAATTAATAAAATTCAATTCAATTCATCCACATTTATGATGTTTTATTTTTACTTTTTTCTTTTTCTGAAAAATGGTAATCGCAAAAAATATAAATAAATGAATATAATTTGTCCATCTGCATGATATTTGCTCACCAATTCAATTTTCTAAAATCAAAATATCAAATCATTATGCAGGTTGGTTTCTAAACCCGTTGAATACAATGATCCTACTCCTTCGCCAAACTTTGAATTCCCTATGTTTGAGGCTGAGGAAGGAAGTGATGAAGAAGTATCTTATGAATTGTCTCATCTACTTGAGCACGAGGAAAATGCCATTCATCCGTTCAAAGAGCATATTGAGTTAGTCAACTTGGGTTCCGAGGATGATGTGAAGGAAGTCAAGATTGGATCTCGATTGTGTCCAGAAGTGAAAAATGGGTTGATTGATCTTCTCCGAGAGTATTCTGATGTGTTTGCTTGGTCCTATCAAGACATGCCTGGGGTGGATTCTGATATTGTGGAGCATAGATTGTCGTTGAAGCCAGAATGCCCGCCAGTCAAGTAGAAGTTGAGGAGGACTCCTCCTGATATGGCAGTAAAGATCAAAGAAGAAGTGCATAACCATATTGACGTTGGTTTCCTTGTTACCGTTGAGTATCCGCAATAGGTGGCCAATACTGTGCCTTTTCTAAAGAAAGATGGAAAAGTCTGCATGTGTGTTGATTATAGAGATTTGAATAAAGCCAGACCGAAATATGATTTCCCGCTGCAACACATTGACATGTTAGTAGACAATATAGCTAAATTCAAAGTCTTTTCGTTTATGGACGAATTTACCGGATATAATCAGATTAAGATGGCACCCGAGGATATAGATAAGACCATATTATTTACACCCTGGGGAACATTCTGTTATAGAGTGATGTCTTTCGGTTTAAAGAATGCTGGTGCAACTTACTAGAGAGTAATGACTACTCTTTTTCATGATATGATGCATAAAGAGATCGAAGTCTATGTTGATGATATGATTGCCAAATCCATTGATGAAGAGGAACATGTTGAGCATTTGTTGAAGCTATTCCAGCATTTGAGGAAGTACAAACTCCGCTTGAATCCCAATAAATGTATTTTTGGTGTTCATTCTGGTAAGTTGTTGGGCTTTATTGTCAGCGAGAAGGGTATTGAAGTTGATCCTGCCAAGGTCAAAGCAACACAAGAGATGCATGCGCCCAAAACTGAGAAGCGAGACAGAGGTTTTCTCGATCGCTTGAATTATGTCTCAAGATTCATTTCACACATGACTTCCACATGTGCGCCTATATTCAAGATTCTTCGGAAAGATCAGTCCTATGATTGGACCGAAGATTGCCAAAAAGCTTTTGATAGTATCAAAGAGTATCTGCTTACGCCTTCGATTTTGTCTCCGTCTATTGAAGGAAGATCGTTGATCATGTATTTAACTGTGCTTGAAGAGAGTATGGGTTGTGTTCTTGGTTAGCAAGATGAAACTGGAAAGAAAGAGTATGTTATTTACTGCCTCAGTAAGAAGTTCACCGATTGTGAGACTCGTTATTCTATGCTTGAGAAGACTTGTTGTGCATTGGCTTGGGCTACTAAGCGTCTGCGTCAATATATGTTAAATCATACCACTTGGTTGATATCTAAAATTGATCCAATCAAGTATATTTTTGAGAAGCCTTCTTTAACTGGGAGGATTTCCCGTTGGCAGATGTTTCTATCAGAGTATGATGTCGAATACCGATCTCAGAAAGCAATCAAAGGTAGTGTCTTGGCTGACAATTTGGCCCACCAACCAATTGAAGATTATTAGTCAGTGCAATACGTTTTTTCTGATGAAGAGATTTTATACTTGAAAATGAAAGATTGTGATGAACCATTGCTTGAAGAAGGGCTGGAACCTGGTTCCCGTTGGGGCATGATATTTGATGGAGTTGTTAATCAATATGGTAATGGCATTGGGGAAGTAATCATTACTCCTCAAGGCACGTATTTTCCATTTACAGCTAGATTGACTTTCAAGTGTACAAATAATATGGCTGAGTATGAAGCTTGCATTATGGGGCTTGAAGAGGCCATTGATCTCAGAATCAAGTATTTGGACGTCTATGGAGATTCAGCTTTGGTTGTGAATCAGATCAAAGGTGAATGGGAGACAAATCAACCCGATTTGATACCATATAGAGATTATGCGAGGAGGACTTCAACTTTCTTTATAAAGGTTGAATTTCATCATATCCCTCGAGATGAGAACTGGATAGTAGATGATCTTACAATGTTGGCTTCAATGATTATGGTTAAGTATTGGAATGAGGTTCCCAAACTGATTGTGATGCGTCTTGATAGGCCAGCTCATGTGTTTGTTGTTGAAGAGGTCAAAGATGAAAAGTTGTGGTATTTTGATATCAAATGTTTCCTCCAAAGTTAGATTTACCCGTCTGGCGCATCTTTGAAAGATAAGAAGACTTTGAGAAGATTAGCCGACAACTTCTACTTGAATGGTGATGTGCTTTACAAGAGAAACTTCGATATGGTCCTGCTCAGATGCGTGGATAGACACGAAGCGTACTTTTTGATGACTGAAGTCCATGAAGGTTCCTTTGGTACTCATTCCAATGGACATGACATGGCAAAGAAGATGTTGCGAGCAGGTTACTATTGGCTGACAACGGAATATGATTGTTGCAAGTTTGTGAAGAAATGCCACAAGTGTCAAATTTATGCAGATAAGATTCACGTTCCTCCGACATTGTTGAACGTCATTTCCTCCCCCATGGCCCTTCTCCATGTGGGGAATTGATATGATTGGCATGATTGAGCCCAGAGCTTTGAATGGGCATCGTTTCATTCTGGTGGCTATTGACTACTTCACAAAGTGGGTTGAAGCGGCATCATATGCAAATGTAATCAAGCAAGTTGTTGTGAGGTTTATCAAAAATCAGATTATATACCAGCATGGTGTGCCAAGTAAGATCATTACTGATAATGGATCGAACTTGAATAGTAGCATAGTAGAAGCTCTTTGCAAAGACTTCAAGATTGCACATCATAATTCTTCTCCCTACAGACCTAAGATGAATGAGGTTGTTGAAGCTGCAAACAAGAACATCAAGAAGATTATTTAGAAGATGGTTGTAACGTATAAGGATTGGCATGAGATGCTCCTATTTTCTTTGTACGGGTATCGTACATCCATCCGCACTTTAATAGGGGCAACCCCTTTTTCACTTGTTTATGGCATGGTGTCAGACCAGATTTGACCAGCTGAATTTGATTGAAGAGAAGAGATTGACTGCCATGTGTCATGGTCAGTTATATTAGCAAAGGATGAAGAAAGTATTTGATAAGAAAGTCAAACCTCGCGTATTCAGAGAAGGTGACGTTGTGCTCAAGAAGATTCTATCTTTTAAACCAAATTCTAGGGGAAAATTGACTCCTAATTATGAAGGCCCATATGTTGTTAAGAGATCCTTTTCAGGCGGTGCTTTGATCCTTACAACTATGGATAGTGAAGAGTTCACTTGCCCTGCGTGTTGTACCTCGGGAAATGAGAACACGACTTAACCGAAGTGCAATCGCACGCTCGCAATGATGGACTGAACAGAGTCGCCACCGAACTTTATTTATTCCTAAAAAGGAAAGGGGAAATATCGATAAAACCCAAGAAAGAACGTCATTGATTATGGTCGTCGCAACCAAATCAGGATTCGGGAGTCGATTACGCAAAGGGAAGATATTAACACCCCTCACGTCAGTTGTACTCAACGGGAACCATTAGGTCAGTTTGTGCGCGTTAATTTGAAATATTAGGCTTTAAGTTATTAGGTGGGAAAGAAAGAATAAAAGAGAGGAAAATGTTTTTGGATTTTTGACGAAGGACTAAGCCTAAGTTTTTTATTAGTGGACCTGACAAGATTTACAAATCCTTTTCCTACGTATCTCAATAGAGAAATCAAGGCTTACGTAGTTCTGGGTAGAAAATGTTTGTTTGTTGGTCGATTTTAACGAAAGCTACTTTGTGTCAAATCGACGAAAACATTGTTGGACTACCCAAAACAGGTGGAGAAACATTGCCTTGCATTGTTTTGAAACAAAGTACCTTTCGTTTGAGAAAAGGTTTAAGAGGGTCAATCGCACGGCGGCGAGAAAAGAAATTGATTCGTTTGATGTGTTTTGAGTAATGGCGAGAACTTGGATGAGCGAGATATCCATCTCAAATCCTAGTCTCAGGAGTGCATGGTATCCACCACGTTCCATTTCCATCTTATTTGCAAAAAGTGTTTAATAAGGATTAAGTGTTTTGAATTTGATTGAGAAAGGGTTTGAAGAAACCGCATTGACAATTTTAAATTACGGCGAGAGCTAAGATAGGCGAGACATCCACCTCGAATCTTAATCTTAGGAGTGCATGGTATCCACCACGTTCCATTTCCATCTTTATTGAAAAAGTGTTAAATATGAATTAAGTATTTTTGAGTTTTATTATGAAAATGGCTTGACATTGGATCAAGCATTTGATGGACGTTTAAGAGAAAGATTTGAATGAAGGTTTGAGAGAAACAGAATAGATAAATTTGGATGATGGCGAGAGCTAGGATAGGCGAGACATCCATCTCGAACCCTAGTCTCAGGAGTGCGTGGTATCCACCACGATCCATTTCCATCCTTATTGAAAAGGTCTTAAATATGAATTAATGTATTTTTGAGTTTTTATTATGAAAAAAATGGCTTGACGTTGGATCAAGCATTTGATGAAGGTTTGAAAGAAATGGAATAGAATGGGAGGAAGAAATGGATTGATTTGTTTATTGAGAAAATACTCGACGTTGGATCGAGTCATTATTTTTGATCTTTTGGAAATGGTTGATTTTATTCTTGTGTTAGTAACTAACTAAACAGTCAAGCAAATAAAGAAGTAAAAAAGCGATAAAAATTATTACATGCCATGGGAGTGGGGGTACATTTTGTCGAATGGGGATTCAAAGTAATGAAATAATTAAATCAGATCCAAACAACAAACAATACGATGTATGAGTGTAAGTGCAAGAGAACTGTCTCATTGTAAGAAGGCCCAAGAGTAAGCCATATGAAGAAAACAACAAATACAAAATTATATTTACAAGATAATCAAAAATTAAATCAAAAGAAGTAAAATTGAGATTTGCACGGATGGAAATTGAGGGACACACAACCTAAATAATGTGCTCAAAGCCGGTTTGCACATATTAACAACAATCGAAATGTCATATGTGATTAATCAAAACGCGGCGAAATACTATCAATGTATCGATAAAAATAATCATGGATAAGCAACATGAGAATTGTTGAATCCATAAAAAAAATCGATGTTTAAACAATAAATCAAGGACAAACATAAAAATTCACAAGTGTCGGAGAAGTGAGAATAAAAAAATATAAAAATGATTAAAAATAAAATAACATTAGAAAAAATGAAATGGTAAAAATATGAAATAAATAGAAAGTTAGAAAAAGAAGGGAAAAAAACAAGTTGGACAAAAAGAAATGACACACAGAAGGATCAAACTCAAGACGCAGGGAAGGCAAACCCTAAGTATTACCACTCGACCAGGCCTATTACCTTGTGATATTCTCGCGTCCAATAGTATATGTTTTATAAAGTGATGCTGAGATAAAACAAAATAAATTTTACAGCAAATAGTAGCAGAAACAACCATTGTGGTCACTGTTACCAACTCAATGTTTAGAAATACCAAAGTACAACAATGAACACATAACCTCATACCAGTAAATATAAATCTCAAATAAAAGGAAAGAGAGAAAAAAAAACAATTTAAAGGGCATAATGAAATAATCAAAATTTCCAAATAAACATACTATCAAGACCAAAAATGTTATCGAAATAAACCGCAAATGGATACAATGTTAAGGGATGACACTCAGAATATTACCAAAAGTTGAACGCTCCTCTTGATGTCGGATAGTTGGTGCGAACAGTTGGAGCTTACGCCGGTAGTCGTGGCTGCTGCTACGAAAATGGTGGAGAGATGTAATAGGTCGCAAACTGAGGAAGTGTTTAAGCGGAGGAGAGTTTAAGGGGTTTGTGGTTTTTACAACTGAAGCGTGGAGTATGGTGGGTTATTTTTCTGTGTGAACAGTGTCACAGAGAGAGATAGATTTCGAAAATGTCTTTCTCCTCTCTTTTTTCTCTTTTTGAATGGTAGCCGCCTCCCCATGAAGAGAGTGTACTTGCTTTTATATTCACCCTGTTAGGATTTGGAATTATCCACTGAGATTAAAAGAGTATTGGAATTGGGAGTGCTTTCTTGCGCTGCTCTGTTTTCTACCCCATTTTGGTGCTTGCTCTGAAAAGATAAGTTGTACTTTGTACTTTCCCTTGAAAATATTTTGATTCGCTTTTGTTGCTGCATATTTTCACTGTCGGTAAATGGTTATTCACTGCTAGTTATTTTCGCTCATTCTCTTTAAATTCTGTTGGTTTTCAGGTACTTGTGGTGTTTCCGTTCATCCGTCTCATACCAGCAACAAAGCCAATAGAACTTGAGCTCATTTGAGATGTAGCACTGCTTGACTGAGCTGCTCTTACCGTAGAGAGTAATAATATATCGACCTCTCTGCCTTGGAAACCATTCACAGTATTCAATTCAATGTCAGCTATGGTTGGAGATCCAAATGCATTAAGAAAACGAGACCGCATAAGAGAAAGTTGACATTTGTATGGAGTAATAATGCCAATTGATCCACCAATAAATTCAGCTGGGTATCTTTTCTTGAAAAACTTTAGTATTTCAACCGCAGCATCAGCTTCGCGTTCATTACAAAGCGACATTGCACCAGAGTTTCTTCATGAGCCTCCCGACCGTCAACAATATCATAGAATGCATAAGGCCCAAGACCCTCGGTCTGATGACATGGTGTTGATTTGCTAGACATTTGGCTACCATTTAGTAATTTGTTGTCATAGAAATGCGACGAAGGAAACTTGCATATCTCCGGATGCATTCTATACTGTTCAGTAAGCATAATAACAGGATGCCCAGCCCTTAAGTTAGCACACTTGGTTTCATAGAACCTGATATAATCAATCAGTTTCTCCATATTAGACTGCAACAATGCTGATGAATCTACTCTTAAATCATTCTTCCCATCTTTTGAAGGCATCCTATCTTCTGATATACGTTGACCGACAAGTGTATCAATAAAGAACGGGAGTGAATTTTGATGGACTGTTTTAGCATTTCCAACCTGCACAAGATAAGGCTTGTACATTTTCCCATTACTTCCATAAAGACCAGGGCTAGAAATTCTTGATACCAATTCATCCACATCAGCATTAGATTGAGCACAGATAAGAATTCTTCGTCTCGCACAGTTTTCAAAAGATTTTTGATGAACTCTGGCCATCATCAATCAATTGCCTACCCATGGCTGCATCCTGCCATGCCCTCGCAATGGCAACACTCTAGTAAATCTTAGGTGAGCAACTGATTGAACTGGACCACCAGAATCATTAAGATTAAATATCCTTGTTATTTCATCGTGTCGCGGCCACAAAAGAGGAGTTAAATCTGAAGATGAACTGATGGTGGCTTTCTTGTTATTGTAAGTAGTCCCACTGACTTGATTATTAGGAGGTATTGCTTTGGCGACACGTCTTTTCATTGCAGCAACTTCTTTGCACCTTCTTTAAGACCAGTCACTGCGGCATTATAAGTTTCCCAGTTACTGCACCTTCCTCGGCATATCTTATGGCTTCCCGACATAGATTAATGTACCTCAATGTCAGAGACTCCTGACTATGTAATTCAGCCATACGATCATCTGATCCAGCACTACTTTTGGCATTTTTTTGTCCACCGTTTTAAGATGTAATGGGATGGTAATGTAAGTACATTTGTCACAGTGAAAACAGTTAAAATGTGTCTACAAAGAAGTCTTGAATACTCAAACATTTGGCAAGTACCGTTAGCTCTCAATTCAGCATGGTTGAATGCAACAGTATATGCCTTGTCAACGTCCTCAAATTTTGCAACCTTGAATGTGCTATTTATGTCATCTCATTCAATTATATTTGCAGTATAAACAAAAGTTTCAACTAGCTCTTCCTGAAACTTCAAAAATATTTTTCTTGTATAAAGATTAGCAGTCTGTTTCCATTGGTGAAGGTGTCCTCAAAACTGGTGTTGTGCAAATTGTCTCGAAGTTTGCTTCTATTTCCTTTTAAATCCAGCTCTCTAAAGCTTTTTCATATTTCTTAAAGAACAATGGCAATGTCCTCTGTTGGATGACGTAAAAAAAAAAGAAACACCAAATCCTTGATTAGGAGACATTGCAGCAAAAAATGAATCACGCAAGTATGCTGGAACCTATTGGGCACGGGAAATATACAGGGACTGAAGCCAATCATTGCTTCTAAGCTCATATTTATCAAGGATAGAATTCCAAGATGATTCAAACTCCTCGATGGTTTCTGTCAGGTTAATAAAATTATAAAGTTCACCCTGAAAATTTGGATGCAATAGACATACATGGGCCAACTTTTCCTGGCCTTCTCTCAAGACATGCCACTTGTTAATACAGTGGCGAGTTTGTGGGAAAAGTTGTGAAATTGCTGCCTGTATGGCTCTGTCTTGATTGGTAATTATTGAGACAGGTTGTCGGTCACTCATTGCTGTGAGAAATGTCTTAAAGAGCCACAAAAAGGAAGCCTCGGAATCATCAAAAAGGAGTGCACAACCAAACAAAACCAACTAACCATGACTGTTTACTCCAGTAAAAGGAGAAAATGTCATTCTATACTGGTTAGCTCTGCATGTGGTATCCAGATGAACTGCATCACCAAAATGACTATAAGATGTCCTGGATCAATGTTGGTTGTATATTAACAACAATATGAACAAGTGTCTGTACTATCTGTGAAACAGACACAGGAAGGGACAATATTTTAATGATAGCAGTCTCAAGAGCCAGTTGAGTATATGTGCCAGAATCCTGAATTTGGTAGAGTGCCTTTTGGCCCTCAGAAGCATTTGGTAGTCCAGACTGAGATACTGTCGGTGGTTTGTTTTGGGCCGTACGCAGTGCACTATTTGATGTATCTCCTATGGTTATAGATTTTGAATTGTTACGTAATGGAGGAGTTACATTATTTACTATTCCCATCAATTGAGTAGTAAAATAGTCCAGAGGAGGGCACATGGCAGGATTTGACGAACTTATTTGTTGTGGGAATGACTCTGAAAAGGGAATCTTACTGATGTCAAGTACATTGAGTATTCGAACAATGAGTTTTCCAGGAAGATGACCATAGAAATATGCAAGTATATCACGAACCAATGTAAATCTTAGAGGGTAATAAGCAAGCAATTTAGAATATAGAGCCAGTAGTCTTTCTGCTGTATCCATTGCATCATTCTCAATGAGTCTGTAAATAATTAAGGGAAGGATTGGAAGCAAGCGTGCTGCAATGTCATCAAAGAACACGGGATACTTATTTGACATCTGTGTAGTGGCTGTCGGCCACTGGTTCAGACCTATGCGGTGATTCAGTATTAAGCAATGATTCAGGTTGAGGCAGTTCAAGGTGAGTATCGTCCGCATCACCATCTGATTTAATGTGTGTAATTATTGAATTGGGCATGACTGTTGTATAGTTTGGTTTGTTATTCACAGGGCGCTGGTTGCATTTGTTACGGTTTGCATGGCCTTGGATTCAAATGATTTCTTTCCATGAGAAGGCAACAATTGAGTTACTGGGATATTTGTTCTATTTGGCTGGCTATAATTCAACACGCTCATGACCTGGCCAATATCAGCACCCACTCCATATCCAACCATAACTTGATTTTTGCCAGGAATGAGATTTTATTCTTCTCGGCATTTCAGCTGCAATTGCTTCTTCATAGATAACTTCTCTAGTCTCTGTTCACTTTCCTTAGCAATGCCTGTATATAGGTAATACAAACCATCCAAGGCTTCAAGACTTTTATTACAACCGCCGATGAACACAAGAACACCCCCCTTAAATGGGTCCAAACAATCACCAGCTACAGAAAATCTTGCAGAAGGACAATTGGTTGCAGTTGTAACGTTTGTCCAAATACCAGTATCAATATCAAGCATATAAAGGTCATTGTATAGATTTTGGGCGTCCGTAAATCCACCGAAAAAAACAAGTTTTTGCCAAAAGAAACTGTGGAATGACCAGCCCGAGGTAGTAACAATTGGCCTGATGTACTCAACTCCCTCCATATTAGAGTATCTACTAAGAGCACGAGCAGATGGGTGAAGAGGGTTTTGCCGTTGACGAGGAACAAGAGAGGGTTATTAACAAACAGGCTTGCCAAGTATGTTCAGGTAAAAAGAGTAAAACTTCAATCAAAAGATATTAATCATTCTCTGAATAGAAAGAACTTAGTGAAGCCACATATTTTAACATGATTTATTATGCAGAAATTTCTGAAGAGACCGGTTGATGATCATGGAAGCATTGACCTCGAGTGGCTGAGAGACGCTCCACTACTTGCAGCGCAAAGCTCTCTTTTATGAGTTTGCGAAATTTGAACTCATGCTTTATCATCGGTCTGAGGTGGCGTTGTAGCAGAAATACTCCAACCTGAATTTCGGGTTGCGGCTGCTGGAAGCATTGCAGAATTGGCATGGCTTTGAGATGCAGAGAATAACATTTGGAGGAGGTTCTACGTTGTGATTAGCAGATAGTTTGCCGACTTTGCTTTCATCATCATGTAAACAACAGCTTTATACAATCCTGTCATAATTATATACAAGTCATTCCATTTTTGATAGGCTTATGGTTAAAATCCTTTTGACCAATTCAGAAACATTTCATTGTGATTTGGTTTCGATTGACTTGTTTGCTTTAACCATGGCATGCGCTGTTATATTGTTCCTGTGCACTATCAACACCTGGCCTGTCTGGGAGATTCCTAGGGAATGGAACTTCAGTAACAAGTTTCATGGAAAAATCTCTGAAAAGTAGTATCAGAGGATGATGAGGTCTCTGCCCCATCATGATGTCCCCGTGAATGAAACCTGGCAAATCTATTGATCATAGAAAACCTTTCTAAATCCTGACACTCTACTCTCAAGTCCAAAATTGAGGCTCAGCTATTCAATCTTAATATATCGTCTTCTAGTTTCCTTGTTCTACCAAAGAAATCCATAACCTTCAAAATGTAACGATCAACATTGTCAGCTGATGTCCCTTTTTGGGTAGTAGGTTTGTGCTTCCAGGAGGCAAAGACGTATCACATCCAGACCATGAGATAGAACTGCATGCTTCTCCTAATGTTAATCTGGAAACAGAGTAGACTACACTTTCATGATGCAACTTCATATCTTCTACAAGAACTACTGCAGGAGGTGGGCTTAGCAGTTGTTGCATAAGTTGTGTAGTCAAGACAAGTATTCCTTTTGACTTTACTATCATTGATAGATCTTCAACAGCCCCAGCACCAACTTCAACCTTCTCAGCCAATTTGTTTGCAGTTCGGGCCAATAATAATCCCGCCGCACTGAGATCCCGAAGCCCTTCAGAATCCTGAGCAAGTTCCTTATGCCACATCATGATTGAATGAATGAAATAAATGAAATATGAATGAGTATGTAGAATTCCTTCAATATGAATGGAATTTTTTCAATGTGAATGAAGAAAATATGAATGCAAATTTGGAATGTGAAAAACGTAAAAATATGAAATAGTAAACATGAACATGAATGAAGGATTATGTATGAAATTTCTTTGAATTGAATGAAAAAATTTCCAATGTGAATGAAGAAATAAAAATTTCTTTGTATGATGAATGAATGAGAAAAATGCATATGAATGATGACCAAAAACAAAAATGTTTTGCACTTGACACATAATTTATTTGAAAGAAAAGTGAGAACTGGTAATATGACAAGGCGGGATGAATAATCACTTCGACGAAACTGGAACGAAAGATGAAACATGAGGTTAAATTGATTCCGACAAATGAAAGAGGTTTCAAATCTCGCATTAATCATTATATACAAAAATAAAGAAACAAAGCCCCAAAAGACAAACATGGACTGGTCGTGGTAGCAAGTCCAACAACTAATGTCGGTGGGTAGCATCATGACCACGGAACGGTCATGAGAAGAAGAATGCAAACGAATGATTGAATGGAAAAAATTTCAGGGTCAAAATCGGGGTATGACACTGTGAACGCAGATGCAGTAAAGAAATACTTCTACTAAAAAGAAAAGAACAACTCGATAAGTTGAAAACCTGAAAGGGCGGCTTAGGTAAAAATGAGCGTCTCGGTGGATTGAAACCCGAAAGGGCGATCCAGGAAAAAGTTAGAGACATAAAAACATAAATAATTATCCCGATAAATTGAGGACCCCACCTTGGGGGCAATTTATGAAAAAATTAGGGAATATGGCAAGTAACTACGTCCTGCTGATCTTCAGTTTTGAAGACATTCTTGAGCAAATCGGTCAATTCTGATTCACCATACCCAACGAAGTCGCCAAGAGCACAGTGGACATCAAAAGTGGGTAGAAGGATTAGTGACCATTGTATTCAATGTAGCCATTTTCCATGTAAATTACCATTTTCAACTTTTGTAAAGATTTGATGGAGTCTTGTCATTTATAGACTACCATTCCATTAAATAAAGTTGAGCTTTTTATTCAATTGTTTCTACTCTTGTTTAATTCAGCCAAATAGATTTAAATTTTATTATGATCATTTTTTTAATTAAATTTTAAATTAAAATCATATTTTCTTAAATATATAAAAGCAGTTATTTTAAGCAATTGATATCATTTAAAGGAATATCAACAGCAGTTTGAAAAGCGGTAAGCCCTAAATGCAGAGCAGTATTGGTTCTCCCCAAGTAGTGGGCATGATCCATATTTCATCCCCGATAGCATTTCAGTAACCGAGTTTTGTTGGTTTCCCCAGCCAAGTTTGTTAACCTCTCTTGGGTTATAGGCATGTTAGTTCGATAGTTTGCACAGCTTCGGCAGAATTTTGCTTCTCCGCAAGTTGTCAGAGTTACTCCTGATTTTGAGCAATTATTGTGTTAATCCCCTGCAACGTTGTCTCCCATTTGATATGGTGTTGACCTAAAATTCCCCGCAGAATTTGTAGCAAATTCCTCAGAAAATACTCTCCTTGTGCTTTACCCAAATAGGATTAACCCTTTGAGACGTTTGTTCGTTTCTCTTCAGCAGTTGTTTCCCTCCTGTGAGGATTGGCTAAGGGTTGTATCGATGATTCAAATCAGTGACATTTGTATCCTTTGTGATCGTTTTGTCATCATAATCATCATATATACATATACATATACATATACACTCATATAATTGCATTGTTGCATTATTGCACTTTGTGAAACTCTTTGATCCTCTTCTATGGCGGTATACTTTTTCCCCATGCAAATTTGGTTTGTTTGTCCTCTTTCAATTGTAGAGTATCAACCCATTAAGCAGGAAAACTTTAACGTTTCTCTTTACCCCATAAGTTATTTCCTCGTGGATGGCCATTATTTCAGCTTCCTCCCTAGTTGATTATCTGGATGGAACCACTCCCCTTGAGTTATATCCTCATTGGGTTGAGTCCTTTGATTGACCTTTTCTTTCTAGATCTTATCTAGATAGATGCTTTTGGTCCCCTAAGAGCCTATTACCCAGTAACTGGTAATATTCTTCTCATGTTTATCACTTTTGCCCAATACCCGGCAAAGGTAACCTTGTTTCCCCAGCGGATTCGTTTTCACGTCTCCTAAGAAGTATATCCTTGATATGTTCATCCTAACCGATGACAGATATTTTCTTCCCTTGTTTGAGTTTATCCTAGATATGTTCATCCTAACCGGTGACGGATATTCTCTCGTTTTGATATTCTACCTAGTAGCCGGTAGTTGTAATCCCTATTTTGTTCCCCAGAGAGTTAATTCTTGATATGTTCATCTTAACCGATGACAAATTTCCTTCTCTTTGCGGTCTTATGCCCAGTAACCGGTAGTTGTAAATCCTGCTTTTTTTCCCTTTGCAGAGTTTATCCTTGATATGTTCATCTTAACCAATGACGGATATTCTCTTTTCGGTATTCTATCCCGTAACCGATAGATGTAATTCCTATTTCTCCCCTCGAGTCTCTACTTGATATGTTCATCCTAATCGATGACAGATATTCTCTTTTCGGTGTTCTATCCAGCATTCGATAGATGTAATCCCAACTTTTTTAGGCAGTTTATCCTTGATATGTTCTTCCTAACCTATGACGGATACCCTTCCTAAATTCCCTAGGAAAGTCTATCCTTGATATGTTCATCCTAACCGATGGCGGATTTTCTTTCCTTTATATGTTCACTTTAACTAGTGACGGATATTCTCTCTCTTTGGTCTTCTTCCCAGTAGTCGGTAGTTGTAAATCCTATTTTGTGGTTTTCCCCCAGCAGTTTATTCTTACCCAGTAACTGGTAACGAATACACCTTCTGGTTGCCCTCAGCGAGTCATCCTTGATATGTTTACCCTAACCGATAACGGATGTCCTCCCTGTCAGATTTTTGTTATCCCTTTACCCAGTAACCGATAATGGATAATAGATTTTTGCTCCTCCTGTGTTGAAGATCTTTTCTTCCCTAATTGAGTTTGAATGCACATTTTCTTAGTGAAATCGTTGTTTCCTGCTTGGTTCGAGTATTTCAGCTTTATTCTGATTTACCCGTTTCCCCTGCAGATGTTCCTTTTGTTCCCCAGCTGAGTCTTTCCACTGATTTATTTTCGTGGAATCCCTAGAGTCCCCCAGTTATTTTTAAGTCGTAGCCTGGCCTACGCACAAACCCTTTCCCCTAGAGTCTATGTCTCCCTAGTGAGTTTTCCTTATGGAACGCATTATACTCCTGTGGACTTTCAGTCTCTCTGAATTCTTTTCCTTTGTGGAAATATTTCCCCACAAAGATTATTTCAACATTTCATATCATATGCATCATGACGTCTCTTAGGGACCAAAATTTGTTTCTATATGTTGTTATTTAAGCCCATTTTACTGAGTCGATGCGAAGATTTTAACCTTCATCTCCTCAGCTAGAACGTCCTTAAAAAGGGTGGAGCATGTAAGACTCCAAATTTTGACCCTAGGATCCCTCGTGCTATCTCATCATATGCATTGGTATTGGGATCACATCTTGGCATCCTCCTTACCCCTCATTCGTTGGTTTTGCATTGTGAGAGATCACCAAGCACCATTTGATTGTATCATACTTTGTATTTTGTCATTTTTACTAACCAAAATACCAAAAATATGTCTTTGTATAATCTAAATCTTTTGTAGGTAGGGCACATGCTCACCTTTGATCTATCAAGCTCACATCTAGGGTTTAAGACCCTCAGTGCAAGGAGTTAAATCAAGAATTGGTCTACATTGGCTCTGAGCATCATATATGAACCCCCATGTTCTTCACATGTTATTTTTATCAATAAATCATCAAGAGTTTGGAGTTGGTTTGCCTTGGAAACCCTAATTCATCTGGGTATCTTATGTAACTTCTTCAACAAGCTTCTTCAACAATTGATCAAATGTTTCAAGGGTTAATTCAAATTTCATCATCTTATGCATATATGATCCTCCATGATTCCCAAAAGTCAAGATAATATCAAGCTAGCAAGTTGGTTCATGGTGGTTGACCAGAGGAATTCAACTGGTCAAAACTGGGGTTCCCTAGACCCTACATCCTATAATTTATGTCATATGAAAAGGATTCTAAGAAGAAAGTTACTCTAAATTACATTCAAAACAACTTTCATGTTGAATTCAAGAGCTAGTTTTGCTTGGAAAGTCATTTTTTATGGTGAAAGATTATAGGTTATTTTGTCTAAACCCTAATTTGGAGGTCAATTTCCCAAGACCATAACTTGGTCAATTTTTATGAGATGAAAGATATTCAAGTTGCACAATCAAATTCAATATGTCTACTTCAACTTTTATGCTTGGAAGAAGAGAAAATTCAAGTTTTATATGCATATGATATGAGGATACGTTATAGGTCATTTTGGACCAATGCCATTGAACAAGTGATTTTCCTCAACTTCAAAAATGCATAACTCGTTCATGCTAAATCCAAATTAGGTCCAATTTGTAACCATTTTTAAGGACTCGAGATAGCTACAACTTTAATGAAGGAACGTTTCTCATTTGAAGTTCACATAAAAAGTTAGCCAAGGTGGAATAAGTGAACATATGGCTTGACACTTAGAATTTTTTTTGACATGTTTGATTTTCCCAACTTCCACCTCAAAATTCGTCATGATCCAAGCTTTAAATGAAAATGTTTTCAACATGAAAGTTCTTCCTCTTGATCTAACCTCTCCAAAAAGTATAATTTCATCCCATTTGGACAAAGTATGAGTGACTTACGCATGTCTTGAACTTGAATGACCATTTGGCATAATTGAACTTGCATTCCTCAAACACAATTGCATGGCTTACCAATGTGACTTCAGCAATGTTTGTACTCATTTTTGGACCTGAAGAGATGATTACATGGGCCTACGACACGCTCATGCATCCACGCAATGTACATTGCTATTTTTGGAACTTAATTTCAAGTGTGCAAATAACAATCACTTGGCCTATAAATATAGCCCTTCATGCTCAGAATCAAGGACCATGCGCGCCAACTTTGAATCCCTAGCTCCAAACCCTCTCATTCAAAGGATAACCTTGAGAATTTCCATTGGAAATTGAGTTTGAATCTCTACTATTTTGAGATTCAAATATCCAAGAGTCATGTGCCTTTTGTTGATTCAATTCCATTGATTAAGTGTCCAGAGCAAGATCAAGAGCAATTAGAAGCAAGATCGTGTTCATACAGACCTGCATTAAAGGTAATTTTCAGAATTTTTCATCTCTTCGATTCTCACTTAATTATCCATAATTCTTATTGATCTTTGGTTGTCTGAAGTCCAACCAATGTAGGCAACAAGATTGAGTTGTTTTGAGGTCAAATCAAAGCAACTCAGATCATGATCCTTAAATTTCAACTCCCTGTATCTTCCAATATATTTAGAGTTAGATGAAATTGACGTCAGATTCAAGCTCCTGAGCATTTATACTTTAAATTCATGTCGTTCTTTTTTATTTTGGTGTTGGTTGAGAGTGAACCAGTCCGGTGAGGCTCACCGAAGAAGGAGACCGGAGCTTTGGCTCCGGTGGTATGTTGGCGTTCATCTGAGCCATATGATCCTTTTAAATGTTCTAATCTGACGCATTGGTTCTGATTACCTTTCCTACTGCGCATTGAATAAAGTCTATTGTGGAACGCTTGCTAGAAGCCACTTGATATGCACCTCAATTAATGAGGGAGATCAAGTGGTCCATGTTTTTTTCTATTTTCTGACTTTCATTTTATTTAGTTTATTTTCATTAATTCATATTAATTTTAATATTGATCCAAAAAATATGAGAGTTTCACCAAAATAATTTAAATAAATTCCTCTTTCATTTTCTGAATTTAAATTATTTTTTGGATCATTATTAATATTTTTCATGATTTAATTGTTTTTGTGAATATTTTTAATTGTTTAAAAATAGTTTTAAGTTTCCAAAATTAATGAAATTTTTTCTCCAAGGTCCTTTGACCTTGTTTGACCTATGATAAATATCATGGTGATTTATTTGGGTGTTTTAATGAGGTTTTAGGATTTTGACCAACCATAATTTAATTTAATGCATTTTTTAATTGATTTTAATTGTTTAATTGCAAAATAAACTGTGTTGAGCTTTTGATATTGACTTTTGAGTTTGACTTGTGTTGTTGGGGCCTTGGTCAAGGTTGATTTGACACTATTGAGTTAAAATCATTGGATTTAGGGGATGGATGAAATGTACATTTCATCTTCCAAAATGAATGAATGATTTTAATTTGGTAAAAGTCCTCTTTTGACCAATTTGCGTTGATTCCATTTCCCCTCCCTCTTCATCTCAATCCCATTCTCTTCTCATTCGTTTCATGGACCTATGATGTCTCTATATCCTAAGGCTAGTTGATTGCAAAATCAACATAAGTGTGAAAATGAGATTAGGTCCACCCCTTTTGCATATTCTTTTAAGTGTGGTATGTTTTAGGAGTATGGTTCATAATACCATATCTCTAACCTGCATTAACACTAAAATTTCTATTGCCCGACCGCAAATAGTTGTGACTTCTACATAAGTCCAATTACGATTGCATAACATAGCGCTAAATTTTTGACACAAAAGGCATAGTAAGTGAGATTTTAAATCTCCCCTCTTTCATGGTATTGCGTGGAAACTTGTCCTTTTTTCCTTCCTTTGGAAGATGTCTTGGTTCAAGGATACATGCTTGTGAATAGTGGGTTGAGTGTTCTCCAAAGAATGACTTAAATAAAACAAATGCAAAAGCAATACTAACTTCTAATCAACTAACAACTAACATTTAATTTTAAGCCATTTACTTTTATGCACTTTAATTTTTAAGTCTTTATTCATTTGTCATTATTCATACCATTTAACTTATTTATCTTAATGCCATTTTCACTTTGCTCATTTGAGCCTTATCTTGTGATTATATTGTCATTGTATATACTTGCTTGAGTTTGTGGTCTTTTGACCTTAATGTACATAATAACAACAAAAACCCTAAAAGACATTTGTGTGGACTATTGGATTTGATCTGATACATTGGACTTAGAATTAGGCAACACACCCTATGCAAAAGGACTTGGACAATGCCAACTTTCATGAAACCAAGTGCTTGTGAGTTGAAACTTCATCTGAAACAAGTATTGAAGATCGATTTGAGTTCATCTGCTACATGGTCTTATTGAAGTTGTTACTTTGAACCTGTGCCTAGTGCCTATCTTTGAGTTCATCTAATACATGGGAGATTATGAAGAAGATCATAAAGTTGCTAAGCTTGGATGTGGCTATCTTTATTTGATGCCTTGATCTTCATCTTGCTATTTGTGTATTGATATTGCTTGATTCTAAAGTCCAAGGGAAATTTGGGTTTCTATATGACATTCTTGTTTATTGGATTGCAACCCATTGATCAGATCTTTTCAACTCTTAACTTTTAATTTTTTCGTAGGATTAGTCTCTTCATCTCTTCCCCACTTCTTTAATTTCAAATATCCCCCTCCTTTTAAAATCTTCTTTACTTGTGTTTTCTAAACTTAGACCATATTGCAAAATTAGAAACTTTGGCCTTATGCCATTGCATTTTTTAAACCCTTTTCTTAATCAAATTTATAAATAAACTTAACTATACTTGACTTAAAATTTCAAAAGACAAAAAGAATTAACATTCATTTAAACCTTTTTGGGCCTTTTGTGCCTTTGTTAAACTTTAACTTTTGTTAAAAGCAATGCACTCACTTTGAAATTGTTACCACGAACTACGAGGTTTTGATCCCTCATTTTATGTTGGTACGTAGGCACAAGTCCGAAGGTCTTGTCCAACATAAAAATATAATCAATGAATTATTTTCTCATTCCTCCACTCCATTTATTGCAAACATCATTTTATACAAAAACACATATGCACACAAGAATGGGCTCCCTAGGAGTACCTAGGACACTTTGGGTGCTAACACCTTCCCCCTGTCTAACCAACCCCCTTACCTGTAATCTCTGGCATTTTATTAGTTTTAATTTGAACACTTCTTTTCTTTGGGTTTTGTTCGTACTTTTCCCTTTTCCCTTGAAAACAATAAAAGCGTGGTGGCGACTCTGGTTTTATTGACGTTAAGTTTATCCATAGCTTAATGGTCATGAATTTACCGCTACAGAGCAGACTAAACAAAAGAACAAAGAAAAGATCGAAGTCCATGATCAAGACATTACTTCTTGGAGGAAGCAAATAGAAGAACTTCAGGCGAAGATTTCTGATGTAGAAAGGAGCAAAAGTCAACTCTTACAGTTTGAATGCACTTTAATGGCTAAAGAGCTAGAATTCGGCCTAGAGTTCGTCGAACAGGCTTGGCAACTTAACTCCATATCTTTATGTGAGAAACGTCTTGAGCTTCTCAAAGCCAAGTACCTTCAGATCAAGGCCAACCTTCCTTTCTAGTTTTTCTCCTTTATATTTTTGTCTCTTTTTAATGTAATGAGAAATTTTCTTTGTAATGAATATTGGCCCTTTAGGCCTTCGAATCTAATATACCCATTTTTGCATTTTTACCATATTGGCTTTGATTCACTTATATATAACTATTCCTCTCTTATTTTTAACTCTTGGAGTACTGGTCTATATTTTTTTAAATATTTCCCATTTACTCTTAGAATCCTCCTATCTTCACCAAGCTCTTCGAGTTCATAGGCACCATTAGAAAATACCTGCAAAATATGAAAAAGGGCCTTCCCACTTCGAGAACTACTTTCCTAAGGCTCTATCCTTTCGATCCATCGGAAGGATCACTTTCCAGACCAAGTCTTTAGGCGAAAAACTTTTGACTTTCACCCTCTTGTTATAAGATATTTCTATTCTCTTCTTTTGTCGTTTTAATAACTCCAAGGCATTTAACCTTTCTTCATCTAAGTCAACCAATTCATTCAGCATCATGCTCCAATATGACTCTGTTGGAAGTTCATGGTGCCTTTGAATCCTTATAGATTATAAGTAAATCTCTACTGGTAGAACAATATCATGGCCAAACGTTAGCCGAAAAGGGGTCGACTTAGTGGCTTCTTTGGGAGAGCTACGACATGCCCACAAAATCTGATCTAGAGTTTTGTGCCAATTTCTAGGATTTTCCCCACACGATTTTTAATCAAACCAATGGTCACTTTATTTGCAGCTTCAACTTGTCCATTAGCCTGAGCATAATAAGGCGTCAAAGTTAATAGTTTGAAACCCATTTCTTTAGCAAATTCTTGCATTTTTCGACCAGTGAATACTTACCCTTGATTTGTTGTGATAGTCTTTGGGATTCCAAATCTATAAATAATATGCTTTTGGATAAACTCGATAACATCCTCCTGATTCACGTTTGGTAAAGGTATAACCTCAACCCATTTCGTAAAATAATCAACGCCCACCAGTATATATCTAAAGCCAAACCTCTGAATGGCCAAGGCTTGCTGATAGAATGCAATTCGCTTGTAGGAACATGTTGTATGCCTACATGTATCTGACATTCTTGGCACCCTTTTGAGAATTCAATGCAATCTTTCAACATAGTAGGCCAATACATCCCTTGGCGAAATAAAATCCATTTCATCTTATGACTAACTTGGTGTGCCCCACACGCCCTACTGTGAATAATCGAAAGGGCTAAATATGCCTCTGACTCACTGAGACATTTAAGAAAAACTCCCTCAGGAGACTTTTTAAACAACTTTGTACCCAAAAGAACATAACTTAATGCTCCATATCTAGTTTTTCGATCAGCAGACCCCGTTGGATTCTGTAGATATACCACTATTTGTTTTCTCCAATCTTCATCTGTTAAATTGTCTACTGCCAATATTTAGAAGTTCCCCTCGTCAGCATATCCCAACTTCATCCTTTCTAAGTCTGAAGGGGTTAATCTGGTTGCCACGACCTTTCCTCTGACTTCGATGACTTGTTGCAATTTTTATTTTGAAATTTTATATCCAGATGCAATCTTAGCCAAATCATTAGCCACTTGATTATCTAGTCGAGGTATGTGTCGTATAGTAGCCCCTTCAAATCTTTTTAGCAATCGACTGGCTATTATGAAGTACATAATTAAATTCTCCTTACTACATTTGTATTCCTTTGTGATCTGTTTTATGACTAACTCTGGGTCACCCATTATTTCGATTCGAGTTGCCCCCAATTCCAACAACATTTCAAGTTCGGCTATGAGGGCTTCATATTCAGCCTCATTGTTTGAGCAGAGACCCTCCACTCTGTACCTGAATCTTTTTGGAATTTTATTAGGAGAAATAATTAGAACTCCTATGCATGTCTCATACTTAAGAATAGACCCATCGAAGTACAACTTCCAAGGTTCTAATTCGAGATAGTCTAGTGCATTTTCCTCTATGGAGTGGTCGACTATAAAATCTGCTATGACTTGTCCTTTAATAGCCTTTAATGGCATGTATGTTAAGGAAAATTCGATTAACGCTAATGCCCATTTCCCAATTCGACTGTGCAAAATCGGTTTTGATAACATATGTTTAATAACGTCGAAATGAGATGAAACATACACATCAATAGGTTTTATATAATGCTTCAACTTTGAAAAAGAGAAATACAAGCATAAACACAATTTTTCAACTATGTTATACCTAGTTTATGCATCATTCAAGACCCTACTGAGGTAATAGATGGCTCTTTCGACACCATTATCATCCTCCTAAGCCAACATGCTCCCTAAAGTCTTGTCAGACGCAGATATATACAATCTCATACTTTTATTTCTACAAGGGGGTGTCAGGATTGGTGGATGACTCAAGTATGCTTTAATCTTATCAAATGCTTCCTGTTGAGCCTGCCCCCATTCGAATCCGTCCTTGCTGAGTCGAAGCAATGGTGAAAAAGCTTGCGTCTTCCCACTAAGGTTTGAGATGAATCTCCTCAGGAAATTCATCTTGCCTAGTAGTGACTGCAACCCTTTCTTTTTTTATGGCACTTTTGTCCATTATGGCCTTGGTCTTATTCTGGTTTATTTCAATCCCCTTCTTGTGGACCACAAAGCCTAAGAAATCCCCAACCTGCACACAAAAAGCGCATTTTAGAGTATTCATTTTCAGACCATGCTTTCTCATCCTTTCAAAGGATATTCGAAGATGGTCAATATGACTCTTCCCTGAAACAGACTTAATGACAATATCATCTATATAGATTTGCATAAAAGTCTCTATAAAATCCTGGAAGATCGAATTCATCGCTCTTTGGTAGGTTGCCCTGACATTTTTTAAACCAAAATGCATCATCACCCATTCGTAGGTGCGTAAGGCTCCAGGGCATCAAAATGTTGTTTTTGGGACATCCTCTTCTGCAATAAATATATGATTATACCCAGAATATCCGTCAAGCATGCTTAAATATTCATAGTCTACAGCGGAATCGACTAGCATTTCTGCCACTGGCATTGAATATTCATCCTTTGGGGTTACAGTATTTAGGTATCTAAAATTTATGCACCCCTCAAAGTACCATTCTTTTTTAGAACCGACACAATATTAACTGGCCATTCCACATACCTGGTTGTGCGAAGGAAATTGCAGCGAAGGAGCCGCTAGACTTCTTCTTTAATCTTCGAAAGTATTGCTGGTGTAAATCGCCTTGGGCTTTGCTTCACAAGCTTCTTTCCAGGCATGATTGGTAACTTCAATTTGACCAACTCTCTGCTTAAACCAGGTATTTCATCATAGTCCCATGCAAAACAGTCCTTGAACTCTCTTAACAACTGGACTACTGCGACCTTTAGTTGAGGTAGGATATTGGCACTAATGTAAGTTGGCCTTTTTATCAACCCCTCTCCTAAGTCTACTTATTCAAGTGGATCCTGAGTCAACATTTTAATGTTTGTTGCTAGCGGACCCTTCTTGAAACCCAAAGGCTCATCATTATAGATAGCATCGAGCCTCTGGTCTTGTTCTTTGTTCTGACCCAGGTCAGGTGGAATTGGGTCAAATTTATTCCCAGGACCTATTGGATGAGAAACTTCTCTGGCTTCGACAACCATGTTTTCTACTTCGGCCTTTAAGGCCAATTGTTGGTTGTTTTCGGCTATGTAAGCCGAAATCCTTTTTAGCGCTGCAAACTCAGTCATCATTACTGAATTCACTTCCCCAACCCGTGGGCTCAATTCCAAACGCTCCTAAATATCCAAAGTCGTCTTTGCCTACTACTTCTCTGTCCCAACAAAAACCATCGTGAGGGTTCAGTGATAGGGAACAATAAGTGTTGTCATCAGGGGTGAATGCAAAATCAACCGAATCACAGGGAGCTATGTTGTCCAAATGCTTGTCAAATTGGCGTCTGTCGGTATGATTGATAGGGGTTTTGAAGTACCCCTGGTCCGCCTCTATGTTTTCCATGATACCATCTGGCGCCAAATTATTATCCTCTAGTGCATTGAGGATGGGATAACTCTGAGCCCATATATCCACTCCCTTCAAAGCAACAGATTGTAGTTAGCCTTTGTTTCCACAATCATAAACATTGTGGATCTTGTGACCGTCCCTACTGTTAACTCGACTTGGATGACTCCAAGAGTGGAACACACTTTACCTTCATAGTTGGTAAGCACCATATTATGAGGTTTGACACCGGTATCATACTTCTTCGTTAAGCACCATATTATGAGGTTTAACATGCGATAAGGCATTAAATTTTCATAGTCGCTCCACAGTCCACCAATATTTTATTAATGGGGACGTCTTCGACTTTCTAGGTCTCTCGAAGAAGGTCTCTCGAAGAAGGCATTTTTCTCTTCAACGCAGCCATTATTCATCATGTAGTAACATACTGGCTTATGAGCAGCCATTTCTCTCTCTGTGATGTTGTCGGTATCTTCGATTTTAGTAATCCTATAGAATTCTCTCAGCATCACAGACACTAAAGTCTCGCCTGAGGGATTAACATAGAGTCTCTCTTGAGGAACTCAACTTGAACTCTCCCTTGAGGGTCTCAATTTAAAATCTCTCATGAGGGACTCAACACAAATTCTCACTAGAAGGACTCAACTATAAGTCACGTCAGAAAATCTCCAAGTAAGGGACAAAAACAAATCACTTCTCCATTTGTAAATACCTTGTGCATAAGGGATTGTGTATCGGTATAAGTGTAAAGAACCCATGGAGAGGATGCTAGGACTCTCTCAGAGGAAGAGATATGGCATGTCGCCCACGTAAGAGACTCTTTGCCCACCCACTTTTTAGGATGGGCACCCATTTATTAATGATGTCACCCATTCATTGGATGACTCGTCCAATTTGTGAGAACATAGAGAGTGACGTGTCCCTATCCACGAAGGCATGGTGAGGGAGTCAAAAGGGGAAAGATCATGTTCTCCTAATTAATAGGGAATCAACTTCCCACTTCCCACATTCTTGAGAGTAGATATTATTTTCTCGGAGCCTAACATCCATGCTCAGAGATTTCTTACAAATAAAACAACTCTAAGGTTGAGAGACATCCAATTCATTATGCAAAATACCATATATAAAGCTTCTCACCATCTCTGCAAGAGCTTTCTTTAACACCACTGCAACCCTCAAAGCCTTTATTAATTCTCCACATTAAGGGGTTCAAGTACAAAAATCAAGATTTAACTTTTGATATTTTGAAGACCTCTTATTTCTCAACACACATGCATAGATCATATGAAGAATATTCTGAAGGTGATGTGCATTCTATTCATTACGATCAACATGCATAGATCATATAGGAAAACTAACAAGTTAATATTTTTTTCCATAATTTTTTGTTATTATTTATTTTTAAGACGTATATTTAATATTATTACAACTTTATGTAATTGAATTCATACTTCTTTATTTAAACAGATAGATGAACGATTCATCTAATATCCCTCATATAATTAAGGCTTCGTATCAGAAGAAAAAATACTAGAGGTGCCACAATGATGGCGACCTTGACCAAAGTCCGCAACACAAGTGTTAAGTTGCAAATAGAGTTTGATCTACAAACTAGAAGGTGTTTTGGTTTAAATTCTTTGACATTTAGGATTTATATGGCATTTCCCAGATCGAAATAAAGTTAGTCTTTTGATAGACGATTGGGACAATGCATCAGCTCAATTGAAAATAAGCATATGGGATGATGTTGAGTTATTAATTTTAATTTATATGATTTGATCATATAGCTACCACCTCTGGTAAACTATATATCTAAACATTCATATTTTTTTGTTAAATACTAATACCAATTGTTAGATGTAATGAGATTCATTTTGATATTCTAGAAATTGAAATTTTAAAGAAAAATGGATTTCTTATGCATGAGTGATGGAGGGGATTTAAGAAACAACTCACATCAATTTACATTTAAAATCCTATGTATAATCTTGATCATCCTATTGTGAAGTATAATTTTATTTCAGAGGAGGTATGGGAGAAGTTCTACGAGTCTCAATGATGGGTTGGTATAACACTCAAACCGCATACGATATAATAAACTTATCTTCTAGGACATTTTGGTTGAACAAAATGAAAATTGTATTGTAAAAGTAATAACATTAACAATAACATACATATAATACAATAACATAAACCATAACATTTATGAACATGCCACAACAACAACATTTATGAACATATCTCAACAACAAAATTATTAACATACGTCAACAAAAACATCAACATAGATCTATAAAAACATCTAAAATAAAGCAAACATACCTCAGCAAAATATAACACAGTACATCAACAACATATCTAAACAAAAAGAGCATAAACTTAACTTAAAAAAATTACAACATACCTCAACAAAGACATCAACATACATAATAAAAAAACATCTAGAATAACACAAAAAAAACTTACATTAACATAAACAACAATTAACTTTAACAAAATAACAACATACCTTAACAATAACTTAAACATTTTACTTATCTAAAAAAACAACAATATAAACCCAATAAATTCATGTTAACAAAATAAACTCTATGTTGGACGAAGACAAATGATTCATGTATATTTTGAATAGGAAAAATAATAAAAATAAGACAAATATTTTGACTCATGAAATGTTTCACGTACGTACCATTCCTTGAAAATATTCGTGGAAAATGAAGACAAATATATGAGTTAGTTACTTATTTTGTGACCCCTTTCCTTCATTCATACTAGTTTGAGATGTTATGTCGGAGTTTTGTAAACTTATTATGGAGTTTGAGAGATTGGAATAAGGCTAAAGAATATAGGGTTTCACTTTGAGTACAATCTATTATGGAGTGAATTAAGTTAGCTTATATAGGTAATATATTTCATACCGGTTTGTAAAATAAACTGTTGTGAATTTTATTGAAGGTTCACCATTGTTGTTCATCTGGACCGTGGTGAAAAATGTTTAATTTTTATTTAAAAATATAAATTAAGGGAGCACACCCTTTTTCTAACGAAAAAACATAAAATTATAGGTGTTGGGATTTAAAGCGAGAGATCACTCTTATCATATCATAACCATTGTTAATTTTGAATGTGGTTATATGTGATTTAAAAACTTAATAAAAATTAAAGGCACCTAATGAACATATATCACTTCGGTTGGTTATGTGGTCGTAGTAAGACATTGTAATGAGATGTGTTTTTTGTAGTAGTGACCAAGTATAAATGATTATTCTATCCTTGAGGTATAAATGATCAAATTAGTCTTGACCTAATGGTTAACCTTGTTGACTTGAGCCCAATGATCATTCCCTTGGGGGTAAAAGATCATTTTATATTACTTAGTGGAGATGATATTTTTAGTCAATCATGTTGATTATGGTGCAGATGATCATATCTTGCCTTTTGGTATAGGTGATCATTCATTTTCTTCATGTGGCAAATGATCATTCTTTGCATGGATATAGATTAACATTTCTTCTTGCACAGAATAACGTCTTGATTTGTTGTAGATGATTGCAAATACGCGACCCATGGAAACAAAACATATTTGAGTATCAATTGTTCTTAATTATATCGTTACCATTAAAATCCTTCAAATTAAAGTAATTTCTCTCTAAAACTTATTTGATTCAATAAACATCATTCTCCTTTAAGGTCTTAAAGAAACAAGAAACAAGGAATGAAGCAAAGATCACAACTATGCTATTAAAAGACATTTTAGTTGACATTATCACTACTACCTATAATACATTTTATGAAAAAAACTTCACCTCTCCAAAAAAAAACGAGGTATAATTCTAGGACGCATCATGTTATATTTTTTATTTTTTTAAATACCATTTATTCTTCATTCTAATTCATTAATTAAGTTTTACCCTAAACTTAACTCATCTATAGCTGCTCCAAACTCGTACACTTCATTCTTTGGGATGGATTGCAAGATAAAAAAATCTTCAAGGTTATGTGTTGTATGTTGTTCTTCTTACACCAACCTTGAACAAAATATTTTTTCTACTCTTACAATCTATCTCGCATTGTGGTGTTTTTGTTGTTGTTGTTCCACCTCTTGCAAAACCATTGTTATATTTTGAAATAACCTTCATATAGTATCAATCAAAGAAAATACTCCATAATTTATTGTTGTCCATGATTGATAATATTTACAAATTAATTCTTAAACATGTTGTAAATTACAAGGTTTGTTTCATAATACAAGATCTAGAAAAATTTATTTTGAATATTGCAGCACATAAAGAAAATGGTGAATGGTAAAAAAATTTAAAAGGAAACAATACATGTTTCTTTCAGTTTTTTATTATTCACCATTCTTTTGCAAGTAATATATCACCTCGGTTCCTCTATAAAATTGAGGAGGAAAACCATATTTTATTTTATTTCTTAATTGCTCAGTTAACCTTTCGCCTCGGTTTTATAAAAAATCGAGGGGTATGGTTACTCATTAAACCTACAATGAATCTATTCCCTACATTCATGCAATAAAAATGCTCAAGATATTACCAACCCATCAATCCACAATAAATCTTCTACATCCAATAAGAACATGAACACCGCCGCTATATATCTTGGATGTTATCTTGTGAAACTCAAACATTGATAATGAAAGCATTTGTCATTATCGCATCTCAAAAACTACGACCCTTTGTGGGGCATTCTCGCACTTCTAGGAAATTGATTCAAACAGAGTCGCCACCGAACTTTATTTATCCCAATGAAAGAAAGAGAAAATATCGATAAAACCCTTAAAAGAAAAAGAAGATGGTTGTCGCAACCATATTCGAGTTCGGGAGTCGATTACACAAGGGGAAAGTATTAGCACCCCAATGCCCGTTGTACCCAACAGGAACCTTTCAGTTAAAAAAAAGGTTGCAAAAATGTTTTATTAGGGTGCTTGACAATATTGTGAATCTTGCTCCTACGTATCCTCAGATACAATGAGGAACTCAAAGCTTCATAGTTCGACGAAAAAATTATACTTTTGGTGATTTTATTTATAGTGCATGACGCGATGTTGAATCTCGCTCCTACGTATCTCCAATTTTGATGGAGAACTCAAAGATACGTAGTTCTTAGTAGCAAATGAGTGTTGGTTGATGTGTTTTAATGAACAACTATTTAGACCCCGCTTTAACGATTAAATGTTTCTTGTGTTCGCGATTGGAAGCTTAAACTATTTGTTTATATTCACGTTATAACGAGCTAAACAATGTTATTTTCTGAAAAGGTATCGATCGTGCGGGGGCGAAAAAATATAGGTTTGATGTGTTTGAGATGTTTTGTTGGATGACGATTACTTGAGTGGTCGAGTAAGACAACTCATATTTAAATAATCGAGGAGAGGAATCGAAGGCTCTAGACCATCTCCCTTTTCATCCTTAACTGCAAAAAGGGTTTGAATATTGTTAAGGTATTTTGAATGGACGATGAATACTTGAATGGTGGAGTAAGGTAACTCATATCCAAGTACTCGGGGAAGGGAATAGAAGGCTCTAGACCACCTCCGTTCTTGTCTAAGTTATTACAAAAATGAGTTCTCTTAAATTTTGATTACGAAAGATGGTTTGGTTTAATTTGAATTTGGAAACGGACATGATATTGATCAAGTGTTTGATTTATTTTATTTCAAATGGTTTGAAATTGATTGGATTATGAAATGGTTTGAATTTGATGAGGGAGTGACAAAATGCTGTGAAAATCACCTGATGTTGATCAAACATTTTAATTTGAAGAGATTGATTTTAATCCCTGCTTATTTTCTTGTATTAGCAATCATGCATTGGCTAAAGAAACAAGAAAATAAACTAAAGCAATAAAAATAAAGGGGAGAGAGAGAGACACACTATCAATACAGGAGTTGATCGAATCTAAATAAAATAGAACCAATAAAAAAAAGGAGAGGGATACACTACCAATACATAATGTCTGAGTAATTAAAGAAAATAAAAGAAAATACGAAAAATAAAATAAGTAAAGCATAAAAGAAATAATACAACAGATGAGGATGCACTATCAATACATGAGTAAGAATAAAAGACATAAAAATAGAAGGAGGTGCATTACAAATACATAAATTAAAATAAATAAAATATAAAAGAAATAATAATAAAAAAGAAAAAAATATAATTAATTAATTATAAAATAAAATAAAATAAAAATATTTTTTGAATTTTTTAACATGTGAACAGATGAAATTAACAAATGCAAGAAGAAAATAAAATATAAATGAAAAAATGAAATGAAGATTTCCTCTTTCGCTTCAGGTGTGGATTCGTAACTGTCATATTTCGTTTGATCTTCGTCCGGATAAGAGATGTTGGAATTTTACTTCTAATGAAGATTTATCTCTTAAAGTGGCCTATGAGTTTAAACGGAAAAGGGACACTCTCAAGGATTTTTGGAGATGGATTTCGAATAAGTTGATCCCGTCGTCTAAGTCATTTTTAGTTTGGAGGCTTATTCATCACAAGTTGCTTACTAATTTTCAATGGAAGCGTATGAGCTTTTGCCTTCCCTCTAGGTGTGATATTTGTGGTGTCTCGGAGGAAACAAAACCTAATCTTTTCTTTAATTGCTCTTATGCACCTTCTATGTGGAGTTGGTTGGTTAACATTCTTGAGCTTAATTTTGTTATAAAGGATTGGCCGAATATTTGGAAGCGTTTTGATATGGGGGGCTCTGACAATGGAAAAATTATTTCTAGAGTCACCATCATTTTCATCCATAAATCGATATGGAAGGCTCGAAACATGGTTAGATTTTCTGACACTTTCACTTCTATTACCTTTTTTATCTCCTACATTATGGTTGCGGTCTCCACGACGGGAGACACCATTTCGGTTGGTTCTCATCTGAGTTTGTATGACTTTGGTATTCTTAAGTGGTTTAAGGTTACTATCCGGCCTCCGCGTGCTCCTAATATTGTGGAGGTCATTTGGCAGCCCCCCTGGAAACTTGGGTTAGGTTGAATTCTGATGGTGCTTTTATTTCCCCCTCAGGTATTTCGGCTTGGGGGGGTCTTGCCAGAGATCATAATGGTTCTTTTTTGGGAGCGTTTGCCTCCTTTATTGGGGTCTCCAATTCTCTCGTTGTCGAATTCTTGGATGCTATGTTAGCAATAAAATTCGCTAAGGAGAATAATTAGAGTAAAGTTTCGTTGGAATCAGACTCGACGATGGTGGTAAAAGTTTTCTCTCATCCGTATTGTGTCCCTTGGTCGGTCAGGATTCGTTGGATTAATGTATTAATTTAGTTCAAAGTGGAATTTTGTTGTCTCTCGTACTTTTAGAGAACAAAATAGTTGTGCATATACCCTTACTAACTTGGATTATCATTGACCGATACTTCTCACTTCTCATCTATTCCTTTGTGTATAAGGGTTGATTTTATAAAAAATAGATTTGATTCGTCCTTCTTTAGATTCGTCCAATCTTAAGAGGGTTTTAGTTTGGTTTTCTCTCTTTTCGTATTACCTTTTTTTTTAAAATATTTTTTTCCTTATTCAAAAAAAAAAGTCACAGTTAATAAACCAAACCCTATTAGCCATAGTCTAAGCATCGATATTCTTTCGTACTGATCTTTCTCAATAGTTGCATTTTTACAATTTTTTATTTAAAAAAAAAATAGTAAAGGTCCAACTTTGGACCCTTGGTTGTTTATATTAAAAGAGAAATAAAAATTTATAAAACCTCAACATCAATTTTTTTCTCATAAAATACTTCTTTAAAGGTCAATAAAACCGGGTTCAAATTTATGCAATTATAATCGAATATTTATATACAACTATTAACTAAACTATATGTGATCAATATTAAAATTTTAGATTGAACATTTAATTTTATGTACAAATTTAAGGCCTTGCAGTTGTGTATATAAGTTTTTTAGAGGTTGTTATGATTATGTATATATATAAAGTTAAAATTAAAAATAAAATAGAAAAGAATCAAACAAAAATTACAGTCAGCATGTGACATAACATGCCAACCAAAGAGCATAATTCAGATATCTAATGATCTAGTTGCATGTTCTTCAGGATACCCAGTTGGGAATTATTTGTCTCATCTTCTGTCTATAAATAACAATTTAAATAAACCAGTTTAACGTTTTATTGCATTTCTTTATTGCTCCAATAACAAAGTGTTAGGAAAAAACAGTCAGAGCCAACAAAAAGGCACACCAATCCCAATAGAAGACAAAAACTACACCAGACATGTATCTTTTGAAATAAAAAAAAACACTCCTTCTGAACAACAGGTCCATAACTTCAAAATATATAGATGCTGCAATTTTGATAGTGCTCAGTTTTTTAAGGACTGAGCAAACCTCCTCAAGCAGGAATAAAGAGAGAGAAGAGAGTTTTCTTAACAGAATTTCATTTCCCCCCGCTCCAAGAGCAATTACAGCATATAAGGAAATGCAATAGAGAATCTAGTGAGAGATCTTACAGCTAAGCAAATCCTAACAAACTTGGCTGAGTCACAGCCTTCTAGAAACATACTAGGAATAAGGGAATAAAATGCAACTAGGAAAATATAGTATTCATTAATAAAGCAAGTGGTCATTGTACTTAGAAGGAATCCTCTTAGTACGAGTGGGCCTAACTTCAGCAGTGTTGGGCTGCAAAACAGTGGGCTGCTCATTACTAATTCCACCACTAGGAGTTGTATCTGTATCAATACCCATCCCTTCAAATTCAACCTTGTCCTCAAGGTTGTAAACTTCTTGCATCGTCTGCCAAGCTTCCCATGATGCCTCCTCTGGTGCTAAACCAGTCCATTGCACCAGAACTTGTTGTTGAGGGCTGCCATCAACTATAACGATCCGCTTATCCAATATAACCAGAGGAGTGAGTATAGGATTATTCCCCAAAGAATCAGCAGGAAGCTGTCCACTCTCAGCAGGTGGTGGACCAACATGAGGTTTCAAAAGCGAACAATGGAAAACATCGTGAATCTTTGAATATGAAGGGAGCTCTAATTTATAAGCTACGGGTCCAATGCGAGCGAGCACACGAAAGGGACCATAATACCTCTTATGCAGCTTATTGTATTTGATACCTGAAAGAGAGACCTGTCGATATGGCTGCAGTTTGACATATACCCAGGAATCAACCTCATAAGCAACATCTCTACGTTTACCATCAGCAATGGACTTCATGGTAGACTGAGCTTTAGTCAAATTCTTCTTAAGAAGGTCTAGGATAGCGTCACGTGAGCTCAACAACTCGTCAGAAGCAGCCAAATCAGACGTGCCAGCCACGTAAGAGGGAATAGAGGGGGGTGGCTTACCATAAACCACCTCATATGGTGTCAGACCAGCAGCGGAATGGAAGGAGGTGTTATAGTGCACTTCTGCCCAAGGAAGGAATCTATGCCAAAGAGAGGGTTTGTGGTGAACAAATGCCCTCAAATATTGCTCAATTGTGCGATTAGTAACCTCCGTTTGGCCATCCGTTTGAGGATGGTAAGACGAACTCATGCGAAGGAGAGTGCCACTGAACTTAAACACCTCAGTCCAAAATTTGCTAATAAACACCGGATCTCTATCCGAAACAATGCTCCTAGGCAACCCATGTAATTTGCAAACAATATTGACAAATAAATCAACCACCTTATATGCAGTGAAATTAGAAGGCAATGCTCCTAAGTGCACATACTTGGAGAAACGATCCACCACAACAAGCAGAACTGTAAACCCATTAGAAGTAGGTAACCCGGTGACAAAGTCAAGGGAAATGTCTTCCCAAATACGTACCGGAATGGGCAGTGGCTGGAGTAGCCCCCCTGGTTTACTTGTCACATATTTAGTCTGTTGACAAGTGGCACATTCACGCACAAACTGTTTGATGTCTTGGCGCATTGCAGGCCAGCAAAAATTAGCGGAAAGGCGCTTGAGAGTCTTGACAACCCCTGCATGGCCTCCAATAGGAGTTTCATGGAATTCCTTAAGCAGCAGGGCCTTGAAACGAGATGTAGAAGGGATCCAAATGCGCCCTTTGTGCAACAATAACCCATTAGAAACAGTGTAATCTGGAGCAAGAGAGGGATCAACAGCAACTTGCTGACACTTAGTCTGATAGTCAACATCCGAACTCAATTCTTTTCGCAAATCATCGATGAACAAGAATTGAGGGGTGGAGAGCACATTCAACTCAGCAACATGGGGTTCTTGACAGCGAGACAGGGCATCCGCAACAGTATTCGCCTTCCCGGGCTTGTACTGAATGTCATAATGGTACCCCAACAATTTAGATAAATAAAATTGTTGTTCTGGGGTTTGTATCACTTGAGTAAGCAACTCCTTCAAGCTACGGTGATCAGTTTGGATTATAAAGTAATGACCAAGCAAGTATTGACGCCATCTTTTCACGGCACAAGTAATGGCATGAAGCTCTCGGATATAAGTTGAAGCTGTAGAGAGACGAGGACAAAACAACTTACTAAAATAGGCGATAGGGTGTTCATTTTGTAACAAAACAGCCCCCATAGCATACCCAGAAGCATCAGTTTGCACTGTAAAAGGCAATGAGAAATCCGGCAACACAAGAACCGGTGCTGTGGCCAAAGCAACCTTCAACTTATCAAAAGCCTGCTGAGCAAGATCAGACCACTCAAAGGAATTCTTCTTAAGTAATGAAGTTAGAGGGTGAGCCAAAGTAGCATACCCCTGCACAAACTTCCGATAGAAACCAGACAAGCCAAGAAATCCACGCAAACTCTTCACTGATTTAGGAGTTGGCCAATCTACCACACCCTGTATCTTAAGTGGGTCAGGCGCCACCGTGCCCTCAGAAACAATATGGCCCAAGTAAGCAATCTGACTTTGACAAAATGAACATTTTGCGGGTTTCAAGTGAAATTTGTGATTAGCCAAGATAGTAAAGACCTGCGTCAGATGATCCAAATGTGTATCAAGTGAAGAGCTGAAGACAAGGATGTCATCAAAGAAGACGATGACAAATTTACGCAGCAACTCACGAAATATGTCATTCATCGTAGCCTGGAAGGTTGCCGGAGCGTTACACAAGCCAAACGGCATAACACGATACTCATAATGGCCGTCGTGAGTGCGGAAGGCGGTCTTAGGAACGTCACCCGGAGCCAAGCGTATCTGATGGAAACCAGAAGTAAGGTCTAACTTGGAAAATACCCTGGCCCCACCCAATTCATCCAATAACTCGTCGATGGTTGGCAAGGGAAAGCGATCCGGGACTGTAATTGCATTCAGGGCACGGTAATCGACGCACATACGCCAAGAACCATCTTTCTTTTTAAGCAGAAGCACTGGAGATGAGAAGGGGCTTGTGCTAGGTTGTATCCACCCTGTCTTCAAAAACTTGGCCACTTGGGATTCAATTTCTAGTTTTTGGGAATGGGGGTAACGGTAGGGTCGGACGTTTACTGGTGTGGATTGAGGTAAGAGGGGGATAGTGTGGTCAGTGGGACGATATGGGGGGAGGGTGGAGGGTTCAGTGAATAGGTGGGAGTGTTTAGAGAGGAGGGAGATGAAATTCGGGTCAAGGTGGTCTGTATTGGGTAAGGAAGGTGAGTGAGTGGGTGTGGGTTGAGTAGGTGTATCATATGGACTGGTGATATGAAGGGAGAATAATTGGGCTTCTGGGTCAAGTCTCGTAAGCCTTTGGAAGTGATGTAAGCCTACAGTAGGAGTGGGTGAATCTACTTTTAACTCGACACAAGTATTGTTGTGAAAAAAGGTCATAGTAAGGGAATTATAATTCATTAAAACTGGGCCTAACCTTTTCAACCATTGGGCTCCCAGCACTACATCAGCACCCCGCAAACCCAAAACAAATAGGTCCATGGAGAATGAGTGGCCTTGCATTACTATTGACACCCCCTGGCAAATATGAGAACACAACAACTCTTGGCCACTACCCACCAAAACCCGGAATGGATCAATTGGGCTCAACTTCAGGCCTAAAGCTGCAGCAATAGTCTCTTTAATGAAATTATGGGTACTACCCCCATCAACAAGAACATCCACTGGTTCCAAAGAGATCCGACCCGAAAGTCGAAAAGTGTCAGCAACTTGGTCGCCAGAAAGAGCGTGCAAGCTCAATTGAGCGGCGTGAATCGAGGTGTCCTCCAGCGTGACGCCGCCGTCAACCAATTCAGCCGCCGCAGCTTCTAAATCACCTGTCACAGAAGAAAAATCATCATCATTAGCTACCATCAAAAAAATTCGGGCACCACATTTGTGCTGCTTAGACCAAGGTTGGTCACAATTGAAGCATAACCCTCTGCTACGTCTATCATCCAATTCTGCCCCAGAAAGATGCCTAAATCGAGGCTTAGCAGGTGGGGTAGGGAGTAAGCCTTGCGAAGACGTCGCCGTGGAGGGAGGGTCGGAATTAGGTTTTGGTGAAGGACGAGAACCAAACGTAGAATGCCACGGTGGTGGTGATGGCCGTGGACGAGAAGAACGGGCAATGTCCTGCAATTTATCCTCCTGTAATCGTGCGAGACCGGCGGCCTGAGAAATAGTCGTTGGTTGTTGAGCCAACACTTCACGGCGAACCTCAATCTTCAACCCAGAAATGAAACAACTGAGTAAATCAGCCTCAGATAAACCCTCAAGACGGTTAGCAAGAGCTTCGAACTCGGTGAGATACGCCGTCACTGACGACGATTGGGTGAGCTTGAACAGTTTGCCACGAGGATCATCAAATGCCGTTGGAGCGAAACGAATCTCCAATTTCTTCAGAAATTGATCCCACGACGCGATCTGGCGATTCCGGTACATCCACTGGTACCACGCCAACGCCGGACCATCAAGGTAAAAGGATGCAATGGTGATGCGTTCCTCATCTGGAGTTTGATGGTAGGTGAAAAACTGAGAAATCTTAAAAATCCAGCCATGTGTATCAGTACCATCAAAGCGAGGGACATCGAGTTTGAGACGAGGACGGTATTGCGAATCGGCGCTGGAACGAGAACCACCGGAAGGAGCGGTGTCGTCGAAGCGTTTACGCATAGCATCAAGCTGAGTGGTGAGTGTGGCAACTTGACGAGTGAGATCAGCGACGGGATCTGGTGGTGGAGTCATGGAAGAAGGATGAATTCAACTCAATGAAAGCACCAAATGATAGTGCTCAGTTTTTTAAGGACTGAGCAAACCTCCTCAAGCAGGAATAAAGAGAGAGAAGAGAGTTTTCTTAACAGAATTTCATTTCCCCCCGCTCCAAGAGCAATTACAGCATATAAGGAAATGCAATAGAGAATCTAGTGAGAGATCTTACAGCTAAGCAAATCCTAACAAACTTGGCTGAGTCACAGCCTTCTAGAAACATACTAGGAATAAGGGAATAAAATGCAACTAGGAAAATATAGTATTCATTAATAAAGCAAGTGGTCATTGTACTTAGAAGGAATCCTCTTAGTACGAGTGGGCCTAACTTCAGCAGTGTTGGGCTGCAAAACAGTGGGCTGCTCATTACTAATTCCACCACTAGGAGTTGTATCTGTATCAAATTTTTTCTTTTTTGAAATATGTATGGTTCTCTCCCTAAACTTATGCATATTTTAATTGACAAATGAAAAACCGTAAGTAAATGTAATTTATACCTATAATTTTGACTGTCACTAATAATTATAGAAGGGTGTCAATATTATTTTAATAGATCTTAAGGAAAATTATATAGATGCTGCAATTTTTTTTTTGTTTTAAATAATAGATTGAATTCCACTCATTTAAAATGACTCTGTCACCCACTCCTCTAATTTTGAAATATGCATTGTTCTACCCTTAAACATAGGCAAATTTTTATTGACAAATGAAAACAGTAAGTAAATGTTATTTATATCTACTATTTTTATCCGTCACTAATAATTATAGAAGGGTATCAATGCTATTTTAATAGATCTTAAGGAAAATTATTGCATACTTAAAATTAGAAAGGATATTAATATTATTTTAATAGACCTCAAGATAAGTGTAATTTTCCTTAAATACAATAATTGATATATTAGATGGCAACAACCATTCAAGTAATAGCCACTTAATTATCATTATATATATATATATATATATATATATATATATATATATATATATATATATATATATATTATATATATATATATTTCCAATTCATCTTATTTACTTTAAGTATTGCTAATGGAATTCAGATTGCAAGTTATGGAACCCTAAAATAATGACCATGTCGCTTCAAATTTTCTCAAAGCTCAAAATCACATATGAAATCATATTTACAACTTTGTAAATTTCATGTCACTTAAATGTGTGGTAGATGTTAGATAAAAGTTGTAACATAATTGGATAAAGGTTAGAATCTTGCATGTAATCACTTCTCTAATAGTATTTTAAACATTCTTAAAATGTTTTAGAGTCTACGTATAGAAGTATCCAGGATAGTTAGCCTATATTAGAATCTGCATAAGATAAATGAAAACTCAAACATATGGATGATGGAAATCTAAAATTTACACGGAAGATGATAGGTTATTATTATGCATTTTTCTAAATCTGAAATGGTCAATTTATAGGTTATAGTAAAATAACTCTAATACAAATCAAAATTATATGTAATTTTATCAATCGGATAAGATAAGTTAATAAAGAATCTGAATATTTAAGATTTTATATATATATATATATATATATATATATATATATATATATATATATATATATATATATATATATATATATATATATATATATATATATATATATATATATATATATATATATATTCGTTAAAAATTAAATGACTCTATCTTAGCAAAACTCATATATAATATATTTATTTATAATTAATTTAATTTTTTTATGACATTCCAATCAATGTTATTTAATTTATTTTAGAATCTACAGTAATTTTTAAAATAAATAAAATATTAAAATAAAAATTAAAGTACTAAAGTATTTGGGGTGTGTTTGTTTCAAGTTTAGAAGTAACATTCTTTGGAATCTTATTCCCATCATTGTTATTACTTGGAATAATATTCCTATCCAAGTGTTTGGTAAAAACTAAATTTCCTAGGAATGTTTATAATATTTATTTAATTTAAAAATTATAAAAAATAAAATAAATAAATAAATGTGAGTAGTAGTGGGGAGTTGTAGTTAGTTGAATTTTATTCTCATGGGAATGTTGGATTCCCACACTTTAAACCTTGGAATAAAAATAAAAGAACCATTTGAAAATAAAGTTCCTGGGAATAAAATATAACTTGGAATAATTTTTAAAAAATTGAATCAAACATGGGAATGTTGCATTTCCATGACAATATTCCCAGGAATATTTTTTAAAACCTTGAAACAAACACACCCTTGGTATTGTAATATAACGGAGCAACATAGAACCAATAAAAATTAAGGGATCTAAAATAAAATTTAAATATAATTAAGACTTTAAATAAATAATGCCAAATAAAAGATATAATAATTTTCATGAGTCATCAAATATGGACTATATTAAAAAAGATAAACTTTACCAATTTAAATATATTTTTATAAATTTTACTTTTGATTAAAAATAATCAATTGAGGGAGTTCTATATTAAAGTGGATTTTTTTCTACGATTAAAAATGGATAAAACATATGATACAGTACAAAAAAACTCACAAATATGTTAAAACAAAATTAAAAAAACACAGAACATTGTTATCGTGATGTTGTATTAAAAAAATTCACAAACTTGCAAAAACAAAATAAAAAATAAAAAGTTTAACATATTTACGGTAATGCCATTATTGAAAAATCATTATTTTCCAAATATTTTCAAAACACCAAATAGAAAAGAAAAACATCTAAAAGATATTTTCACTTTTTAGTTTTTAAAAACAGAATACTAAAATTAATTTTGAAAACTCTATGACAGAAAAGTATTATCAAACAAATTTTTAGTTTTATAATTTTTTAGAACTAAAATACAGTTTTTGGAAATCAATTCAAATAGGCCCGAAGTCTCTAACTTTTCATTTACCTATGAATGCTCTAACTTCATCGTCATTCTCTATGCAGAAACCCTAGGTGATTTCATCGTCACTCTCTCATCAGAACTCTTCCAACTGTTGGCGATTTTCATCGTCACTCTCATCAAAACACGATCATCATCTTTATTTCCAACCTTAACTGAATCTCCGTAATCACGTTCGAGGTACCTCTTTATCACGTTTTTATTTCTATTACTGAAATGGTTTTAGTTCGTATCACTGAAGTAGTTTTTGTTTATATCATCTGTATATTTTTATTTTGTTTATATAACGGAAATGCTTTAGTATCACTAACATGGTTTCTCTTGATTATTATTTTTTCATTTTTTATATCTCATCAGTCATGGCCGAACTGCATTTGTTTTTCACTAAAATGGTGTCTCTTTTTTAGTTACGCTTGCATTAGTTTTTCACTTGCATTAGTGTTAGTATCACTCAAATTGTGTATCTGTTATTATTCTTTATTTAGATAGTCGTGGCCAATACGAAAAACAACTCTTACACAACATCAACGACTCACCCGGGAGATGTTGGTGTCTCGATGAATTCAACATCCATGACTCATACAAATACCTCTACAAATACACAACATAAAAGAAAATCTAGAGGTTCCATGATGTATACCAAGGTGAAAAAAAACATGAAAACGATATTCACTTTCCGATTAGAGTTAATGTTGCAACCGAGAAGGCTTATGGTGAACATGCTGATGATTTTACGGGTTACATTGCGTTACAAGGTAGAAGTAAAATGAGTATTTCTTTGGATAATTAACAGAACATTGACGATGATTTGAAAAACAACTTATAGATCGATATTACGTTATTTATATTGAATTTTATGGTTTATTTTACAAGTATGTATGATCATTTAATTTTATGTTTAATACTGATAACAACTTTATTGTGTAAACAACACTAGAATATCCTTGTCCTCCCTTAAAGGGCAATACAAATGTTGGACTTCTCCAAAAATATCCTTGTAACCTCCTATGGAAATATAAATACTAAAATTTCTTGGAAATATGCCCCGCCGAGGATAATATAACAACTTTAAGTATCTTCATTTGAACTCAACTTAGAGTCTTGCCTTAGGGATTCAACTTAAAGTCTCTCCCGAGGGACTCAATATAGAGTTTTTATGTAGGTACTCAATATAAAGTCTCACATGAAGGACTCAAGTAAGATTCTAGCCTAAGAGACTCAACTTAAAGTCTCACCTGAGGGATTCAACATAGAGTCTCTCCTTATGGACTAAACTCAAAGTCCCTCTTGAGGGACTCAACATAAAATATTGTCTAAATGACTCACCTTAAAGTCTATCATGAGATACTCAACTCAAAGTCTCACCTGAGGGACTAACATAGAGTTTCACTTTAGGAACTCAACTTAAAGTATCCCATGAGGGACTCAACATAAATTCACACATAAAGGACTCAACTATAAATCACGTCAGAAGAGCTCCAAGTAAGGAAAAAAACCTAAGTCACTCCTCCCTTTGTAAATACCTCGTGCTTTAGGGATTATGTATCAGTATAAGTGTAAAGAACCTATGGAGAGGGTTCTAGGACTCTCTCAAAACAAGTTATATGGCATGTCAACAACGCGAGAGACTCTTTGTCCGCACGTTTTTTAGGATGGGCACCCATTTATTAATGATGTCACCCATTCCTTGGATGACTAGTGTAATTTGTGAGAACATGGAGAGTGACGTGTCCCATTCCATGACGGCGTGGTGAAGGAGTCAAAGGGGGAAAATCATGTTCTCCTAATTAATAGGGAATCAACCTCCCATTTCCCATATTCTTGAAAGTAGATATTATTTTCTCGGAGCCTAACATCCATGCTCAAGGATATCTTACAAATAAACCAACTCTAAGGTTGAGAGACATCCAATTCATTATGCAAAATATCACATATAGAGTTTCTCACCATCCATGCGTGAGATTCCTTTAACACCACTACAACCGTCAAAACCTCTGATAATTCTCTACATTAAGGGGTTGTCATGTATTGTACTTTTAGCAAGTACAAAAATCAAGATTTAACTTTTGATATTTCTAAGACCCCTTCTTTCTCAACACATGTGCATACATCATATGAATAATATTATGAAGATGATGTGCTTTCTATTCATTATGATCAACAAGAAGAAATATAGGAAAACTAACAAGTTAATATTTTTTCCATAATTTATTGTTATTTTTTATTTTTAAGACGTATAGTTAATATTATTATAACTTTATGTCATTGAATTTATTATTATTTTTTAAAACAGATAGATGCACGATTCATCTAATATCTCTTTTATAATCAAGGCTTCATCTTAGAATAAAAAAATACTAGAGGTGCCACAATGATGGTGACCTTGACAAAAGTCTGCAACACAAGTGTTAAGTTGAAAATCAAGTTTGATCTACAAACTAGAAGGTTATTTGGTGTAAATTCTTTGACATTTAAGATTTATGTGGGATTCCCTGATCCAAATAAAGTTAGTCTTTTAATAGACGATTCAGACAGTGTATCACCTCAATTGAAAATAAGTATATGGGATGGTGTTGAGTTTTTAATTTTAACTTATATGATTTGATCATATAGCTACCACCATCTAGTAAACTATATATCTAAACATTTATATTTTTTCTTAAATACTAATACCAATTGTTAGATGTAATGTATATTCATTTTGATGTTCTAGAAAGTGAAATTTCAAAGAAAAGTGGATTTCCTATGCAGGAATAATGAAGGGGATTTAAGAAACAACTCACGTAAATTTACATTTAAAATCTTATGTATAATATTGATCATCCTATTGTTAAGCATAACTTTATTTTAGAAGAGGTGTGGGAGATGTTCTTCGAGTCTCAATGATGGGTTGGTAAAACACTCAAACCGCATACGATATAATAAAGTTATCTTCTAGGACATTTTGGTTGAACAAATGAAAAATTTCATTGTACAAGTAATAACATTAACAATAACATAAATATTAACATACCTATTCAAACACATAATACAATAACACAAACAACAACATTTATGAATATCCCTCAAAAACAACATAATTAACATACCTCAACAAAATCATTAACATACATCTACCAAAACATCTAAAATAAAACAAACATATCTCAATAAAATAGAACAAAGTACCTCAACAAAATACAACAACATATCTCAATAAAACCATAAGCTTAACTTAAAAAAATAACAACATACCTCAACAAAAACATCAATATATCTAATAAAAAACATCTACAATAACACAAACAAAACTTACATTAACATAAACAACAATTAACTTTAACAATACAACAACATACCTTAACAATAACTTAAACACTTTACTTATCTAAATAAACAACAATATAAAGCCAATAAAACTCATCTTAACAACAATAAACTCTATGTTGGACGAAGACAAATGTTTCACGTATATTTTGAACAGAAAAAATAAGAAAAATAAGACAAATACTTTGATTCATGAACTGTTTCACGTACATACCATTCCTTGAAAATATTTATGGAAAATGAAGACAGATATATGAGTTAGTTACTTGTTTTATGACCCATTTATTTGATTCATATTAGTTGGAGATGTTATGTCGGAGTTTTGTAAACTTATTATGGAGTTTGAGAGATTGGAATAAGGCTAAAGAAGATAGGATTTCACTTTGAGTACAATCTATTATGAAGTGAATTAAGTTAGCTTATATAGGTAATACATTTCACAACGGTTTGTAAAATGAACCGTTGTGAATTTTCTTGATAGTTCCCATGGTTGTTCATCTGGACCGCGGTGAAAAATATTTAATTTTTATTTAAAAATAGAAATTAAGGGAGCACATCCTTTTTCTAATGAAAAAGTATAAAATTACATGTGTTAGGATTGGAAGTGTGAGATCACTCTTAACATATCACAGCAGTTGTTAATTTTGACAGTGGTTATCTGTGATTTAAAAACTTAATAAAAATTAAAGGCACCTGATGAACATATATCACTTCGGTTGGTTATTTGTTACAAAATGTGATTTTTGTAGTAGTGACCGAGTATAGATGATTATTTTAACCTTGAGGTATAAATGATAAAATTAGTCTTGAACTAATGGCCAACTTTATTGACTTGAGAATAAATGATTATTCACTTGGGGGTAGAAGATCATTTTATATTACTTAGTGGAAATGATATTTTAAGTCAATCATGTTGATTATGGTGTACATGATCATGTCTTGCCTTTTGGTATAGGTGATCATTCATTTTCTTCATGTAGTAGATGATCATTATTTGCATGGATATAGATTAAAATTTCTTCTTGCACACAACAATGTCTTGATTTGCTGTAGATGGTTGCAAATACGTGACACATGGAAACAAAATATATTTGAGTATCAATTGTTCTTAATTATATCGTTACCATTAAAATCCTTCAAATTAATGTGATTATTCTCTAAAACTTATTTGATTCAATAAGCATCATTCTCTTTTGAGGTCTTAAAGAAACAAGAAACAAGGAATGGAGCAAATATCACAAATATGCTATTAAAAGACATTTTAGTTGGCATTATCACTACTACCAATAATACATTTTATGACAAAAACTTCACCTCGCCAACAAAAAAACTGAGGTATAATTTCAGAACGCGCCATGTTTTATTTTTTATTTTTTAAATACCATTTATTCCATTGGTTGTTGAATATAACCAAGGTGAAAAAATATTCAGCACAAGCTTCGATACCTAGCAAATGCAATTTATGTTTTTATTTCTTTAAAAGTGTTACCTTTATTTTATTTTATTTTTATTTGTAAATTAAATGGATGATTCCTTCGGCTTCTTTAATAATCCAGGGGTTAAATAAACAAATTTTAGTATAAAAGTACTCGTTAATTCAGTTTTACCCTAAACCTAACTCATTTATAGTTGCTCCAAACTCATACACATCATTCTTTGGGATGGTTTGTAAGATAGAAAAATCTTCAAGGTTATATGTTATATGTTATTCTTCTAACACCAACCTTAAACAAAATATTTTTTCTTCTCTTTCTATCTATCTCAGATTATGGTGTTTTTGTTGTTTTTGTTATTCTTGTTTCCACCTCTTGGAAGACCATTGTTATATTTTGGAATAATCTTCATATGTTATCAATCAAAGAAAACACTCCACAATTTATTGTTATCCTCAATTGACAATATTGAGAAATTTAGTCTTAAACATATTGTAAAATGCAATGGTTGTTTCATAATACAAGATCTAGAAAAAATTGTTTTGAATATTACAGTACATAAAGAAAATGGTGAATGGTAACAAATTTAAAAAGGAAACAGTACATGTTACTTTCAATTTTTTATTCTTCACCATTTTTTACAAGTAATATATTACCTTGGTTCCTCTATAAAATAGATGGAAAATCCATATTTTATTTTGTTTCTTAATTGCTCAGTTAACCTTTCACCTCAGTTTTATAAAAAAAATCGAGGGGTATAGTTACTCAGTAAACCTACAACGAATATATGCCATATTCACTCAGTTAACCCATTTTATTTTATTTGTTATTACTCAGTTAACCTTTCCCCTCGGTTTTATAAAATAACTGTGGGGTATAGTTACTCAGTTAACCTGCAATGAATCTATTCCTTACATTCATACAGTAACAATGCTCAAGATATTTTCAACACATCAATCCATAAGAAATCTTCTACATCCAATAAGAACACGAACACCGCCATTATATATCTTGGACGTTATCTTATGAAACTCAAACATTAATAATGAAAGCATTTGTCATTGTCGCGTCTCGAAAACAATGACCCCTCGTGGAAGTTCTCGCGCTCGCAGAAAATTGATTTGAACAAAGTCACCATTGAACTTTATTTATCCCAAAGAAGGAAATGGAAATATTGATAAAACCCTTAACAGAAAAAGAGGATGATCGTCGCAATCATATTCGGGTTCGGGAGTGAATTTCACAATGGGAAGGTATTAGCACCCTTCAAGTTCGTTGTACTTAACATGAACCTTTTAATTAAATTTGCAATTCAATGTTAGCTTATGTAAATTGTTTTCTTCGAGTAATCAAAATTATAAAAGAAAAAGAAGAAGGATCGCAAAAATGTTTTTATTAGGGTGCTTGATAAGATTGCGAGTCTTGCTCCTACGCATCCTCAGGTACAGTGAGGAACTCAAAACTTCGTAGTTCGGCGAGAAAAAAAAATATTTTTGGTGTTTTTTTATAGTGCTTGACGAGACGTTGAATATAGCTCTTACATATCTCCAAGTGCGATGGAGAACTCAAAGCTACGTAGTTCTTGGTAGAAAATGAGTTTTGGTTGGTGTGTCTTAATGAACGACTATTTAGATCAGGCTTGAACGATTAAATGTTGCTTGTGCTCTCAATTGGAGGCTTAAGCTGTTTGTTTTATGTTCACGTTAGAACGAGCTAAACAATTTATTGGAGATGTTTGATTGGATGATTATTACTCGAATTCAAATAATGAAGGAGATGAATGGAAGGCTCTAGACCTGCTCCCTGTTCATCCTTAATTGCAAAAAGGGTTTATATATTGTTAAGTTATTTTGGATGGACGACGAATACTCGAATGATCAATTAAAGTAACTCATATCTAAGTACTCAGAAAATGGAATAGAAGGTTCTAGACCACCTTCTTTTTCGTCCAACTTATTACAAAAATGAGTCTGCTTAAGTTTTGATTAACAAAAGATGGTTTGGTTTAATTTGGATTTGGAAACGGACCTGATATTGATCAAGTGTTCGATTTATTTTATTTTAAATGGTTTGAAATTGATTGGATTATGAAATGTTTTAAATTTGATGAGGGAGTGACAAAATACTTTGAAAATTACTTGATGTTGATCAAGCATTTTAATTTGAAGAGATTGAGTTTAATCCCCGCTTACTTTCTTGTATTAAGAATCACACATTGGCTAAAGAAACAAGAAAATATACTAAAGCAATAAAAATAAAGGGGAACGAGACATACTATCAATATAGGAGTTGATCAAAGCTAAATAAAATAGAATCAATAAAGGAAGTAATAAAAAGGAGAGGGATACACTATCAATACATAATGTCTGAGCAATTAAAGGAACGAGGTTTTTAAGTAGTGTATTCGGTTACTCAATTTCTGGTAATCGATTACAGTGTTGCAGAAGCACTTTTCTGCAACTTTTTAAAAATGAAGATCACTTAAAATTCATCCGTAAACCCCATTTTTCTTACAAATAATCTATACCATATTTTAACACGAAAAAACACTTTTCTAAAGTTCAAAATCCCAACTTATTTACACCGAAAACATTCATAACTCTATTCCGATTCTGACCCGAATCAACAATAATTGCACCACATTGACATCATACAATCCAATCAAATTTTATGATTCTAACAATAACAATTCATCATTCCAACATCAGTTTCTTCTTTTTTCTCCCAATTGTAATGTGTTCTTTGTTTCTATCTCACTATCCCCTTTTCTATTTTTATTATAACTCTTATTATTTTATTAAGTTATTAATATTATCACTAATTTCCACCTATTAAATAATAATAATAACCCACTCAATTAACTAATTAAATTAATATTTCACTAATATTAACTAATTAACTAAATAATAACTAATATAATTAATTAGTTTTACTCACCACATCATCTTTTCTACACTTTTTCTCCCCCCCCCCCTTCCCTCCCAATACCTTAATTTCTATAATTCTAAGGAAACTACCCCACACCAAGGGTAACACAACACATCACAACACCAATCAACACAACACAACGACAACTATCACATAATTAAATTATGAAAAATAATTCAAATAAAATGAGGGCGTTACAACTCTCCCCCACTTAGAACATTTTTGTCCTCGAAAATGATCTGGGGAGAACAACTCAGGATACGACTCTCACATCCTGCTTTCCATCTCTCAAGTCATATTTCCTCCGGCAGTGCCTCCCCATACTACCTTTACGAGAGAATCTCTTTGCCTCTTAACTGTTTCAGTTCTCGATCATCAATCCTTATAGGCATAGCCTCAACTATAAGGTTATCCCTCACCTGGACATCATCCATCGGAATCACATGCTACGGATCTAGAACATTCTTAAGATATTGTGAAACATAAAACGCATAATATAGATTTGACAAATTCAGTGGCAACACCACTCTATGAGCAATAGGTCCAATTCGCCCTGATATCTGATACGGACCAATAAATCGAGGAGTAAGCTTCCTCTACTTCAAAGAATGTCCTACACTGGTCACTGGAGTGACTCTCAAGAATATATGGTATCCCTCTTGAAACTCAAGATCCTTTCTCCTTTTATCATGGTAGCTTTTCTGCTTACTCTACGAAGCTTTCATCTTCTCTCTAATCAGCTTCACCTTCTCAGTAGTCTGTTTGTTTATCTTAGGTCCAAGCACTACACTCTCAACAGATTCATACCAACACAAAGGTGTCATGCACCTTCGACCATACAAGGCTTCAAAAGGTGTCATTCCAATACTAGAATGGAAACTGTTATTATACGCGAACTCAATCAATGACATGTGACTATCCCAAGCACCTCCTTGCTCGAAAACATAACTCTCAAAAGGTCCTCTAATGACTGAACGTTCCTCTTTGTCTGACTGTAGCAGGGTATTCGTTACCTTTAGATTTATTGACTAAATCAAAAGTAAATCATACAATTCGAGTCGCCACCGCACTTCTATTTATCCAAAGGAAAGGTTAGAAAGCGAACAAAAACCGAGAAGTTTTATCAAATCAAAAACTAATAAAAATGTCAGAGATCTGGGTAAGGGGGTTGGTTATGCAATGGGAAGGTTTTAAGCACCCAAAACATCCTTAGTACTCTAAGGGAGCCCTTTTTGCCAATGTTGTATGGTAGGTTGGTATTTGTGAAAATATTTGTGCAAACATGATTGGGGAGATGAGAAAAGAATATACAAATTATTTACAATTTTGTTATTTGAGTGGATAAACCCATTGCCTACGTACCATCACAAAGGTAGGATCAAAACCTCGTAGTTCAGGGTAAAAATCTCAAAATAAATTGGTGAATTGATTGATCAAAAGCCTTAAGGTGTTTTGTTATCAAAGGGATAAAACTCAACCTAAACCACAAATCCACCATGTGAGGAGAGCTTCCACATACTAGTGAGCGATCCACCCTATAATAAGTATGGAAGACTTATAGTCCAATCACTAAGGGTAAAGTGAGGTTTACATCAACCTCTATGATAACTCAAACCTAATAGCTAATGTTTATGAAAAGCTTTGGCAAAGATGGCCATTGGAGCCACAAAACAATTGAGTGAGTTGTACTTACAAATTAGAAGTATTCACAAAAGGATGTCAAAGTTGACTTAAAGTTCAATTCAAAATGAGTATTATGAAAAGAGTTTGAAAAAATCAAAGGCAAAGTGCCTAGGTTTCTAATTTTGAAAACAATGTCAATGTTTGCACAAAATAAGTTTGGCTTGGGTTAGAGTGGGGAAAAGAAGAGAAGGGCTAGGTCCTAAGCATGCCAAGATGAGGGAAGAGAAATAAAACCCTTGGAGTTCCCTTCTTGAGATCATAAAGATGATCCAAGTTGCTCCTTTCCTTTGGACTTAGCAAGCAATAAGCAAATAACTCAAGCAATCAAAAAAATAATCAATCAAGCTCCTAGGATCTTCCAATTTGGATTTGTCTCTCTTATCTTGGATGCTCATGACAATGGTCCTTCTAATAGCTCATGTCTTGGTATCCCTATCACACAAGAACACACAAATCAAAAAGTTCCACAATGCAATAATAAGAATGGACAAGAGTGAGGTTAGAATAAGGGTCCTTTCAATTCATCTTCAAGATTAAGCATTCTAAAGGCATGAGGCCTAGTTGCTCTTCAACATATTTAGCATTCTAAAGGCATGAGGCCTAGTTGCTCTTCAACATATTTAGCATTCTAAAGGCATGAGGCCTAGTTGCTCTTCAACATATTTAGCATTCTAAAGGCATGAGGCCTAGTTGCTCTTGAAACTCCATTTAGCATAGGTAAGGTCCTAATTCTAAGTCCTTTCTCCTTTTGCATTGGGTTCACACAAACAAAAACAAAACAAACACAAGGCAATAGTATATACACAATAATGTGCTCAAGTGAGCAAAAGGCAAATTGCATTAACATAAACATGAGCTCAAATGAGCAAAGGGAAAAAGACAATATGAATAAAAGAGCAAGAAATTAAATTGAATTAAAGTAAATTGCAAGAATTAAATGCTTGAATTAAAAGTTAGTAATTAGTAGTTAGTGTTAGTGTGCCATAAGACAATTTAGCGCTATGTTAAGCAATCATAAGTGGACTAATGTAGTAGTCACACGTATCTGAGGCCGGTCAATAAAACTATAGGCAAATAAACACAAGTTAGAGATCATGACTAGTAAGCCAAGCTCCTACAACTTGCCATGCCAAAAGAAAAGAAGAATGACCTTGTCTTGATTTAGGTTTTTTGCTTGACCAAGAAGCAACCTATCTTGGACACAAAGCAATTCACTTGATCTTTGATCAAGATGAATTTGATTTGGATCAAAGAAGGTTAAGCCTCTCATATGTCAAGACTAACCACCAATCATTAACTCATTGGTCAAAAGAAAAAGAAGAAGATGAAGATGGAAATGGAATGTACAAAATGAAAAGTTAAATGACATAACCAAAACACATTAACCAAACATGAATGGAATCAGCATCAATCAATGGTAAACAGAAGGGAAATGAAGATTAGAAGTCAAGAAAGGTCAAACATATTTTTTGGTATTTTTTGGAATTAAAATAATACATAAAATAAAATGAACAAATAAAGGTCAAACTTCAAATCCAATTCAAATCAACTTGGAAAAGTCCAATTGGATCATCATAAGTCTAACATGGTCAAACAAAGTTTGGAAAAAAATTTCAACATTTTTTGAAAACAGAAACTATTTTTAAACAATTAAAAATGGAGAAACATAACCTAATTGGACTAAAATCTCAAATAAATCTCAAATCAATTAAGAAATTGATGAGAATATTTTTCATAGATTCATCATCATCCAAAGATGTTAAGAAAATATTTTTGGCATTTTTGAATATCAAAAAGTATTTTAAATGAATTAAAAACAACCAGAAATGAAATAATTCACAAAAAATATTAAATGGAATCACAAAAATAATTAAAAATCATTTTTAAAAACTAAAATTTAAGAGAAAAAAATTTCAATTAGTCCCATATTTTTGTGATTCCAAATAAAGAAGTTATGAATTTTTAAAAATAATTGGAATAAAAGAAAATAAAATGGAAATTAATAAAAGAGAAAAAATCTAGAGCGCTGGATGACTTCATTAATTGACGTGGCAACATCCAATGGATTAGAAGCGCGCGTGTACCGTAGTCATTAGTCAATGCATCCCATGCTGAATTAAAAAAGGTCATAACACGCAATGGTCAAGATTAGATCTGGTAAGCTTGATCCAAAGGCCAAGATTTGGATGCGTGGGGACGGTGGTGGAAACCACCGTCTTCTCCGGTGAGAAGGCCAGTTTCGGCCACCAGTTGCAGGTTTTCAAACCTCAACCATAGCACGCGATCCATATACCATTCAAAAGTCGGGGTGATGTACATCACCCCTGTGACCTTAGTTTCTTCTCAAGATTCCTATGGAGGAAGAAATCTGAGGTTAAAATATGAGGTGTTCAATCTGAACTTGTCCAATTCACAAAATTAAAACCATAAATCAATTGCCTCTCACATGAGGAATTCAGAGATGCCAACCAAACCAAGCAATGCACAATAATAAGAGAGATTCGAATCAAAACAGTTATGAGATAAACCTTTGAAGTGCAGCTTGTGTGAGCTTGATCCAATCCAATTCTTCAGTGCAGCTTGATCTTGAAGTAACAAGGAAGCAAGGCTAAGGAATTTAGAAGCTAAAGATCAACCAGGGAAATTGAAATTCAAGCTTGAAAAAGTGAAGAAAAATTCAGAATTCCTTTAATGGAGGGTTGGGGAATTAGTTGAGCAGAGCTTCAGGCGCCTTTAGGTTACCATTAAAGTGAAGCAAGCATGTCTATTTATAGCAAAAGCTGATGCAAGGATGTGAAGAACTCGTGTGTGCATGAACTTGGGTCCTCCATGCATGGGCCTGTACAGGCGCATGTGAGGCCTAAAAGCAATTGGATTTGAGTGCTGAACATTAAACAAATGGATTTGGACGTGCAAATGGCAATGCATGGATTGTGTAGCAAGATTTAACATGTTATGCATAATTGGTCACAAAACTTCACCTCTTCGAAAATGCCATTTGGAAAATTGAAACATAAGTATGTGGGTAATAGTTGGAAAGGTCTTGACATAAGAAACAAATGTTATGTTGAACAAAAATCCATTTGGAGTTTGGAAATTATTGAAAACTGGCCATGAAGTTCAAGGTACAAAACTTGTATGTGAGAAATTTGCCAAAATGGACCAACTTCAAGCCCTTCTGTTTCAATGCTGCAAGCCTCAAATGACAAAACCTTCAACATCAAAGTTGTATATATTTTCAAGAAAATAAATTTGGACTTAAATTTTGCATCATTTGGATTTTTGATGAGAAAGTTAGGGGCACTTGAAGTTGGACTTTTTCACATTTCAATGGCTTTTGTCCAAAGAGACCTATAATGTTTTGTATTATCACATGTGTTTCTTTTAGGATTATGAAATTTTGGCCAACATAAAATTTAATTAGACATCTTAAAATTTCCAATTCACTTGGTCTCACCTCAAAATCATAAGAAATGAAGGAGTTAGGTCCTTCGGAAGTTGACCCAAAATTAGGGTTTCAGGTAAAATGACCTATAATGTTGTGAAATGAATGATGACTTTCCAAGTTTCAAATGTATTTTTGATGAACATGAAAGTTTTTCATATGGTTCTTAAGAACATGTTTTCTCTTGGGGTCATCTTCATTTGACAAACACATCAAAAGTTAGGTCTCCGTGGATTTCAAAAATAGTCAGATGAATTGACCGATCAACTTCTCAAAGCCAAACTTCAAATCTTGATGAATTAATGATTGAGGACACTCAAATAAGATCATATATGCATAAAATGATGAATTAAAGAACTTCCCTTGATTGTATATGATCATAGGTTGAGGTTGCTTCATGAGCAAGGCACAGTCAATGCACAGTTGAATTAGGGTTTCCTTGGGAAACAATCCTCAACCCCTTTGGTTTATCTTGATCAAATTGACAAATTGAGATACTTGGGAGGCATATATGATTATTGAGAGCTTTGTGAACCATTATCATGTTTGATTTCATCCTCATCTGGCCATTTCATTGAGCATAGGGGCCTCCTAGGAGCCTTGAATCACATGACTGCTTAAGCTTCAAAACAAAAGATGTTAGTGACATATTTTTGTGCTTTTGGTTAGTAAACAAAATAAGAAAAGCAATAATATATAGTTCAAGCATGCTTGGTGATCTCAAACCAACTCACACAAGTCCCAACCCAAGGGTAAAGGAGCCAGGATGCTATGATCCTTGAGGCAATACAATATGCAATGATATGATGCCATGAGGGATCTTAGGGTCAAAATTAGGGTCTTACAGATGCCCCTATTTAAGGTCATTCTAGCAGGAGATATGAAGGTTAAAATATTCGTCTCGACGAGGTAGAATGGGCTTAAATAATAACAAAGAGACGAATTTTGGCCCCTAAGAGACCTCATGATGCAAATGTATGTATGCAGAAGTTAATACTCTGTGGGGATATGTGTCCATAAAGGAAAAAGAAATCAAGAGAGACTGAAAGTCCATATGAGTAATACACTCATAAATGGGACAAAGACTCTGGGGACTTTACTGGGGAGTAAAGGGGAAAATGCGTGAGCAGGTCACGACTTCAAACATGCTGGGAGACACGAAGGGATTCCATGAAAATAAATCAATGGAAAGACTCAAGCTGACGCAAAGATGCATGTATTGGGGAATACGCCAATACAGCAAAACTATCCATAAAGGATACTTCGGATAAAAATCCGAACTCATACGGGGAATGTCCACAAAGGACTCAGCTGAGGGAACAACAAACGAGGTATTACCGGCTACTGGGTAATAAACTCAAAGAGACGTATGATCAAAACACCGGTATAACGGTGAGAGAACAACACGCTCAGGGAGAAAGAATATCTAAGACCGGTATATGGTTGAGAGATATCAATCATCCAAACATCTGAGGAAGACCTAAAAGGTATATTTCAACTCAGGAAAATCTGACTCCACAGGGGACAAAAGTCATAATAGGGAGCAGAAGGAAGGAACACCAGGGATACCAGCTACTGAGCATATAATAGGTGACCAACCAGGCTTGAATTGGGGAATATTTCCAAGACACTCATTATCCAAAAGAAGGGCTGAAAAAGTAAACTCGATTGCAGGATGGACATTCGATTCCATAAGGAAATACGAATCTTACTCAACTGGGGAAGAAGAAAAAGACTTCGACTGAAGAGCGTATGAGATATATTATCTATTACCGTTAGAATGTAGATAATATACTCGCATGGAAGATTATCCACAACCGGTTACTGGGTTAATAAAGGATAAATCGATCGAAAAGAAAGGACATCAGGATATCGGGTACTGGGTATAAAATGATGACCAATCAAGGGGAGAAACAATCATTACCAAATAAGGGAAAATGAAAGATGACTCTATGGGGATAAATTGCTTAATCAGAGCAATTATCCAAGAGATATATCACCGGTTACTCGGTGGTATACTCAAAAAAATGAAGGAATATCAATACCGAATATTGGATAAAGATAACCAACAAAGAGGGGATTACATCTACCGGTTACTAGGTAGAAAATCTACAAAAAAGAATACCCATCGTCGGTTAGGACGAACAAAATCAGGGATTAACTCTGCAAGGGGAACAAAATAGGGTTTGCAACTACCGGTTACTGGGTAGTACACCACAAAAATAGGACTTACAACTACCGGTTATTGGCTAAAAGGCCACAATATCCGCTGGGGAGAGAATGAAAAATTAATGTTTACTGAGCAATTGATCACCTGAACCACGAGGAACTGCGGGGGAAATAACAAGAAAGGAGTCAATCTAGGACCAAACTAGAAAGACACAATGAAACAAGACTCAACCCAGTGAGGATATAACTCAGGGGAGTAATTCCATTCCAATACATATTTTGGGAGGAAACTAAAATAATAATCATCCACGAGGACATAACTCAGTGGGGAATGTAGAAGGAAAGATAGACGCTTTATGCCTACAAGGCTGACTCTATATGGAGAGATCAGACACAAACATCTGCTTGGGGAAGAATATTTCACCAATTAACAGGAGATAACAAGCAAAGATATATGGCAAAGAATGCAACATGAATATCTGAATGCTAGAAATATGCATGTATATGTGTGGTTTATGTATGAAGAATGCTGAAAAACAAACATATCTAACACAAACGGGTCCAAGGATCAATGGACAGATACCCGGATCAACATCTCAAAAGAGAAAGCCAGGCCCACAGGAGAAATTCCAATCTGGTGGGGAGCAACAAATACCAGGAAACAACAATCACCGCTGAGGATTCGAGCAAAGTTCTACCGGGGACCAAGACTATTGCTAGGGGAACAAGCAGAATCACCGGGAATCAGAGACCGCTGTTGGGGATCAGAGACCGCTATTGGGGATGAGCAAAGGGTCACAACTACCATAAGATGGGGATCTTCCAATAGTACACAAAGAGGTGGATAAGATCAGTCAGAGAAGAACTCTACTGGGGATCTTATCAAGGGGTGATGTGGAATTCTGTGGGGAACAACCACCAAAACAGAAGCACATTAGATCAAACATTCACTTCCATCCACTGAGGGAAACATCTATGCTGCGGAGAAAGAGAACCAGTAGTTCCACTGGGGAAGGAATCAACACATCTTCCTCGAAGTTCCAACGCCAAACTAGGATCAGGTAGAGTCTTAGCTGGGGAAGCTACAAAGCCACTGCCAGGGAAGTCAACATAGATAAGATCCTTCGTAGAAGCAACTCTACTGGGGAATTTATCATGGAAAGATATGAAACTCTGTGGGGAATAACCCCCAAACAGAAGTTCCAATAATCATCATTTTTCCTCGTATCTGCTGGAGAAATAATCTCTGCCGAGGAGAAGGAGACAATTGCTCCGCTGGGGGAAGGAAATAAACATCTTCAACACCAGCCCTGCTAGGAGGAAACTATCCAAGGGGGAAGAAGCAAATAATCAGGCTCCGATCACGTCAACTCCACTGGGGATAACCTGTAGGCGAGCATGCTGGAGATCATCTATTGGCGAACCAACTGGGGGAAGGCTAATGTGAGCAACCCTAATGAGGATGAGTGGTGAGCAAACTTGCTGGGAAAAATGTCTGCGAATCCGCTGGGATAAGCTACAAACCAACCTGCCGAAAATTTCCACTCATGCTGGGATTTCCTGGTCACTCTGCGGGAGATTTCCAATCACAATAAGGGAAGACCAACTTCCTCGAAAAGATAACATATCAACTTTTATCAATCTATAAGGGATTTTAAGTCAATCCACACAAGGGATGACAACCATATAATTGATAAAACACAGATGTTAAACCCAGACTCACTGGGGAGTTAGAAGACCGAGACCAAAACTCCAGGCTCTTTGGGGAATTTGGGTGGTGCATTATCTTTTTTTACGCTCACGGAGGAGACAACTTGAAAGATGATGAAGAGGTTACAAACATGCTAGGAATATAAACAAATGTCTTACCCTTTTGGAGATCGTACTATCCTTGGGAGAGCACTGAAGACTTTCTATTTCATCCTTTCAGTCACTATGAATGTTCACTTTGTGTAAAAACAGTTTATAAAAACTTTATTTGTTTAAAACAATGATATTTATCAATTAAAACATGCAAACATTTGTTAAGCATAAACAAATAAGAGTGCAAAGAATTGGATAAAGGCTCAAATTTATTTGATAGAATGGTAGTCTGCAAATGGCGAGAATCCATGGATCTTTACAAATTTGAAATTGATGATATATATTGGAAAAAGGCTACATTGAACATAATGACCATTTCTCCACCAACTCTAAATCCAATGTATTTGAAGCTTCAGTTGACGATGACTGAGCAAAATTCTTCGACAGAAGACGGCTTGTAGAACAAAGTCTTGTCAAGATGCAGTTACTAGCCAAATCCCTAATTTTTTCCTAGATTACCCCAGGATGAGGTACTCAGTCTAGCGGGATATATATTCATTTATTTTTTATATCTCTAACTTTTGCCTGGACTGCCCTTTCGGGTATTCAATCCACCGAGACGCTCATTTTTGCCTAAGTCGCCCTTTCGGGTTTTCAACTTAGCGAGCTATTCTGTTTTTATTTTTTAGGCGAAGTATTTCTTGACTGCATCTGAATTCACAGGACGAGTGAAATCCTCCCCATCCATAGTTGTAAGTATCAAAGCACCGCCTGAAAAGGCTCTCTTAACAACATATGGACCTTCATAGTTTGGAGTCCACTTTCCCCTGGAATCGGGCGCGAAAGACAAAACTTTCTTGAGCACGAGGTCACCTTCTCGGAACACACGAGGCTTGACCTTCTTATCAAAGGCTTTCTTCATCCTTTGCTGATACAACTGACCATGGGACATGGTAGTCAATCTCTTCTCTTCTATCAAATTCAGCTGGTCATAACGACTCTGAACCCATTCAGCTTCAGTCAACTTGGCTTCCATCAAGACTCTCATTGATGGGATCTCCACCTCTACTGGGAGCACAACCTCCATGCCATATACAACGGAGAAAAGGGTCACCCCTGTTGAAGTGCGGACAGACGTACGATAGCCATGCAAAGAAAATGGAAACATCTCATGCCAATCTTTGTATGTAACAACCATCTTCTGGATAATCTTCTTGATGTTTTTATTAGCAGCTTCAACAGACCCATTCATCTTGGGTCTATAAGGAGAAGAATTATGATGTGCAATCTTGAACTCACTACACAGCTCTTTCATCGTCTTGTTGTTCAAGTTAGATCCATTATCAATAATGATCTTGTCTGGCACACCATAACAGCATATGAGTTGATTCTTGATAAACTTCACAACCACCTGCCTGGTCACATTTGCATATGATGCCGCTTCAACCCACTTGGCGAAGTAATCAATAGCTACGAGAAAAACCTGTAACCGTTTGACGCCTTTGGCTCAATCATACCAATCATGTCAATTCCCCACATAGAGAAAGGCCATGGTGAGGAAATAACATTCAGAAGTGTCGGGGGAATATGAATCTTATCTGCATAAATCTGACACTTATGGAATTTCTTCACATATTTGCAGCAGTCAGACTCCATTGTCAGCCAAGAGTAGCCTGCTCTCAACATCTTCTTTGCCATGGCATGTCCATTGGAGTGAGTACCAAATATACCCTCATGGACTTCTGTCATTAACAGGCCTGCTTCGTGTCTATCCACGCATCTAAGCATAACCATGTCAAAATTCCTCTTATAAAGCACATCGCCATTGAGGTTAAAACTGCCAGATAATCTCCTCAAAATCTTCTTATTTTTAACAGATGCCCCAGACGGGTAAATTTGACTTTGAAGGAAGCACTTGATGTCATAATACTATGGCTTATCATCTTTTACTTCTTCAACTGCAAATACATGAGCTGGTTTATCCAAGCGCATCACAGTAATATTGGGGACTTCATTCCAGAATTTCACCACAATCATCGAAGCAAGCGTAGCAAAAGCATCTGCCATCCGATTCTCATCTCGAGGAATATGATGGAAGTGAACCTCAGTAAAGAATGTTGAAATCCTCCTCACATAATCTCTATATGGGATGAGGCCAGGCTGATTCGTCTCCCATTCACCCTTAATCTGATTAATAACAAGGGCCGAATCACCATAAACATCAAGATGTTTGATCCTAATATCAATACACTCTTCTAAGCCCATAATACAAGCCTCATACTCTGCCATATTATTCGTGCATTTGAAAGTTAGCCTTGCTGTAAAAGGAAAATGTGTGCCTTGAGGAGTAATAATCACTTCCCCAATACCATTTCCATATTGATTTACAGTGCCATCAAATACCATGCTCCATCGGGAACCAGGTTCTGGCCCTTCATCGAGCGTAGGCTCATCGCAATATTTCATTTTCAAATACAGAATCTCCTCATCAGGGAAGTCGTACTGAACTGACTGATAATCCTCAATTGGTTGGTGTGCCAAGTGGTCAGCCAAGATACTACCTTTAATAGCCTTCTGAGCTCGATACTCAATATCATACTCAGACAACAACATCTGCCAACGGGAAATCCTCCCAGTTAAAGCGGGCTTCTCAAAGATATACTTGATTGGATCCATTTTGGATATCAACCAAGTCGTATGATTCAACATATATTGGCGTAAGCGCTTAGCAGCCCAAGCCAAAGCACAACATGTTTTCTCAAGCATTGAGTATCGAGACTCACAATCAGCGAACTTCTTACTCAGATAGTATATATCATACTCTTTCTTCCCTGATTCCTCTTGCTGACCCAATACGCAACCCATAGAGTCTTCATGAACAGTCAAGTACATAATCAACGGTCTCCCTTCCACAGGCGGAGACAGAATCGGAGGTTCGGACAGATACTCTTTGATACTGTCAAAGGCCTTCTGGAAATCCTCAGTCCAATCCTGACGTTGATCTTTCTGGAGGAGCTTGAATATTGGCGCACATGTGGTAGTCATGTGGGATATAAATCTGGAAATATAATTCAAGCGGCCATGAAAACCTCGGACTTGCTTCTCAGTCTTGGGCGCAGGCATCTCTTTTATTGCTTTGACCTTGGCAGGATCAACTTCAATACCTCTTTCACTGAAAATAAAGCCCAATAACTTGCCAGAATGGACTCCAAAGGTACACTTGTTCGGATTCAGAGGAAGTTTGTACTTCCTCAAACACTGAAAAAGCTTCAACAAGTGCTCTACATGTTCAACTTCCGCTCTCGACTTCGCAATCATATCATCAACATATACCTCGATCTCCTTGTGCATCATATCGTGAAACAAGGTAGTCATAGCTCATTGATACGTGGCTCCGACGTTCTTCAAACCGAAGGGCATCACTCGATAACAGAATGTTCCCCAAGGTGTAATGAGAGTTGTCTTCTCCATATCCTCGGGTGCCATTTTAATCTAGTTATATCCGAAAAATCCGTCCATAAATGAGAAGACATTGAATTTAGTTGTATTGTCTACCAACATATCAATATGTGGTAGAGGAAAATCATCTTTCGGACTAGCTTTATTCAAGTCTCTATAGTCTACACACATTCGGACTTTTCCATCTTTCTTAGGCACGAGCACAATATTGGACACCCATTGAGGATATGTAGAAGTCACCAGAACCCCCACATCAATTTTCTTCTGAACCTCTTCTTTAATCTTCACTGCCATATCAGGATGAGTTCTTCTGAGCTTCTGCTTCACAGGCACACACTCAGACTTCAAAGGCAGGAAATGTTGCACGATATCAGTATCCAGACCAGGAATGTCTTCATATGACCAGGCAAAGACGTCGACATATTCTCGTAGCAACACAATCAACCCCTTCTTCACAGACTCTTCAAGGAGTGCCCCAATATTCACCTCACGAACACATGCTTCAGACCCCAAGTTGACTGTTTCCAGATTCTCAAGATGTGGCTGAATGATCTTCTCTTCGTGCTCAAGTAGACGGGTAATCTCATCAGGAATCTCTTCAACATCATCTTTTTCTACCTCAAATACAGGGAACTCAAAGTTGGGAGATGGTGTTGGATCATTATGTTCAATGGGTTTGATCAACCTGCATAATGATTTTTTTATATAAAAGAGATTTTAGAATTCAAACAAGGCAAATCATTATGCAGATGAAAAGATTGATTTTATTCTCTTTTTTAAGGTTTTTTAGTGATCACCAATTTCATGCAAAAATCAAAAAGTGAAAATAATTTGGAAAAACAAACGTTTAACATGTAACTATTGAATGAATATCATTGTATTTATGTGCCAACAATGTCATCACTTCTCCTTTTGGCATGGGAGAAGGGTTTTTAAACAAAATGAAGATTACGTTGACTTATGGAAAACTGTTGGAACATCAACAGCGACTCAATTATTGTAGACTCCTCCAAGGATGACAAAGTTGCCAAAATCTTCCTCTGCATCATCTTCCACTATAGCAACAGCCTCCTGGTCTTCGACCGTGTGGATGAAACCACCACTCTAAAACAAATCGCGCTCGTTGAAAGTGCCTGAAGAGTACCCTATGCCAGCCCGGGATTTATTGTCTTCCAGCTTAATCATTTGTCCTAGACCAGTAGTTGCGCCATGCTCAATGGCCAACTTCGCATCATTGTAGGATGCAAATGAAGAAGTTCCTTTCTTAGAAGGCTCAGCAATAGACAAGGCTTGGAACGACGTCCCAACCTTATCCTCAGCATCAATGTTAGAAAAGGAAGACAAATGGCTTACCAAGAGAGCCTTCTCTCCCCCTACCACCACCAACTTCTTGTTCTTGACGAACTTTAACTTTTGGTGTAGGATGGATGTCACGGCGCCTGCCTCATGAATCCATGGTCTGCCTAGAAAACAACTATATGATGGGTGGATATCCATGACCTGAAAAGTGGTTTGGAAATCACTAGGTCCTATTTTGATTGGGAGCTCAACCTCGCCAATCACAGTCTTCTTGGATCCATCAAAAGTTTTCACAACCATTCCACTCTGCCTCATGGGAAGCCCCTGGTATGAAAGTTTCGCCAGAGTGGATTTTGGCAACACATTTAGCGATGATCCTGTGTCTACCAGCACATTAGACAAGGCATCATCCTTGCAATTTATTGAAATGTGTAGTGCCAAATTGTGGTCTTTTCCCTCCTCGGGAAGATCAACATCGTAGAAGCTCAGGTTGTTACAAGCAGTAATGTTTGCAACAATGCTATCAAACTGTTCTATTGTGACATTGTGATCCACGTATGCCACGTCCAACACCCTCTACAAAGCTTCGCGGTGTGGCTCGGAATTCATCAACAAAGACAACACAGATATCTTTGATGGAGTTTGTAGCAACTGATCTACAACATTATATTCGCTCCTCTTGATGAGCCTCAGCATCTCATCACAGTCCTTTCTCAATATGCCATTCTGGCCAACAGGGACAAGAGCTCTAGCAGTGATGACAGGTCTATCAACAACAAGTGCCGGATTCGGAGAAGTAGAAGAAGTCCCCATCATGTCTGGGAGCACCGTAATGATAAACACAACGAAGCTCAGGCTTGTACCACCATGAGGGTTGGTTGGTACACCAGGTGGGTCACGTGGAGTGATCAGCTTCCTTTCAATCAATGAAGGATATAGCTCTGCATAATTCATTGGAATAGGATCGAAAGTGACCCTCTTCCTATCATAGCTAGTGCTGGTTTGATTGTTGTTTTGAGGCTGGTAGGCCTGCTGTTGCGGACGATGCTGTTGATATTGTTGATGTTGCTGTTGCTGGTTCTGATGTTGATAATGTTGATTTTCTCTAAATGCAGGTGCTATATGAGCCACTTGGTGCTGGTTACTGGCAGGACACACAATCTTCCTCTTCATAGAGGGTCTTCTTTGTTTAACATGGGAGGACACATCATGTGCCTCTCCATCTTTCTTCTTGGCAAACGCCCCATAACGTTTGGCAGTCCTTGACGAAGGAACCACGCTACATGTGGGGATATGAATACAAAACACAAAACATGTATCTCAAAGTAAAATGCCACCAAGGGGCCCAAACATTGCCTCCTATCGAGGTCTTCCAGCTAAGAAAGCGATAAAGTACGAGAAAAGGAAAAAATTACCACACGGATAAAGATCCGAAGTTACAGCAATTAAAGGATTAGCAACCCTGAGATCTCTCCAAGCTAAACACCATCAAAGAAAGTGGGTCAGTACAGGTAATCGGAATGAACCTCCAGGGGGTATCCCACAAATAAAGTGGGAAACCACGCAAGTTATCCCTGCAAACGTCATGTGAGCCCTCACAAAAAAACTCAACAAACAGGTTAGAGAAACAAAATAGGGTAACCAAGAGTTGCCCCTAAATCAAAATGTAACCACATGAATAATTCCATCAAAATTCACAAAAAGCTCACAAAAAGCAATCAAGGGTAGGAGGCCTAAACCTCTTGTCAAACACATGCATCAAAAGGGTATCAAATTCACCCATAATATCTCATACATTCAGAGAATTCAAACAAAAGGCATAAAGATGATGGATATAGGGCAAACCTGATTGGAGAGCTTGATTGAAATTGAGTTGCACCCGTGAGGTTTACAAAACAATCTTTAGGGTTTATGTGAGGCGGAGTGAACTTCTCAGGGCTGCCTGAAGATCGCTGCAGAGTAGTTCCTAGGTTTCCTTCTCTCAAAATCTTTCTCCAGTGAATCTCCCAGTGTAACTCCAAGTGTGTTTTCCATTACTGAAACTTCAGTATTTATAGACTGATTTTCGTGGGTAGTGGGCTCAAATGAGGGAGACCCAAGTCCAAAATAATTTGTTATATATTTATTTATTTATTTTATTTATTTATTTAATTAATTAATTAATTAATTAATTTTTTTTCTCTTTTTTTTTTTTTTTTTTTTTTTTTTTTTTTCGTTTTTTTTTTTCGTTTTTTTTTTTTCGTTTTTTTTTTCCAGGAAAAATGAAGGGTAAATTTTGGGGTATTACAGCTGCCCCTATTCAATCAACTGGAGACCCGGAAAGAAGATGGCAGCTGCTTTCGTGCTTTCGAGGTATCAAGGGATTGAATACAATAAAAGCCCAAAAATTTGCACTGAAGTGAAGTGAAGTAACAATGTCTGTCAGAATCGGAAAAGAGGTGGTCTTGAAAGAAGAATCCGTCTGGTACGGTGAAAGTCAGTCTGAATACCGAAAAAGAATGTTAACTTGGATACCAAAATAAATGGTAACACAGAAATAACCATGGCCTGAATGCCGCTCATCAGTCTGAATACTGGAAATGACTTCGATCTGAACATCGGAAAATTGGCCTGAATGCCACAAGTTGCATCGACCTGAACGTCGGAAACTTCTTCGATCTGAACATCGGAAAGACTTGGCCTGAATGCCACTTCGATCTGAATATCGGGAAAACTGGCCTGAATGCCACTTCGATCTGAATATCGGAACACTAGCCTGAATGCCACTTCGATCTGAATATCGGAACACTGGCCTGAATGCCACAAGTCACATCGACCTGACCGTCGGAAACTTCTTCGATCTGAACATCGGAACACTGGCCTGAATGCCACTTCGGTCTGGATACCGGAAAACTGGTCTGAATGCCACTTCGGTCTGGATACCGGAAAACTGGCCTGAATGCCACTTCGGTCTGGATACCGGAAAACTGGCCTGAATGCCACTTCGGTCTGGATACCGGAAAACTTCATGCCTGTCAGCATTGGCAGAAATAGGGAATGATAATAGAGGCGGCGCATGGGCCAATGACACTTGCTGGGGATAACAAAGGTAAGTCATGAACAATCTTCAGTCTGAGTACTGGAAACAACTTCTAGCTTATCACTTGGGATACCGAGAATGTTTTATGCTTACATGCGTATGTTTGAATTTTTCAATGGTGTAATGCTCCATGAAAATGGAAATGCTACGCGATTTGGAAGGATGCAATGCAATATGATTCTACATGCAGGGATGCGAAATGCTGGGTAGAATGCCAAGCCGAGGCAAGGGGATCTGCTGGGGAAATGATTACCATCCTCTGGGCTCTGGCCAGGCTGCTGGAGATACACACCACAATGAACTCTGTGGGGAGATGACTAGCCATGCGGTGTTCTGGCCATACCGAGACTCTGATCGGGGAAAGAATGGCATTGGAAGCCTGCTGCTGAGGAAAGCTACAATGGTTCTGGCAACCACGATTTGCGAGAGATGACTCAGCAGGGGGAGCAAACACTGATACGGTACCGAGGTTCTGCTTCAAGGAAAGAAACCATGGATCTGGCATTGGGATTATCGATCTGGCATCGAACTCTAAGGAGAAGCCACTTCTGCTGGGAAGATACAGTCTGGCACTGTCAACCCCGTTGGGGATATGTAGTCTGGTACTATCAACTCTACTGGGGAGTGTATGTCCTAAAACAACCGCTTGGGGAAGTACGGTGGTGAGAAACTGCTGGGGATTGAAGAATCCAACGCTCTGATCAGCTCTGCAGGGATAAGACACCGAATTTGTCTGTTGGTGACTTCACTGGGGAAGATATTCACGATCATCTGCAGGGAATTTTAATGGAATGCCCCGAGGGTATCTGTTCTGAATAGACGATCCAAAGCACTTAAAATTTACAGCAATTTTAAATGTTTATTAAGCATGTACCTGTAAAGCCCTTATGTGTCATGATGCAATGTTTATCAAAAATTCGGACGTCATTTTTGCAAACAAAACTGTAAAATGAAAATGAAAACAGAGATATACTGAATAACATGATTTTATTGATTGAATGGCCTCTGAATAGGCATTTACATTAAGAAGCAATCCCTGGAAAGAGGTAATCGCACAATAGATAAAAACAGAAATTAATCTAATGGCAATGTGAAATGGATTTCTATTGGGTTCCAATTCTGCTATGACTTGCCCGTCTTCAAGATCCTCCAGATGATCAGCTTTCTGAAAGAGTGATTGGACTGTTTCCTATCCTTCAAAAATTTCCAGTCATTGGCACGAGATGAGATTCAGAACGACTCAGAACGCAGCCATTCGCTTAATCCCTAACTTTTGCCTAGATCGCCCTTTTCGGGTTTTCGATCCACCGGGATACCCATTTTTGCCTAAGTTGCCTTTTCAGGTTTTCAACTTACCGGGTGTACAATCCTTTTTTATTTTTGTCCCTAATTTTTGCCCGAACCCTTTCATTTTCTTGGTTTGCCGGGATGCCCATATTTTGCCTGGACTATTCTTTTTACTGTCCAGCGGGTCTATTTTATGCGAAGTATTTTTTAACTGCGTCTGAGTTCACAGGGGAAGTGAAGTTTTCACCATCCATAGTTGCAAGCATTAAGGCCCCACCATCAAAAACCTTGGTGACAATATACGGTCCATCATAGTTAGGAGTCCACTTGCCCCTGTGATCTGTCTGAGGAGGAAGGATCCTTTTCAACACTAAATCTCCGACTTGGAAACAACGAGGACGCACCTTCTGATCAAAAGCTCTCTTCATCCGACTCTGATACAACTGCCCATGACAAATGGCTGCCATTCGCTTCTCTTCGATAAGACTCAACTCATTGAACCTTGTCCGAATCCATTCAGCTTCATCTAACTTGACATCCAACATGACTCTTAGAGAAGGAATCTCCATTTCAACAGGTAGGACTGCTTCCATACCATACACCAGGGAGTAAGGGGTTGCCCCGGTCGATGTACGTACTGAAGTACGGTACCCATGCAAGGCGAAGGGTAGCATCTCATGCCAATCTCTGTACGTGACGACCATCTTCTGCACAATCTTCTTTATGTTCTTATTTGCCGCCTCAACAGCGCCGTTCATCTTAGGGCGGTAAGGGGAAGAATTGTGATGCTGAATGTTGAAGTTCTGACACAACTCCTTCATCATTTTGTTGTTGAGATTAGAACCATTATCAGTAATGATTCTTTCGGGAATCCCATAGCGACAAATGATTTCTTTCTTGATGAAACGGGCAACCACATGTCGGGTGACATTCGCGAACGACGCTGCCTCGACCCACTTGGTGAAATAGTCGATGGCAACAAGGATGAAGCGATGCCCATTGGAAGCAGTCGGCTCAATCTTTCCAATCATGTCAATGCCCCACATAGAAAACGGCCACGGCGAAGACATCACATTCAGAGGATTCGGCGGTACATGCACCTTATCAGCATAACCCGCTCTCAACAATTTCTTAGCCATTGCATGTCCGCCGGCATGAGTACCGAAGGAACCTTCATGAACTTCCTGCATTAACATGTCCGCCTCGTGTCTGTCCACACATCTGAGCAAAACCATGTCGAAGTTCCTCTTATACAACACATCGTCTTTGTTCAAGAAGAAACTGCCTGCCAATCTCCTCAAAGTCTTTCTATCATTGTTGGATGCCCCTGCAGGGTACTCTTGATTCTTCAGAAAGCACTTGATATCGTGATACCAGGGCTTGTCATCGACTACCAGTTCAGCAGCAAACACATACGCGGCCCTGTCAAGGCGCATCACATCGATCCTGGGAGCATGGTTCCAACGAATTACCTTGATCATGGAGGATAGAGTAGCAAGTGCGTCTGCCATCTGGTTCTCATCACGAGGTATATGATATAATTTTACTGTTGTGAAGAAAGTCAAAAGTCTTCTCGTGTAATCTCTGTAGGGGACCAGAGTGGGCTGGAGAGTATTCCAATCACCATTTACTTGATTGATCACCAGAGCTGAATCTCCGAAGATGTCCAGAGTCTTGATTCTCAGATCAATGGCTTGCTCAATACCCAAGATACAGGCCTCGTACTCAGCTTCGTTATTTGTGCACTCAAAAGTCAAACGAGCGGTGAAAGGCATGTGGGCACCCTTCGGAGTAGTAATGACAGCGCCAATTCCACTACCTCTAGCATTGACAGCCCCATCAAACAACAAAGTCCACTTTTCGTTTGGATTAGGTCCCTCCTCAACAACTGGCTCTTCACAGTCTTTCATCTTGAGGAACATGATGTCTTCATCAGGGAATTCAAACTTCATTGGCTCATAATCATCAATCGGTTGCTCGGCAAGGTAGTCTGACAGAATACTCCCTTTGATGGCCTTCTGTGACGTGTACTGAATATCATACTCTGTTAAAATCATTTGCCAACGAGCGACCCTTCCGGTGAGAGCTGGCTTCTCGAATATGTATTTCACTGGATCCATCTTAGAAATCAACAAGGTAGTATGGTTCAACATATACTGTCTCAGTCGGCGAGCAGCCCAGGCCAAAGCACAACAAGTTTTCTCAAGCTGCGAATATTTGACTTCACAGTCGGTAAACTTTTTGCTAAGGTAGTATATGGTATGCTCTTTTCGACCAGACTCGTCATGCTGTCCCAATACACACCCCATCGAGTTCTCAGTCACTGATAGGTACATTATCAAAGGTCTCCCAGGAACTGGAGGTATAAGGATTGGAGGATTCTGCAAATACTCTTTTATCTTCTCGAAAGCCCTTTGACAATCTTCATTCCACCTGATAGCCTGATCTTTCCTCAGCAATTTGAAAATTGGCTCACACGTGGTTGTTAGGTGAGAGATGAACCTTGCAATGTAGTTCAACCTCCCTAAGAAACTACGAACTTGCTTCTCTGTTCTTGGCTCTGGCATTTCCTGTATCGCTTTTACTTTGTCAGGATCCACCTCAATCCCTTTTCCGCTAACAATAAAACCCAGCAATTTTCCCGATCTCACCCCGAAAGTGCACTTGTTCGGATTAAGTCTCAGTTTGAATTTCCTTAAACGCTCAAACAGTTTCTGCAAATTCAACAAATGTTCTTCTTCTGTCTGAGATTTGGCAATCATATCGTCCACATAAACCTCGATTTCATGATGAATCATATCATGGAACAAAGTCACCATTGCTCGCTGATATGTTGCTCCGGCATTTTTCAGACCAAACGACATCACCTTGTAGCAGAAGGTGCCCCATGGGGTTATGAAAGTTGTCTTTTCCATGTCTTCTGGTGCCATCTTGATTTGGTTATAGCCAGAAAAGCCATCCATGAAGGAGAATACCGAGAACTGAGCTGTATTATCCACCAAAACGTCGATGTGAGGTAATGGGAAATCATCTTTAGGGCTAGCTCTGTTCAGATCCCGGTAGTCGACACACATCCGTACCTTTCCATCCTTCTTAGGTACTGGGACGATGTTTGCAACCCATGGCGGATAATTGGTGACTGCTAGAAACCCTGCATCCAACTGCTTTTGCACTTCTTCCTTTATCTTGACAGCCATCTCTGGTCTTGTTCTTCTGAGTTTCTGCTTGACCGGAGGACAACCTTCTTTGAGAGGCAAGCGGTGTACCACGATGTCTGTGTCCAGCCCGGGCATGTCCTGATAAGACCAGGCGAAGATGTCAACGTATTCTTACAGCAATTCAATCAGCCCTTTCTTCACATTGTCTTCTAAAGCAGCCCCTATCTTGATTTCTCTCTTGGCGTCCTCGGTGCCGAGATTAATCACTTCAACAGACTCTTGATGCGGTTGAATGACCCTTTCTTCCTGTTTTAATAACCTGGTAAGTTTTTCAGGGAGTTCACAGTCTTCATCACCCTCTTCTTCAGCTTGAAAGATTGGATTTTCAAAGTCGAAGCGAGCCATAGCAGAACCGTTATCAATAGGATCCGGTGTTGTGCATCTGCATGAGTGATGGTATGTGCTTATGAGTGTGAACAAGAAGTGAAAACTAAACAAAACATTGCCATTTTTTTATTTTGAAAAACTGCAAAAATAGAAAGACAGGGAACGAAATATTTGAATGCAAAAATACGTCCTTTATTTATGATAAAAATGCAAGTGTCACATAGATGGGCCCTACAATGAGTCATTACGCCCTGGGCGGAACGTAAGACTTGGATATGCATGAATAAACAAAGAAAATTACTCTTCAAGAAGAGTGACTTGGATAATCTCCTCAGAAGACCAATTGTTGATGACTTCGCCCGGGATCCTCGGACGCACCCAGTTGTCAATGTCACAATCACTATCCCCATCTTCTTCGTTGACTGCAGCGACTAATTTGACTTCTCCTTCAACCATGTTAACGTTGGCTCCACCATGCTGGGGCATGGGATTGTTGACGACATTCGGAGCTGGTGCAAGGTCGATGGCCTTTGAATCTATGAGGTCCTGAACTACGTGCTTAAAAGCTTTGCAGTTCTCAATGTCATGGCCAGGTGCCCCAGAGTGGAAGCTACACCTAGCGTTGGCGTCGTAACCCACCGGAAGTCTACCAATAGGAGGAGCCAGAGTGCGCAGTTGCACAAGTTGTAGTTGTTGAAGACTAGAAAGTAACTGGGCGTACGACATTGGAAGGGTGTCGAAACGCCGGTCCATCATCCTTTGCCTCTGTTGATAAGCGGGTCTGTTACCCGGTTGTTGCTGCTGTTGATACTGAGCTGGTTGACGTTGTGATTGTTGTTGTTGTAGTGGCGCTGCAGCTGGAATGGTCACAGCCGCAACATACGGTTGCTGATGATAATTCTGAAAGTTATTCCTCCGGTTATCCCTGTTCTGATAAGAAGATATGGCATTTGCATCCCCTTCTCTCCTCTTCTGTCCCTGAATGAACGGCTTCTTCACCCCTGATGAGGATCCACCTCCACTCTGGATCTTGTATGTCTTTAGGTAATTCTCCACCCTTTCTCCAGTAGAGACCACATCAGCAAAGTTGGAAGCATTGCAACCTACCAGACGCTCCAAGTAAGGTTCAGGCAGCGTATTCATGAACATGTTGGCCATTTCCTTTTCCAACATAGGAGGCTGAACACGGGAAGCTGTATCCCTCCAGCGTTGAGCGTATTCCCTGAAGCACTCATTGCTTTTAAGAGACAGATTCTGAAGTTGAGTTCTGTCCGGAGCCATGTCTGCATTATACTGATACTACTTCACGAAAGCTTCTGCCAAATCCCTCCAGCAACGGATGTGGGCTCTGTCCAGCCTCATATACCATTCCAAGGATGCCCCAGCTAGGCTATCCTGGAAGAAGTACATAAGTAGCTTCTCGTCATCAGAGTATGCAACCATTTTACGGAAATAGGCTTGCACGTGAGTTTTGGGGCAAGAGCTGCCATTGTATTTGTCAAATATCGGGATCTTGAATTTCGGTGGCACTCTCACACCTGGGACCAGCCCCAAGTCAGCAACATCTACTCCTAGAGGATTCTGTCCTTCCACTGCCTTCAACCTCTCTTCCAATCTTCTAAACATGGGGTCCATGCCAAAGTCTTCCTGAAGCAAGGGGAACTGATCATCCTGACCATCCTGAATGGGTTGTTGACCGGAGGTGACATGTAGGATTGGGATAGGCCCCGGTCCATTGGGACCATTAGCCTCTCCAGCTGGAGGATCAGCCAACGTCTCCGGTTGAGTAATAGGGGGATCCCTCTGCACCAATAATCTAAGCTCCTGCTGTCCTTGAGCCACCCCTTGAACCAAATCCATGAATTGATTCATGCGAATCTTCATCTCGGCGAGCTCTGCCTGTAGGCTTTCCATTACTCTCTGTTGGTTCCTCCGGGTACCGTATCGGTGAATGCCTGAGTCAGCTATCCTGCTAGTGGGACACCAAACAAACTGAGAACACTGTGGCGGTACCTGTTATGCAAGACATGCGGATGACTATGCAAATGCAATGACATGTTTATCAATTCCAAAAGTATTCTACCCCCTTGATTCCAGTCTCACATTTGATAAACAGTGTAAGAAGAAAACCCCGACTAGAATCAAGAAGAAGATTTAAACCTCCTTGAAAAGGATAAACATGTGTTAAATGATATGAATGCAAATGGTGTGATGATGTGAATGCAATGCAATGGCATGCCAATCAGGATTGCTGTATCTGCTTGAACATCTGTCAGGTTGCACTGTCTGGAGAGAAATTAAGAGCACACCAAACAAAGGTCATGGGATGGATCATGTTATCCTTAATATCAACCACCCATTTTGGTGGATTATGGTTTACACCTTATCAATACCCGAGTTTCATTGATATTAAGGATACCTGATCAGATCAACCATGAATCAAGGGTTTGTCGCAAGTCACGAGCATGGAGTTTAGGTTAAGAACCACCCAAAAGGAGTGTACTAAGGTTTAAACCTGCCAAACATGTTCTACAAAAGGTTCCCATAGTCATAATCCCATCTTTCGGATATTATCAGAGGAACGACTACTCGTATTCCAACAATATTCTCAAGAGAGACTCTTATGAGTGTAGTATCGCGTAACAATCGTATCAAATCTTACACTTGAACGACTTTCGCACTACGTCCTACGAATAGGCCAAGATGGGTTTGGTAAACTAAGGTCCTTGGCTTCTTAGGTCTATATTGGAACAAGTAATGTCTAACCACAACTTACTTATGTGACATTATTGATCTCAACATGACCTCCACCAAGTGAATGGGCTTGCAAGTCAACTCGCTAAGGAATACTCCACACAAGTTGACAGGACTATGCCATTCTCCTATCTTAAGTGCACTCGAGTTCGGGTATAGAACTCATCTCACAAAGATCACCAAGCAGCCATAGCCAGCCAACAGATACAACAATGATATGTACACAATGCAATAAGGTAAAGCAGGTAAATAAATAACTGTACAAAAGCATGAACACCCAATAAACAAACAAACTACAAAAGCTAGGAGGGACTCTCTTAGGGAAGATGGACCAGCAAGAGGTCAACTTCTTAGGGTCCCCAGCAGAGTCGCCAGCTGTCGCAACCTGAAAAATACAGTGTGCGAAAAAAACAACCGGCGAAAGGAAATGACAGAAGAGTCGCCACCGTGCGTTATTTATCCCAAGGGAGGGAAAGGAAACGCTCGAAGTAAACCTGAAAAAGGAAAGGACAAGACGGGGTCTCGCAACCAAATCTTGGGTTCGGGAGTCGGTTATGCGAAGGGAAGGTATTAGCACCCCTACGCATCCGTAGTACTCTACGGGATCCACTTTTGTAGTTCTTGTCTAAAGGGTGTGGGTTTATCTTGTGCTGTTTGCCAAAAAAAAACAAAAAAGGGTTAAATGAAAATGACTCGCGCGGATGTTGCATCCACTGCATACGTATCTCATATGAATATGAGAATCAGAGTCTTCGTAGCTCGGCTGACCTATGGGTTGGGGGGATGTGTGCTCGCTAAGACATCGCGTCTTATGCCTACGTATCTCATCTGGAATGAGAATCAGAGCAAGCCGTAGTTCGGCTAACTACGGGGTTATGGATTGGGTTTTGGACGAACGACGTCACTACGCAATCTACCGGATGCTCGACCTTTGGAGACTTACTCGCCTGTAGTAGAAGGAGTAAACGTGTTGCTTTGGGTTTTAGGGTTTGGGATGCTCGAGGGCAAACAGGCAGTCCTTGACGAAGGAACCGCGCTACATGTGGGGATATGAATACAAAACACAAAACATGTATCTCAAAGTAAAATGCCACCAAGGGGCCCAAACATTGCCTCCTATCGAGGTCTTCCAGCTAAGAAAGCGATAAAGTACGAGAAAAGGAAAAAATTACCACACGGATAAAGATCCGAAGTTACAGCAATTAAAGGATTAGCAACCCTGAGATCTCTCCAAGCTAAACACCATCAAAGAAAGTGGGTCAGTACAGGTAATCGGAATGAACCTCCAGGGGGTATCCCACAAATAAAGTGGGAAACCACGCAAGTTATCCCTGCAAACGTCATGTGAGCCCTCACAAAAAAACTCAACAAACAGGTTAGAGAAACAAAATAGGGTAACCAAGAGTTGCCCCTAAATCAAAATGTAACCACATGAATAATTCCATCAAAATTCACAAAAAGCTCACAAAAAGCAATCAAGGGTAGGAGGCCTAAACCTCTTGTCAAACACATGCATCAAAAGGGTATCAAATTCACCCATAATACCTCATACATTCAGAGCATTCAAATAAAAGGCATAAAGATGATGGATATAGGGCAAACCTGATTGGAGAGCTTGATTGAAATTGAGTTGCACCCGTGAGGTTTACAAAACAATCTTTAGGGTTTATGTGAGGCGGAGTGAACTTCTCAGGGCTGCCTGAAGGTCGCTGCAGAGTAGTTCCTAGGTTTCCTTCTCTCAAAATCTTTCTCCAGTGAATCTCCCAGTGTAACTCCAAGTGTGTTTTCCTCTACTGAAACTTCAGTATTTATAGACTGATTTTCATGGGTAGTGGGCTCAAATGAGGGAGACCCAAGTCCAAAATAATTTGTTATATTTTATTTATTTATTTTATTTAATTAATTAATTAATTAATTAATTTTTTTTTCTTTTTTTTTTTTTTTTTTTTTTTTTTTTTCGTTTTTTTTTTCGTTTTTTTTTTTTTTTTTTTCAGGAAAAATGAAGGGTAAATTTTGGGGTATTACACTTTGGGCGTACTCCTTGAATGTTTCCTTCTCCTTCTAGGACATAGCCCTCAATTGGTCCCTATCGGGATCCATATCAACGTTGTACTTGTACTGCTTGACGAAGGCTTCGCCAAGGTCGTTGAAGGAGCGAATATTCACACTATCCAAGCCCATATACCATCTCAATGCGGCACCGGACAGGATGTCCTGGAAGTAGTGGATCAGGAGTTGATCGTTGTTAGTTTGAGTTGACATCTTGCGTGCGTACATCACAAGATGGATGAGCGGGCAAGTGTTTCCTTTGTACTTTTCAAATTCAAGCACTTTGAACTTGATACGAATCTTGACGTTTGGCACGAGGCATAGCTCAGCAGCAGATTTACCGAAGAGGTCCTTCCCACTTAGAGTTTTAAGTTCCTTGCGCAGCTCAAGGAATTGGTCATTCATAGCATCCATTTTCTCGTACACATTTGGGCCCTCAGATGGCTCAAAGTGATAAATGGTGTCATCAACTCTTGGAAAAGTATGCACAATTGGAGGAGGCACAGCAAGGACCGGGCTAGATGTCGGCAGAGAAGCAAATGTAGGGGCGAGACCCTCTGGATCAAAATTAGCGGGCATCCCCCGGGGAAACCCGGCTGACATAGCATACGGAGCAAAATGAGCGCTGGCAGCAGGCACGGTAGAGGAAGCAACCTCTGAGATGACCGTCCTCTGGGGAGGAGTTGAAGGTGTTGGAGAAGACTGGCTTTGGGTGACCAAGAATGACTCCATCAGGGCAGTCAATCTTGCCACTTCCTCCTTGAGTTCTCTGTTCTCTTGCTCGAGGTGATCCATTAGCTTTGAAGAGTTGGCTCTGGTGTAGTACCGATGCGTCAACTTGTCTTCAAAATAAATGAAGAACACAGAGTTAGACCACTGATCAAGAAGCCCTGAACAAAACCTGCTTATGCACATGATGCATGCAATTCTTGTGCATATGATTTTATTTTTAATTAGAGGAACTTTTAGAGATCTATTTGCAAACATTTGGAAATATTAATCATTTAGACATATATGGAATAATCGTATCAATAATATCTGGAAAAAAATTTACACCAAAGAAGTATAGTCTTGGTAACCAAATACAATACAAGAGAGAAGGAAAATGAACATCCTATGGAACCCTAGAAACAATCGTCCAAAGCTTTCGAGACCGGAAGATAAGTTGCACGAAGCCTCTTCACCTCTCTCTCATAGGCTGCCTCCATATCTGTCTTCTCCTTGGCGAGTCGATCGTACTTCCTCTTCCAAAACCTGGATGAATGAGGAAGAAGAGAAGTAACCATATCATCAGGCTCGTCGATAACCTGATGCTCCATAAATTCTATCAACGCATCCTTATCTCTGAGTTGCTGAAGTAGCTCCTCTCGCTCACGGACCCAAGTACGAGAACGGTCTTCATCTCTCAACTCCTCTACTCCTTGGTTAGGGAGGGTTGAAGGCCCAACCATAACCATAGGTGTAGGTCTCGGGTAGTCGTAGGGCATGCGGTACTTAGAAGCTCTCTTCCTCACCCACGAGGTGTAGGGTTCCAAAGCAATACAATTCTTTGGACCAAGCTCTTTCCTTCCCTTCCTATGAATCTTGCGCACGGCACGGAGCATCCTGCCCTTCAAGTTTTGGGGATCTTTACCCTCTTGAAAGAACACACCTTCTAACAAAATGTTATTAGGTTTATCCTTTAAGGGGAACCCAAGCTAACGACGTGCCAAAACAAGGTTGTAGTTAATCCCACCACATGTACCAAGAAGAGGCACATTGGAGAATTCACCATAAAAGTCAATAATCTGCACACCATCATATACACGATTATACCAAAAGATATCATCATTAGTGAGAGACATAAGTCTCGTGGACCACCGTAGACATCCTTTGTTCTCCTTGAAGGCGAGCGTCTGTGGCACCCTTTGCATTCCTCATATGCAAAGAGAAATAAGTGTCACCCAACAGAGTAGGAACGGGATTAAGAGTAGAGAAAATCCTAATAGCGTTCATATCCACAAAATTGTCGATGTTGGGGAATAACACTAGCCCATAGATTAGAAGTACAAATATGGCCTCAAAGGCGTCCTCCCTCATGGCCCTCCCAAACATAGTAGCTTGAGCAATGAGGAAATCAGATGGGAGACCTTGAATTCCACCTTTGGTAGTCATATGAGCACCAACAATAGATTCATCTATATGTAACAGATCAGCAATCTCTTGGGAAGAAGGAACTCTCTCAAAGCCACTGAACGACAACTGATCTAAGATAGGTATACCCACAAGATGGGCATACTCCTCAAGCCTAGGAAAAAGCTAGAAATCCGGAAAAGTGAAGCAACGGTACAAAGGATCATAGAACTGCACCAACACACTCATCAGACCTTCATCCACCTGAGTAGCAAGAATAGACAGAAGCTTCCCATGCCGAGCTTTGAACTCTAAGGGATATAATACATAGGATGTCAAACTCCTTAACTCTTTCAAGTCGGGTTGTCTGAAACTGTACTTCTTCGTATTCCTTATTTGCTTATCCATGTCTGAAAATTTGCAAATAGACCTCTTAAGTTCCTTGAAAATTTCTTATTGTTGATGATATGGATGTGTATGAATGCATGAATGCATGGATGCAACAATCACAATCAAGGATCAAGCAAATCACACCACACAAAGGTCACGGGATGGATCAAGTCATCCTTAATATTAATCATCCATTTTGGTGGATTATGGTTTACACCTTATCAACACCCAAGTTCCATTGATATTAAGGATATACGAGAACGGATCAACCGCGAATCAAGGGTTTGTTGCAAGTCACGAGCATGGAGTCTCGGTTAAGAACCACCCCAAAGGGAGTGTACTATGGTTAAACCTGACAATCCTGTTCTACAAGAGGTTCCCATAGTCATCATCCCATCTTCCGGATATTATCGGATAAACAACTACCCGCATTCCAAAAATATTCTCGAGAGAGACTCTTATGAGTGTAGTATCGCGTAACAATCGTATCAAATCTCACACTTGAACGACCTTCGGACTACGTCCTAATATAGGCCAAGATGGGCTAGGTAATCTAAGGTCCTTGGCTTCTAAGGTCTATATTGGAAAGAGTAATGCCTAACCACGACTACTCATGTGACATTATTGATCCCAACATAACCTCCACCAAGTGAATGGGCTTGCAAGTTAACTTGCTAAGGAATAACTCCATACAAGTCAACAAGACTATGCCATTCCCCTATCATAAGTGCACTCGAGTTCGGGTATAGAACTCATCTCATAAGAGACCACCAAGCACACAAGCAATTGATATATCAAACAATTCATACATTACAAACAATACAGTCATCCTAAATTTGCACAAAAATATGTCACAAGTAAATGTAAACATACAATACAACAAAGGTAAAAAGTAGGCTAAACCCACTAGGAAGTGTGTCTTTATCCCCAGCAGAGTCGCCACTTTTCTGTAGCGGGGTATTCATTACCTTTTGATTTATTGACTAAATCAAAAGTAAATCATACAATTCGAGTCGCCACCGCACTTCTATTTATCCAAAGGAAAGGTTAGAAAGCGAACAAAAACCGAGAAGTTTTATCAAATAAAAAACTAATAAAAATGTCAGAGATCTGGGTAAGGGGGTTGGTTATGCAATGGGAAGGTTTTAAGCACCCAAAACATCCTTAGTACTCTAAGGGAGCCCTTTTTGCCAATGTTGTATGGTAGGTTGGTATTTGTGAAAATATTTGTGCAAACATGATTGGGGAGATGAGAAAAGAATATACAAATTATTTACAATTTTGTTGTTTGAATGGATAAACCCATTGCCTACGTACCATCACAAAGGTAGGATCAAAACCTCGTAGTTCGGGGTAAAAATCTCAAAATAAATTGGTGAATTGATTGGGAAAAAGCCTTAAGGTCTTTTGTTATCAAAGGGAGAAAACTCAACCTAAACCACAAATCCATCATGTGAGGAGAGCTTCAACATACTAGTGAGGGATCCACCCTATAAAAAGTATGGAAGACTTATAGTCCAATCACTAAGGATAAGGTGAGGTTTACATCAACCTCTATGATAACTCAAACCTAATAGCTAATGTTTATGAAAAGCTTTGGCAAAGATGGCCATTGGATCCACAAAACAATTGAGTGAGTTGTACTTACAAATTAGAAGTATTCACAAAAGGATGTCAAAGTTGACTTAAATTTCAATTCAAAATGAGTATTATGAAAAGATTTTGAAAAATTCAAAGGCATAATCCCTAGGTTTCTAATTTTGAAAACAATGTCAATGTTTGCACAAAATAAGTTTGGCTTGGGTTAGAGTGGAGAGAAGAAGAGAAGGGCTAGGTCCTAAGCATGGCAAGATGAGGGAAGAGAAATAAAACCCTTGGAGTTCCCTTCTTGAGATCATAAAGATGATCCAAGTTGCTCCTTTCCTTTGGACTTAGCAAGCAATAAGCAAATAACTCAGGCAATCAAACAAATAATCAATCAAGCTCCTAAGATCTTCCAATTTGGATTTGTCTCTCTTATCTTGGATGCTCATGACAATGGTCTTTCTAATAGCTCAAGTTTTGGTATCCCTATCACACAAGAACACACAAATCAAAAAGTTGCACAATGCAATAATAAGAATGGACAAGAGTGAGTTTAGAATAAGGGTCCTTTCAATTCATCTTCAAGATTAAGCATTCTAAAGGCATGAGGCCTAGTTTCTCTTCAACATATTTAGCATTCTAAAGGCATGAGGCCTAGTTGCTCTTGAAACTCCATTTAGCATAGGTAAGGTCCTAATTCTAAGTCCTTTCTCCTTTTGCATTGGGTTCACACAAACAAAAACAAAACAAACACAAGGCAATAGTATATACACAATAATGTGCTCAAGTGAGCAAAAGGCAAATTGCATTAACATAAACATGAGCTCAAATGAGCAAAGGGAAAAAGACAATATGAATAAATGAGCAAGAAATTAAATTGAATTAAAGTAAATTGCAAGAATTAAATGCTTGAATTAAAAGTTAGTAATTAGTAGTTAATGTTAGTGTGCCATAAGGAAATTTAGCGCTATGTTAAGCAATCGTAAGTGGACTAATGTAGTAGTCACACGTATCTGAGGTCGGTCAATAAAACTATAGGCAAAAAAACACAAGTTAGAGATCATGACTAGTAAGCCAAACTCCTACAACTTCCCATGCCAAAAGAAAAGAAGAATGACCTTGTATGGATTTAGGTTTTTTGCTTGACCAAGAAGCAACCTATCTTGGACACAAAGCAATTCACTTGATCTTTGATCAAGATGAATTTGATTTAGATCAAAGAAGGTTAAGCCTCTCATATGTCAAGGCTAACCACCAATAACTCATTGGTCAAAAGAAAAAGAAGAAGATGAAGATGGAAATGGAATGTGTTAGACGGTGTGGCTAGTGATCGAGAGGGGGGTGAATAGATCACCTATTGAAAATAAACGGATATTAAAATTTTATCAGAGTTATTAAAACTTGGCAGAAAATTTCAGTCCCGAATCGACTTCCGTCTATTCTGAACCGCTACTAGAAAACCGGACACGCGAATTTATTGCTGGATTTGAATTAGAACGACGGAGATTGCTAACACCAGAATCTTATCTAATTGAATGCACTTATCACTGAATCCTAATTCCAATGAATAAAACTCAGCTGAACATTTTGTCAAACAATTGGTGTGTATGTGATCAATGATGAACAATGGTGGACTTTTGTTAAAGAAGTTTTCTTGCCACTATTATATCACGAAAAATACAGCCACAACACACTAACTGAAATTAAAAAACTGTTGAAAAATGTAAAGAGAGATAAGGAAAGAATACGATACACAGAGATTTGGTAAGGAAGTTCCCCACGTCGTCCTCGCGTGTGGGTACGTCTCCCTCTCAATTTCAAATGAAATTGAGAACTGTAATTATCAATAATGCCGAATTCATTGATACAAGGTTTCAATACACAGACAAAATTCTAAATTCCAAGATCTTCTTCTTGTATAAAACCTTCACTTGATCTGAGCTCGATCAAGAATTTCCTGCAAGAAATTGCAAACAATTCACCGGTTCCACGACTTGTTTGCGAAATTAACCAATTTCCAAACCCTACGCTGCGGCTGAATATGTTTTGCAAACGTGACTAACAAACCCACAAGAACACTCCAGTTCTTGAAGGACAAACCGACTGGTTTTTCCTCAAAACCCCCTTCAACCTTCAACTCAGCTAGATCCTCGATCGTTCCACTGAACACCTCAGCTAGATCCTTGATCGTTCCACTGAACGTTATCTCGTTGATCCTTTAATCCAAAGAACAAGAATGATTATGTGTTGATGTTCTTGAAGAAAAGTGATTGAGAAGATGAAGAAGATGAAGTCTCTTTCAGGTTTCTAACTGCTCAAAACAATTGCTGCTACACACTCCTTTGATTTGTGTTCAACTGTTTTTCACTTCTCAATTCGTCTCCTTTTCCTGCTGTCACAATACTTCTTATATATGAAAGACAGAAGCTGTTAATTGACAAAACAGAATTATGTATTGATACAAAAGGTTATGCATCGATACATGCTGTAACTTTGATTAATTTTTGAGAATTAATACAAGCATGTATCGATACAAAGCTCGTATGTATCGATCCATGGAGCATTTTAACTAACATGTATCGATACAAGGATCGTATGGATCGATACACACTGAAGCAAAAACGTTTTGTGATTTAAAAGAAATTTATGTATCGATGCAAGGCTCGTATGGATCGATACATACTGAACCAAAAACATTTTGTGATTTAAAACAGGTGTATGTATCGATGCAAAAGAACATGTATTGATACATGCTAACACAAAACAGTTTTTATGAGTTCTTTATAGAATTGTATCAATGTGGATCTTTATGTATAGACACGAAACAATATTATAGGCTAAAAACACAATTGAAACATGCGAAATAATGCATTAGACAATGATCACACAATTTGCTATCATTCAAAACTTATTCAAAGTAAAGAATTTGCTCACAAACTCCCCCTTTTTGATGATGGCAAATTTTTAGCAAGATGTGTGATACTCCCCCTGAGTTTGTGCATGTCTGACAACATCTGCATTTCTCCCCCTTTGTCAACATCAAAAAGAAGAAAACAACAGTTTTATCAAGGCAACATGAAGCAGAACACAACAAAAATGATAAATAAGCCAACAATCACACAGAATGAAGCTTACAAAGTAAAGAATCACTCACAAAGAATGACAAATAAGGGTAATAACACCGGAAGTAAGCATAATGAAATAAGCATTTAACCATTAGAAAGTGTTTAACATTTACATAAGCCAATACATATACGGTGCACCTAATCTGAAGAAAAACTCAAGCAATCATGCAATGAAATGCAATGAAATGAAATGATGATGGTTTAATGTGGATTGTGGGCACCACATGACTCCTCATCATCTCTATCATGGTCTCTGAAGCTTGGTGGAGGCGGAGGAGGAGGCATTGTATCTGGATTTTGGCCCATGAAGGAGTAGTGCCTAAACCGGTCCTGAACTTCAACACTTCTAAATCTGTCCATAATACCAGGATTGGCACGGCAGTCGTCCATAAAGCCAGACATTTCATTGAAGAAGACTTGGTGCCACTTAACCAAGTCTAGGTGCCAAGAGTGTTGGTTATGGTACATCCGTGTATGCTCATCATGCCACTCACGATGCTCCTTATGCCACTCATTTTGTTGTACATGCCAAGACCGTGCCTCTTCATGACGTTCTTTGTTGGCAAGCTCCATTTGTTGAAGCATTTGAGTGAGGTGCGCAGTAGGTGTTGAAGATGAAGCACCGCCGGAGAACGGAGGAACCGTAGGTTCAGGTACATAGTTGGTTGGAGACCACCTTTGTGGCACCCAATCACCCCAACCAGCATTGTCCTCAGCTGGAGGCACATCTGCTTCGTGCACATCATGCATTTCTTCATCAGGTTGGTCTTCAACAACATGGATTCGTTCAGAAGGCACATCAAAATTATAGATCCTTGTTTTGGATTTCCTTTCAAAGAAGTAGAAACATTTACGTTCCCTGTCCCACCTATATCCCATATGCGATAAAGTGGAAGAGTCAAACTCTTGAGCAGCAGATGGTGTTATGAGAGGAACTAGAGGGATTGCAACATTCCAAAACTTAAGGATTTTCATGATTTGAGAGGCATAACCAATAGCAACATTCTTGGAGCTGTTACGCACGAAAAATAGACGCTTCACAAAGTAATTTGCCCAATTCAAGGGAACCTTATTTTGCAAAATATACAGGAGATGTATGCTTGCCCTGTCTAACCGAGAATGTCCACTGTTTGCTGGACGCAGAATGTGCGAGATAATCCAATGAAGAATACGCGGAGTTTTCTTAATCATACCAGACGTGACGTGTTCATCCTCACTCAGCGGTCTGTCCAGTTTCAAGATAGATGGAGTAAACTCCTTCATGTTAAATTCAGTATCAAAATGCAGGTCATGCCAGGACTTGAAATTTAGCGACGGAAGCGGAATTTGAAACACTGTCTCCCAATCAGCAGCTTCAAAAGTATAGGTTCTGACATCGATAGAACACTTAAACATATATCCTCTACCAGATTGTAAGCCAGCATAAAATGCACAGATAAAATCCTCATGGTAATCATCCTTTGTAGTAAAAAAAGAACCGAGTTTTTGTGCATTAAGCAGTTCAAGCTCATCATTGAGATGCAGACGAAAAGCATCATGTTTATCGAAGACATGGGGTTTCATAACTAACCCTGTCTTAAAAGAATCCTCAAACTCAGTAGCAATTGCAGGATGAAGCAAATCCAAGGCATTTGGAGGAATTTCTGGTAACGGCTGGGAAGTCCCAACTGGTTCCTTTCTCTTTCCCTTTGCTCTAAGCGGAATGGTTCTTGGAGGCATGATGTTGAAAGATTGAGGAAAAGTAAGATGAATTTAGGGTTTTGGAAGGAATGATGATGAAGGAAATTAGGGTTAGCCGTAGGTTTTGAGAGGTATGGTAGCTGCTGATACTAAGTTTGTGAAGAGATGTGATAAGAGTTGCTGATGTGTCGATCCATGAGTGAGAAAAAAATGCATTTAATCCAAATAAGAATCAGTATGTGTCGATGCATATGGGCATGGATCGATCCATGGCACGCATTTTCGTTTTTAAAGAGTCTATGTATCGATACAAACGACGGATGGATCGATACATACTGAACCAATTTTGACAGATTTGAAAAGAGAAAGGCATGAATCGATACATACATGTTCGTATCGATACATACTGATGCTACACCAACTTTTTAATTAATTTTATGCAGTATGAATATGCATTATGAAGTATGCCATGATAATTATGCCCAAGTATGATTCACAAATCAGATTTTAACGTTCAAACAATATATGTAAAGAAATTCACATAAACGTGAGTGAAGAATTTTGTTCTAGCATACACAATCACATAGTTGTAAAAGAAATATAGAAAGGAGTGATATTACCTCTGTTGATGTAATCTTGTGAGGCATAAATGAAATCTAAAACAAATCTCATCAACCAAGGTGAGGCATAATATAAATAAGAACAAACATGCTTAAGACATCAATTGAGAAAGATCTAAGATCCCTAATTCACGACGAATGTTGAAGAACGGCTCCGTTGCCAAAGGTTTAGTGAATATATCAGAAAGCTGATTTTTAGAATCAACATGCTCAAATACAACATCTTCTTTTTCAACATGGTCGCGAAGAAAGTGATGTCTAATCTCTATGTGTTTAGTGCGTGAGTGTAAAACAGGGTTTTTAGTAAGGTTTATGGCACTAGTGTTGTCACATTTTATTGGAATACGTTTGAGTTGAATGTTAAAGTCTTGTAGTTGTTGCTTTAGCCACAAAATCTGAGCGCAACAACTACCGACTGCAACGTATTCAGCCTCTGTAGTTGACAAAGCCACAGATACCTGCTTTTTGCTATGCCAACTTACCAAGGAGTTTGAAAACAGGTGACATGTACCACTCGTGCTTTTCCTATCTGATTTGCAGCCAACAAAATCAGTATCGGAGTAACCTACTAAGCTACAATCACTTCCTTTGGAATACCAAAGCCCATATTTAGGTGTTCCATGAAGATATCTAAATATGCGCTTAACAGCTTTCAGGTGTGATTCCTTAGGATTTGATTGATATCGTGCACACATACAAACACTAAACATGATGTCAGGTCTAGAAGTAGAAAGATACAGAAGAGATCCAATCATACCTCTGAACTTTTTGACATCTACACACTTACCATGCTCATCCTTATCTAGATTTCCGTTGGTAGGCATAGGGGTGTCAATTGATTTTGAGTCATTCATTCCAAAGCGCTTGAGTAGTTCTCTGCAGTATTTTGTTTGACATACTGCTGTACCCTCATCAAGTTGCTTTATCTGCAGTCCTAGGAAGTAATTCAGCTCCCCCATGAGACTCATCTCAAATTCACCCTGCATAACCTTAGAAAATTCTTCGACCAAGTGTATGTTAGTTGAACCAAAAATTATATCGTCTACATAAACTTGAACTAAAAGGATGTGCTTTCCCTTGTGTTTAATAAAGAGAGTATTATCCACTTTACCTCTTGAATATCCATGATCAATTAGAAATTTGCTAAGCCTTTCATACCAAACCCGAGGGGCTTGTTTAAGACCATACAAAGTTCGTTTTAATTTGTAAACATAATCTGGATTTTCAGCATTCTCAAAACCAGGAGGTTGTGAGACATATACCTCTTCATTTATGACACCATTTAGAAAAGCACTCTTTACGTCCATTTGGTAAAGCTTAAAATTGTTAGAACACGCATAGGCGAGCAAGAGACGTATAGCTTCAAGGCGAGCAACTGGAGCATAAGTTTCCTCATAGTCTATGCCCTCCTCTTGGTTATACCCTTGTGCTACTAAACGTGCCTTGTTCCTAGTTATCACTCCGTTTTCATCAAGCTTATTTCTAAAAACCCATTTAGTACCTATGATATGATGATCTCGCGGACGAGGGACAAGTTCCCAAACGTCATTTCTTTTAAATTGATTAAGCTCTTCTTGCATGGCCATTAGCCAAAATTCATCAATCAAGGCCTCTTTGGCATTTTTAGGTTCTACTTGTGAAACAAACGCGAAGTGAGAACAAAAATTACTTATCTTAGAACGAGTCATTACTCCCTTTGAAATATCTCCCAAGATGTTGTCGATAGGATGGTCTTTTGAAGATTTCCAAGCTGGTGGAAGGTCATCTACTTCAGCTGTCCTTTCTTCCTTATCTTCTTCATGACTAGTATCTTCCTCCTTCTCATGGGCAGCTGTTCTGGACTGATCAGTTTCCTTAACAGCTTCCTTGAGTATGTCTTCTGTAGATACACCTGCGTCATCAAAAGAAATACCTTTTTCGACACTTTTCGGATAAGACTCATCAAAGGAAACATGGACAAATTCTTCAACAGTAAGTAAACGCTTATTATACACTCTATATGCTTTACTTGAATGTGATTATCCAAGAAAGATACCTTCATCCGCTTTTGCATCAAACTTCCCAATATTTTCCTTACCATTATTCAAAACAAAACACTTACAACCGAATACGTGAAGATGTGACAAGTTTGGCTTTCTTCCTTTTAAAATCTCATAAGTGGTTTTATTTAAAATAGGACGAATTAAGATCCTGTTTAAAACATAACAAGCTGTGCTAACTGCATCATCCCAAAAGTATTTTGGTAATCCACCCTCATTTAGCATTGTTCTTGCCAACTCCTCTAAAACACGATTTTTACGCTCCACAACGCCATTTTGTTGTGGAGTTCGAGGAGCTGAAACGTTATGCTCAATACCATACTTGTCACAGTACTTATCAAAGTGATAGTTTTGAAATTCACCACCATGATCGCTACGGATTGAAACTATTTTGGAATTCATTTTGTTTTGGGACAGATTTGCAAAATTCTTAAAAGCAGAAAAAGTTTCATCTTTGCTATGAAGGAATATAGTCCAAGTAAATCTAGAATAGTCGTCAACAATTACAAAACCATAATAATTTCCACCTAAGCTCTTTGTCCTAGAAGGTCCAAAGAGATCCATATGGAGAAGCTCAAGGGGTCGTGAAGTTGAAATTATATTTTTAGATTTAAAAGAGACCCTCGTTTGCTTTCCCATTTGGCACGCGTCACATAGGTGGTCTTTTGAAAATTTTATTTTTGGAAGGCCGACTACTAGATCCTTAGATACAACCTTATTTAGCAAATCGAAATTAACATGCGCTAAACGTCTATGCCAAAGCCAAGAATCATCATTCAAGGTAACTAGACATTTAGTACTTGTTAAAGATACATCAAACAGGTCAAGCATATAGATATTATTTACTCTTACTCCCTTAAACACAATGTTCTGTTCAGCATGTTCAATTATGCAGCAAGTTTTTGTGAAAGAAACTTTATAACCCTTGTCACACAATTGACTTATGCTTAACAAGTTGTGTTTAAGCCCCTCTACTAAATTGACATCAGAAATAGTAGTGGTAGAGGGATTACCTACACTACCTTTGCCGAGTATAGCTCCTTTGTTATTGTCTCCATAAGTAACATATCCCTTCTTCTTTGCTTTGAAGTCTATGAAAAGCGATATGTCACCGGTCATGTGCCTTGAGCAACCGCTGTCAAGAAACCATCTCCTATCTACGGAAGCAAGGCACTCATCCTACAATATCAAAAAAGAGAAGTTGGTACCCAATTTTCATTGGGTCCAAGTGGGTAAGTGCTAACATGGTTGCCTTTTGGCTTCCATTGATAAATACCTTTAGGAACAAGAAATCTCCTAAACTTGCATTTCTCAATGGTATGGCCAGCATGACAACAATAATGACATAAACCATGATGATGTGTTTGTTTATTCTTGTTCATTAAATCCTTTGGAATAAAAGAGTATTTTGCATATGGTGGATTTAATGACTTCTTAAACAACCTAGAGTCAACAGCATAAGTAATCTTAGGTTGTAAGGCTTTTTCCAATTTGACCTTGAGAGTGTTTACCTCTTTTTGTCAAATATGACAAGCGTCACAATACCTAACTTTACTACATCCATCAATGTCAATATCTTTTGAATTTTCTGCAATACTAGCTTTTAACGATTCTAAATCATTTTCAGCTTTGTATACTTTACCTTCCAGAAATGAAAAAAATTGTTTATCGGAAGATAATCTTTTAAAAGCATCTACAGCTTCATTATGCAGTTTTTCAAAAGCTATTTTCAGTTCAGCAAAAGTCATAGAAGAGAAGTTATTATAGTAGGCTTGTTTTACCTTTTTATCATTGATTTTCTTCTTGTGGTAGGACAAATTTCTGGTGTGAGCCATAAGGCACAGATTTGCGGTTTCATCACTATCACTTGAACTTTGTGTGCTTGATGAATCACTGTCACTTTCCCATGCAATGTAAGCTCTTCTTTGTTTGTTGTACCCTTTTGGTGGAGCTTTTCCTTGATCCTTATACTTCATAGGACAGTCTATTTTATAGTGTCCAGATTTACCACAATTAAAACAAGATCCTCTTCCTCTACTCTTCTTATTCTCTTCCTGTTTTGAATCTGTAGATTGTCTTTGAAACTTCATGAGATTTTTGTCGGAATGCTTGACTCCGTTCTTTCGAATGAATCTATTATATCTCCTTACAAACAGTCCCATTTCCTCATCATCCGAATCTTTGTCACTACTTGAATCATTGTCACTTTGCTCTTTTCGTGAGGACTTAGAGCTAGAGGCCACAAGAGCTATTGGCTTCTTCTCTCCCTCTTTGTCTCTTTTCTTCTCCTTTTCCTTCTTACTTTTGTTCTCAAACTTTTCAAGACTTTCTAATGCTTCCTGATGTTCTTCCAGCTTTCCAAACAGAGTTGTAATCGTAAGTCTCGTTAGATCATTGGCTTCCTTAATTGCCGTTACTTTAGGTTGCCATTCCCTGCTAAGACACCTCAGAATTTTATTAGTAGCAATTTCATTGGAAACAGGTTTTCCAAGTGCATTCAACCTATTAGTGAGATGAGTGAATCTCTTTTGCATGTCGGAGATAGATTCTCCTTGTTTCATGCGAAAGAGCTCAAACTCTTGATTTAGTGTGTTAATGCGAGACTATTTTACTTCAGTAGTACCCTCATGGGCAATTTCTAAAGCATCCCACATTTCTTTAGCTGTCGTGCAATGGGATACTCGATAATACTCATCAACAGCAAGTGCTCAAATTAGCATATTTCGAGCTCTCCAATCACACGACCACTTTTTCTCATCTTTCTCATTCCAATCAGCTTCTGGTTTAGGAACTATGGCGCCAGCCGCATTTGTCATAGTAATTTGAAAAGGACCATTTTCAAATGGCAGCCCATACTAGCCTATCCACAGAATTTATATGAACTCGCATGCAGTCTTTCCAATAGCCGTAGTTTTCACCGTTGAAAATCGGCGCTCTATTATACGCCCCCTTTGGTTCAGAATCCATATCGTTACAGGCAGCCACAGAGCACCAGCGAACTGACGCTCTGATACCACTTGTTAGACGGTGTGGCTAGTGATCGAGAGGGGGGGTGAATAGATCACCTCTTGAAAATAAACGGATATTAAAATTTTATCAGAGTTATTAAAACTTGGCGGAAAATTTTAGTCCCGAATCGACTTCCGTCTATTCTGAACCGCTACTAGAAAACCGGACATGCGAATTTATTGCTGGATTTGAATTAGAACGATGGAGATTGCTAACACCAGAATCATATCTAATTGAATGCACTTATCACTGAATCCTAATTCCAATGAATAAAACTCAGCTGAACGTTTTGTCAAACAATTGGTGTGTATGTGATCAATGATGAACAATGGTGGACTTTTGTTAAAGAAGTTTTCTTTCCACTATTATATCACGAAAAATACAGCCACAACACACTAACTGAAATTACAAAACTGTTGAAAAACGTAAAGAGAGATAAGGAAAGAATACGATACACAGAGATTTGGTAAGGAAGTTCCCCACGTCGTCCTCGCGTGTGGGTACGTCTCCCTCTCAATTTCAAATGAAATTGAGAACTGTAATTATCAATAATGTCGAATTCGTTGATACAAGGTTTCAATACACAGACAAAATTCTAAATTCCAAGATCTTCTTCTTGTATAAAACCTTCACTTGATCTGAGCTCGATCAAGAATTTCCTGCAAGAAATTGCAAACAATTCACCGGTTCCACGACCTGTTTGCGAAATTAACCAATTTCCAAACCCTACGCTGCGGCTGAATATGTTCTGCAAACGTGACTAACAAACCCACAAGAACACTCCAGTTCTTGAAGGACAAACCGACTGGTTTTTCCTCAAAACCCCCTTCAACCTTCAACTCAGCTAGATCCTCGATCGTTCCACTGAACACCTCAGCTAGATCCTTGATCGTTCCACTGAACGTTATCTCGTTGATCCTTTAATCCAAAGAACAAGAATGATTATGTGTTGATGTTCTTGAAGAAAATTGATTGAGAAGATGAAGAAGATGAAGTCTCTTTCAGGTTTCTAACTGCTCAAAACAATTGCTGCTACACACTCCTTTGATTTGTGTTCAACTGTTTTTCACTTCTGAATTCGTCTCCTTTTCCTGCTGTCACAATACTTCTTATATATGAAAGACAGAAGCTGTTAGTTGACAAAACAAAATTATGTATTGATACAAAAGGTTATGCATCGATACATGCTGTAACTTTGATTAATTTTTGAGAATTAATACAAGCATGTATCGATACAAAGCTCGTATGTATCGATCCATGGAGCATTTTAACTAACATGTATCGATACAAGGATCGTATGGATCGATACATACTGAAGCAAAAACGTTTTGTGATTTAAAAGAAATTTATGTATCGATGCAAGGCTCGTATGGATCGATACATATTGAACCAAAAACATTTTGTGATTTAAAACAGGTGTATGTATCGATGCAAAAGAACATGTATTGATACATGCTAACACAAAACAGTTTTTATGAGTTCTTTATAGAATTGTATCAATGTGGATCTTTATGTATAGACACAAAACAATATTATAAGCTAAAAACACAATTGAAACATGCGAAATAATGCACAACCAATAATTAGACAATGATCACACAATTTGCTATCATTCAAAACTTATTCAAAGTAAAGAATTTGCTCACAGAATGTACAAAATGAAAAGTTAAATGACATAACCAAAACACATTGACCAAACACGAATGGAATCAACATCAATCAATGGTAAACAGAAGGGAAATGAAGATTAGAAGTCAAGAAAGGTCAAACATATTTTTTGGTATTTTTTGGAATTAAGATAATACATAAAATAAAATGAACAAATAAAGGTCAAACTTCAAATCCAATTCAAATCAACTTGGAAAAGTCCAATTGGATCATCATAAGTCTAACATGGTCAAACAAAGTTTGGCAAAAATTTTCAACATTTTTTGAAAACAGAAACTATTTTTAAACAATTAAAAATGGAGAAGCATAACCTAATTGGACTAAAATCTCAAATAAATCTCAAATCAATTAAGAAATTGATGAGAATATTTTTCATAGATTCATCATCATCCAAAGATGTAAGAAAATATTTTTGGCATTTTTGAATATCAAAAAGTATTTTAAATGAATTAAAAACAACCAGATATGAAATAATTCACAAAAAATATTAAATGGAATCACAAAAATAATTAAAAATCATTTTTAGAAACTAGAATTTAAGAGAATTTTTTTGCAATTGGTCCCATATTTTTGTGATTCCAAATAAAGAAGTTATGAATTTTTAAAAATAATTGGAATAAAAGAAAATAAAATGGAAATTAATAAAAGAGAAAAAATCTGGAGCGCTGGATTACTTCATTAATTGACGTGGCAACATCTAATGGATTAGAAGCGCGCGCGTACCATAGTTATTAGTCAATGCGTCCCATGCTGAATTAAAAAAAGGTCATAACACGCAATGGTCAAGATTAGATCTGGTAAGCTTGATCCAAAGGCCAAGATTTGGAGGCGTGGGGACGGTGGTGGAAACCACCGTCTTCTCCAGTGAGAAGGCCAGTTCCGGCCACCAGTTGCAGGTTTTCAAACCTCAACCATAGCACGCGATCCATATACCATTCGAAAGTTAGGGTGATGTACATCACCCCTGTGACCTTAGTTTCTTCTCAAGATTCCTATGGAGGAAGAAATCTGAGGTTGAAATATGAGGTGTTCAATCTAAACTTGTCCAATTCACAAAATTAAAACCACAAATCAATTGTCTCTCACATGAGGACTTCAGAGATGCCAACCAAACCAAGCAATGCACAATAATACGAGAGATTCGATTCAAAACAGTTATGAGATAAACCTTTGAAGTGCAGCTTGTGTGAGCTTGATCCAATCCAATTCTTCAGTGCAGCTTGATCTTGAAGTAACAAGGAAGCAAGACTAAGGAATTTAGAAGCTGAAGATCAACCAGGGAAGTTGAAATTCAAGCTTGAAAAAGTGAAGAAAAATTCAGAATTCCTTTAATGGAGGGTTGGGGAATTAGTTGAGCAGAGCTTCAGGCGCCTTTAGGTTACCATTCAAGTGAAGCAAGCATGTCTATTTATAGCAAAAGCTGATGTAAGGATGTGAAGAACTCGTATGTGCATGAACTTGGGTCCTCCATGCATGGGCCTGTACAGGCGCATGTGAGGCCCAAAAACAATTGAATTTGAGTGATGAACATCAAACAAATGGATTTGGATGTGCAAATGGCAATGCAATGGATTGTGTAGCAAGATTTAACATGTTATGCATAATTGGTCACAAAACTTCACCTCTTCGAAAATGCCATTTGGAAAATTAAAACATAAGCATGTGGGTAATGGTTGGAAAGGTCTTGACATAAGGAAAAAATGTTATGTTGAATAAAAATCCATTTGGAGTTTGGAAATTATTGAAAACTGGCCATGAAGTTCAAGGTACAAAACATGTATGTGAGAAATTTGCCAAAATGGACAAACTTCAAGCTATTCTGTTTCAATGATGCAAGCCTCAAATGACAAAACTTTCAACATCAAAATTGTAGATCGTTTCAATACAATAAATTCGGACTTAAATGTTGCATCATTTGGATTTTTGATGAGAAAGTTATGGGCACTTGAAGTTGGACTTTTTCACATTTCAATGGCTTTGGTCCAAAGTGACCTATAATGTTTTGTATTATCACATGTGTTTATTTTAGGATTATGAAATTTTTTAAAACATAACAATTGAATTAGACATCTTAAACTTTCTAATGCACTTGGTATCACCTAAAAATCATAAAAAATGAAGGAGTTAGGTCCTTGGGAAGTTGACCCAAAATTAGGGTTTCAGTCAAAATGACCTATAATATTTTGAAATGAATGATGACTTTACAAGTTTCAAATGGATTTTTGATGAACATGAAAGTTGTTCATATGGTTCTTAAGAACATTTTTTCTCTTACGGTTATCTTCATTTTACGAACACATCAAAAGTTAGATCTCAGTGGATTTGAAAAATAGTCAGATGAATTAACTGATCAACTTCTCAAAGCCAAACTTCAAATCTTGATGAATTAATGATTGAGGATACTCAAATAAGCTCATATATTCATAAAATGGTGAATGAAAGAACTTCCCTTGATTTTATTTGATCATAGGTTGAGGTTGCTTCATGAGTAAGGCACAGTCAATGCATAGTTGAATTAGGGTTTCCTTGGGAAACAATCCCCAAGCCCTTTGGTTTATCTTGATCAAATTGACAAATTGAGATAATTGGGAGGCATATATGATGATTTAGATCTTTGTGAACCATTGTCATGCTTTCTTTCATCCTCATCTGGCCATTTCATTGAGCATAAGGGCCTCCTAGGAGCCTTGAATCACATGACTGCTTAAGCTTCAAAACAAAAGATGTTAGTGACATATTTTTGTGCTTTTTCTTAGTAAACAAAATAAGAAAAGCAATAATATAAAATTCAAGCATGCTTGGTGATCTCAAACCTACTCACACAAGTTCCAACCCAAGGGTAAAGGAGCCAAGATGCTATGATCCTTGAGGCAATGCAATATGCAATGATATGATGCCATGAGGGATCTTAGGGTCAAAATTAGGGTCTTACACTGACCATTGGTCTGCGGATGATAAGTTGAACTCAGCCTCAACTTCGAACCCAAAGCTTCCTACAAACTCTCCCAAAAATATGGAAGTGAACCTTGAATCTCTATCTGACATAATACTCAACAGAACTCCATGCAAATTCACAATCACACAAATATATATCTCTTCCAACTTTTGCATAGAAAAAATCATGTTAATCGAAATAAAATGGGCCGACTTCGTCAGTCTATCACTAATTACCCAAATGACATCACTTTAAGGTGTTTTTTTCATTATTTTTTAGTACAATTATTATTGCTTTGTAATTGTCAATAAATCAATGATTCTCTTTGAATAAAAATAAATTTAACTAATTTATAAATTTAACCATAAAATTATTCTATTTTCTATTATTCAATCATTAAAATCATTAAACTTTTAAGATACAAACTAATTGATAAAATTTAGTATAATTCTTATATTATTTACAATTACATCGATCTTTTTTATCCCTCCTTAAAATTTAAGTTATTCTCAAATGTCCTAATAAACTCATATAATAGTTAATCAAATAAATTCACTAGAAAACAAATTCTATCAAAATAATCAATTGATTTTCCCTATTACTCTTAAAATTCATCTTTTTTTCAAATATGTGTTTATAAAATAAAATAAAATCTAAGTTTTATAATATTATTTAAAAAACTCATCTCAATAAAATTTAACTTATAATTTTCAAATAGAACAACAAATATTTCAAATTATTTCTTACTTTTAAATTATAATTACATATGCATATTATAAATTAAACCATAAATTTTCAACTATAACTTATAATTTATTATATAACAATGTCCTATAAATGTATTTTTAAATTGAAATAATTTAAATTGAAAGGGTAATTCAACTGAATTAATGCAACTCTAAATATTAAAAATTAATGATAAAATAAAATCTAAATTTTTTAATATTATTTAAAAAACCCGTCTCAAATCCGCACATCCCGCGGGTCTCATTCTAGTTTAATAATTAAAACTTAAACTGGGAATTAACTATATTCTTTTCTTAATCCTAAAGGATTTGTTATTTTTTAAACTCTTCTAATTATCCATCCAATCCTTAACAGTTGTAGTTTACGAACATTGATTTTAGGATTGAATGAAAATTTAATTGAAAATGGAAGTTAGAATTTGTGTTAGTTTGATAGGACTGGTGCTAGTTTGGTAGTTATGATAGTTAAGGGTTAATTGTATAATTAGATGATTATGGTTGCATGGGTTGTTAGAGACAGATGATGATTGGGTTTTGCAAAAGTACCAAGTTCGAATGTAAGGAAAAAGGTCATTAGTGATTATGCATGAAATTTGGAATTTTTGAATGCTTTTGTGTTTGATTTTCTCTTACCATTTGGCCTTGAATTTTATGTGAATCATCCCATGTGTCATACCCTCAAATTTACTCTACCTCTACATCATCCTCTTGAACCCTAATCCATGAGCATACATATTATAAAAATCATCTCATATGCATTTGTACTTAATGCCTCTCAATAATACACAAACCCAAGGCATGAGATTCATCTATGAAGCCTCCAGACCCTCTGGCCATGTTGAGGTGTGCCCAAGTCGTCTTAACCGTAATCTCTATCTTCAAGCATCCAACAAGCTTGAAGGATCATTCAAGACATCTCACTCACTCTCCAAAACTCTAATTAGATTGTGAGTCCCCATTTAAGACACATCAAGATTCATCTGGTCACCCAAGGACCTTAACCATATCTCTTGACCCTCAGTAGCTTGTACAAGTCATAATTCACTTTGTGCATTGACCGCAACATTGAGGAATCAAAAGTTTGTGCATACCCTCAACCCTAACTCATTTTCCATCATGATTTGATCATATGAACTTAAAACATGCACCATTGTTCCTCGAAAATCAAGAGATCACAACGTCACATTTTTTGGTCATGTTGGTTGGTCACATTTTGGTATGAATGGCCTATGGCAAGTTCCAAAGTCCATAACTTTCTCATATTAAATCCTTTTCAAGATATTCTTTGAGCTAAATGTCCTAGTTAATCTCCTCTCCAACTTTTCTTCAAGGTCCAAGAGATAATTCATTAAGCAAGGACCTCATTTTTTGCATTGCCCAAGCTGGTCCAACATGCCTACATTGCCATTTCCAAACCAAAACTCGTTTTGACCTGGTTCTTTTTTCATCTAATCAAGGACATGGCAAGGTACATTTGGTACAAGTTTCATACAAATTTCACAAGCCAAATCCATTTGTCCTTGGTTCAAAGATTGAAGATCACCCTGATGCACAAACCAGACCAAGTCAGTCAGCTTTTGCAATTTGATCCACCAAGTCTTCAAATCAATTTGTTTTGACCCCATTTGACCTCAAACATATTGTAAAACACATCAGGACAAGAATGGAAGTCAACTTGGATGGAAAACCCCTTAATCTTCCAAACCCGATACCATGTGAAAAGTGAAAAACTTCCTAAAATGGCCAAAGTTCAAATGCACAGTAGGTCAACTCAAAGCCTTTGTCTGTTCCTAATTGATGTTAAGAACCAAAACCAACTAGTTTGGAGTGGAAGCAAGGTCAGATCGTAGCATCCCATGTGTCCCCAAGTTCCACTTTATGAATATTTTCGAGCTTAACCCTTTCTAAAGAAAACCATCTAAAATTTTCTTCCAAACCACTATATCCCCTTCCATATAAAGAGGGGAAGGTGTTCCATTCATCTGACAAGCTTCATAAGGCAAACACACCCTGCTGCAAACCCGAGCAGAACCATCCAACACAGAGTTTTGATTTTTGAGAGTTAAAGCATTCGAGTTCTAAATAACCACCCAGAATCCATCCTTGGACATCACTCAAACTTTCCCAAGTCCTAGATCACCTTCCCAACACCTCACATGAGTTGCACCAAGTCATTGGAGTAGTACTTTGGTGGCTTTGTTTAACTTTCTATAGTCAATACACATTCAGCAACATGTATCTACACGCTTAGCTACAAATTCACCTTTTTTATGCTTAAATAATGTTCCTCCTCCTTTCATTGGTACTACATATATTGGGCTAACCCATTGATCATCTGATATCGAATAAATTATTCCAGCTTCAAGAAACTTCAACACTTCCTTTCTAACTACCTCACTCGTGAAAAGATTAATCCTCCTCTGATGTTCTCTTGAGGTTTTTGAGTCCTCTTCGAGCGTAATTCTATGCATGCACGCAAAGGGTTTAATTCATTTAAGATCAGAGGTTTTGTATCCTAAAGTTGTAGGGTACTTCCTTAACACTTCCAAGAGTCTTAGGAAATATCATGTTGCTTTGGGTCAAGATAAAATACTTGAACCTCGTTTCACTAAATCTTAGGAAATATCAAATGTTGGATATTGCATGCATTTTTTTCTGATATAAAATAAAAAAGGATTAGACAAATAAAATAAATTTTCAATTACATGATAAGAGATTATATAAGAAAATCAACGTTATATCAAAAAAAAAATGCTCTTATAATCCATTACAGAGATCTTTTCCAAACCTTTTTAAGTTTCACTTTTTTCTTGACAAATTCTTTCATTATCAATGTTTAGTTTCACAATGTAGCGTCCTACATATACAGTGTTGGTGTTACCGTTATGATTGAATCTATAGAGTTTTTGTTGGATTAATGTGTTTACAATATCTTGAGCGTTGTTACTTCATATATGGGCGACAAATATTATTTTTTTTAAATTAAAATAAACTAAAATATGGATTTTCCCCCTCTTCCTAAATCAATCGATGTAGTAGATTATATCTATTTAAAAAAATTATGAATGGAAAAAAATTGAAAAAACATGTATTGTTTCATATTTCAATTTTTTTTTGTCATTCACCTATTTCTTTGTGTTTTGCAATAATCAAATAACAAATTATATTTAAAACAAATTGCAGTATTTATTAGTGGAGAAAATTATTCCAGCTTCAAGAAACTTTAACACTTCCTTTCTAACTACCTCACTCATGATAAGATTAATCCTCCTCTGATGTTCTGTAGAGGTTTTTGAGTCCTCTTCGAGCATAATTCTATGCATGCACACAAAGGGTCTAATTCCTTTAAGATCAGAGATGTTGTAGCCTAAAGTTGTAGGGTACTTCCAATTTTTTTGTTGAGGTAATTTACTGACTACGTTATATACAAGAATATAAGAATCTTGTCAATGCATTTGAAAGTTATTTCCTCCACATAGTTCACAGTCTAGTTGTTGGAGTTGAGCGATTGGCACATTCAAAGTGACTAGTCTTTTTTACAATACTGCTTCGATTTTTTCTTCAATGTTCCTTTTGGTGCCTTCCAACCACTTTATTTAATATAACAGTTATCATACAACACCAAACGGCAGTTTCATTTGATTGGTGAGATCTAAGTTCTGTGTTTTAGGAGTCTTTCATAGTGTTTTTGAACGAGATTGATAAGCATAGAAAGTGGCAACTAGGTGAGGGTAGAATGATCACATATAAACGAAAAGATACTCATTCCAAACGTGGTCAATAAAAGCCATGAGCATAAAAATACAACATAATCGTGGTCAATAAAAGCCATCGCAATAAACAATACTATATATGGATGATCATACATCACAGTCCTAGTTGTTAACAATACTATATATGGATGATCATACATCACAGTCCTAGTAGTTAACAATACTATATATAGTTGCTGCTTATCTGTAATATGCTGTTTCTGTAATATCCAAATTATAATAATATGATACTTCATTTCAGCATATAAAAAGACCCAAACAATGTGAGGTTTCAATCCACATTCCATATACTTTAAGTCTTATTCATAGAATTCAGGTACCAAGTATGGAATTCCAAAATGGAGATGATGTTGCTTCCAATTTGCTCAAAGCTCAAAGCCACATATGGAATCACATTTTCAACTTCATGAATTCCATGTCACTTAAATGTGTTGTTGATTTAGGCATACCAGATATCATACACAACTATGGCAAACCCATGTCACTCTCAAAACTCATTTCTTCACTACCAATCCATCCTTCCAAAAAACCTTGCATTTATCGCTTGATGCGAATCATGACTCATTCTGGTTTTTTCTCTCAACAAAATATTACAGAGAATGAATTAGAAATTGAGTATATGTTAACGGATGCATCTAGGTTATTACTAAAGGAAAATCCAATGAGTGTCACCCCATTTGTCCACGCCATGCTCAGCCCGATTATGACAAATCCATGGCATCAAATGTCTACTTGGTTGAAAAATGAGGATTCTTCCGCATTTGAAACCACACATGGGAGGTATTTTTGGGATTATGCTGCTCATGATCCAATATTTAACCGTTTATTCAATGAGTCAATGGCAAGTGATGCTCGATTAGTGAGCGATCTGTTGATTGACAAGTGTAAGGGAGTGTTCCATGGATTGGAGTCATTGGTTGATGTTGCAGGAGGCACAGGGACCATGGCAAAGGCTCTTTCCAAATCATTCCCACAAATGGAATGCATTGTATTTGATCTCCCACATGTTGTTGATGGCTTACAAGGAAGCCATAACCTAAGCTATGTTGGTGGAGATATGTTTCAAGAAATTCCTCAAGCACATGCCATTTTGTTGAAGGTACAGATTTTAAATATTCGTTTACATGTTACTTCATTACAAATGGCAATAACAAATAATAAGATGAAATCCATTCAAAAAACTTATTATCATTTTATTTAGTTTTATATATTTTTTATTTAATTTTTTTCTCATACCAAAAACACCTATAATCATATAATTTTCTTCAAATTTACCATATTTTCTCTATCTTTCTTTTATAATAAAACAAAATGTGAATGACATCGCAGTGGATCTTGCATGACTGGAATGACGAGGAATGTGTGAATATATTGAAGAAATGCAAGGAATCATTGAAGAAGAAAGGTAAAGATGGGAAGGTCATTATCATAGATATGGTGGTTGACAATGAAAACATCAATAAATCAGTTGAAACCCAACTCTTTTTTGATATGTTGATGATGGTAATACTCACAGGAAAAGAGAGAAATAAGAAAGAATGGGTTAAGTTGATTTTATCTGCCGGTTTCAGTGACTATAAAATAACCCCAATTTTAGGATTAAGGTCCATGATTGAGATCTATCCTTAATAAATATAACTCAATTGTTGTCAGCATTGAAAGTGAAGACACGTTATCGTATGGTATCACTTACTTGTTTTGATGTTTTTGTCAATTTGAATGTATTTGTTATAATTTATTTGCGTATGTGTAATTTGTTTATCATTTAATATTCGCATGTTTGTACTTTATCCACTTTCGAGTTTTATTGTAATTGCTTAAGCTATTTAGAGATTGTACCATTAAGACCCCTCATTACTCAATAAAATTAGAGTGTTTGATTCCTGATAATGTTTCTTTTTAGCCTATCAATTTGCTTCTTTTTGGTTTCATCAAACATGACTTGAATCACAAGTTAGAACACTTAAATATGGATGTTAACTTGATTAAATCAAGTGTTAAGCTTGATTCGAGTCAGGAGCCTTGTAAAAATTGAGATTTGGCTTTGGATGAATTGATTTGAATCACCAAATGAATTTGATTCGAATCACATTCTCATGTGTCTCGAGTCAACTGTTAATCCTAATTCGAATTAGATGTCTCCATGAAGCCAAATTTGGGCTCTGCGTAGATGGACTCGAAACTAGCTTATAACTTGAGTTGAATCACAAAATCATGTGATTTGAATAGTTATTCATTAGTTTAAATAGTTATTTCTTTGATAAAAGTAACATAAGACACATAAATGAAAGTGTAAGTATGTGAAACCCAGAGAGACAAAGATGTCAAATTGTCTTCTCTCCTTTAGTGTGTTTATACCCAACACAATTTCTTCTTCTCTAGAACAACTTTTTGAGTCTTAATCCATGTCAGATTTACTTCTTTTTGTTGCATCTTATTTTTGTGCGATTAGTTGTTGTTTTAAGTCAATTAGAGAGAGTGAATTGCTTTAATATGGAAGTATTTTTCATGATTAATCAATCTCATGGTATCAATCAAGAATCAAGACTCATTTATCCATAAATTAAAGAGAACCTTGTGTGTGTGTGTGTGTGTTCTTATTTCACATTCATCGAATTCCTTCAAACTTTTTGTTTAAGAGTGTTTGCGAGATAGCTTGGCACTGTTCATCATCTTCCTCTTTAGTCATTTCTTCATTGTTGTGGACCTTCATCTTTAAAGACTGAGTTTTAAGGGAGACTAATGGTACATTAGGGTATCTAAATAGCTTTTAAATTTCTTTACTTAAAGAGGATTTGGTTGTCTTGTGATTGACTTGCACTAGTAGCAACCAAATCCTTAGTTATATCATGTATTTTTTACTTGGTTTAATTCATTGAGATGCTTCCAAGGTCTCTTAGTATTGTGTTTTACTTCTGCGCTTCTAAAAAGCTCTGATTTCGTTTATGGGACCTAATATTTTTTTGAAATTCTCTTAAAGGGAGAAGGACTATTCAACCCCCCTCCTTCTAAACTTATTTGTATCCATATTCTCACCCAAGATGCATATCCTAGATCAGTTAGAAAAAATAGATATTATGAGGTTGTACGTCAAAACAAAAATTTGAACTCTGGACTTTTTTTTTGTGAAACTTTAGTAGTTAGTATCATTTCATCTACCTATTAAGAAAAAGTCAATTTTCATAATCATTCAAAAGTGATTGATTAGTGAACATGAATATGTAACAATAATATTATGTTGAATGGATTCTTTGATTTATCATGTTACAGAGAGTGTTGGTGTAGTAAATATAACAGAAAATATGGTAGAAAATAGACTTCGGTGGTTTGGGCATGTATAGAAAAGACATATAAATTAGGTGGTAAAGAGAGTAAATCAGATGTAAATGAGTCAAATAGCTACATGTATGGGAAAACACAAAAAAAACTATAAGATAAATAATTAATAAAGATCTTGAGACTAAAAGTTTTGATAGAAGCATTGTCTTGGATAGATCATTCTCGTAGAAGTTGATATGTTTGGCAGACCCCACTTAGTGTAATAAGGAAGTGGTTGTTGATGTCGGCATCATCATCATCTTCCACCTCTTCATTGTTGTTATTGGTGTTGTTGTTGTTGTTTTTGTTGTTGTTTCAATTGTAGCTATTGTTGTTGTTGTTGTTATTGTTGTTGCTATTGTCGTTGTCGTTGTTGTTGTTCTTTTTGTTGCTGATGATGTTGTTGTTGTTTCAATTACTGCTTTGTTGTTCTTGTTATTGGTATTGTTGCTCTTTTGTTGTTGTTGATGTTGATGGTGTTGTTTTTGTTATTTCTATTATCCATGTTGTAGTTACTACTGTTGTTGTTGATACCTCTCTAGTTTTGAGATAAAAAAGACAACAAAGAAAATCAGATAACATATCAGTTATGAGAGGTGAAGGAGAGAAACCTTAGTTCCACTCCCAACAAATAATAACTTTATTCTTACAAATGTTGAGATAGGGGAAATTACACTTTACAATTCAATCGGCAAACTTAATTACTTTTGAAATAAAAAAATAAATAGATTCAGGTCTCGAAGAAAGTAAATACAAAAAGGTGTCAATATATGATTTAAAAGAATAACATTGTTAATACTACAACAAATATACCCATTTTACCTCTGACGCAAAGGGGATTTCACCTCGGTTAGGCAAGTGAAATTACGAAGGGCGACATGAAAACCAGCTACCATATTCCTCGGTTTCTAAATAAGCGAGGGGATAGTTTAAAACGTCATTGGTTCGATCCTGAGCAACAACATTCTTTATTCAAAACTTTTATACACGCTCCAAATACCTCTTAGTTTTTGTAAATATCAGAGGAAAAAGACCCCTATTTATGTCGGTTTTTGTTAATAACCGAGGGGTATAACATATTCTTTCCATTTATGGTTTGTTATAAATTTCATTTTGTCTGATCTTTATTTTTTTTTTTTACAAAAAACCTACAAATTATATGACATAATCAAGTCATTTGTATTTTATACCGAACATAAGACATAATACCAAATTTATATTCTATACAAAATATACATTGTTTACATAACATAACACAACATCCCAAATGTACTATGCTTACAACACTTATAATGATATTTGAGATACACAAAATCTCTACCAAGAGAACCTATACATACTTGCACATATAATGACAAAAAAACCTCTATACAATTCTTTTAACAACCAAGAAAAAATGATGTTTATGAGACTCATGATAAGGTTAGAAGGCACCGGACCAACATGATCGAATGTCATCTAGATCTTCTTGTGGGAATAGTACTTCGTCTCAAAACCTCTATAATTTGAACATAGTATCCACTTTCAAAACTTTTGTGTTGTTTTCGCAACTGTAAATAATTTTCATATAGTTACTAATTAATACACATAAATTAAAAATAATACATTCTGAAAAATAAAATAATGTCAAAAGGCACAAGTAATACATACATGTGGTTATATGATTTTTGGATTTCTACGTTGTGGATTACGTTTCACAAAGGTATATCCCTCCATAGCTCTACATGTCGGTAAAAATTAAGCATGAATAAAAACTATTCAAAATTAAATTTAAAATTTGAATATTACAAATAATACCACTTACTTGCTCAAAACCTTTTACATATCTTCATCAAGTTTATAGTGTAACGAGCATAAAAAAACTACAACATTTTACTTCGGACATAAAATAATTAGCTGTCAACGCTTCCTACATAATCACCCAGAATAATTCATAATGTGTATATAATTGATTTATAAATGAAAACACAAATTAAAGCATATACTTACCTATGGATAAACGGAGCCAAGAAACATTCTTTATTCTCATTAACCAACTTATTTTGTATGTAGATCTTGATTGCGTTTGATGAATTACTTTGAAATTGAATGTTTAGTAAATCTAAGAAACAATAAATTTTCAATTTCCTTTCAATTAACATATAATGAAAGACCCTAATTAAAATTTAATGAAAAATTTAAATTTATATGTTAAAGTATAAGAACAATGAATGTAAATTGAAATCATAGTAAAAATAATACATACGAAGACCACAATTGTATTACGGGTATGTCCAACCAATCATCTCCCTTCAACAATTCCTCAAGACAACTCATATGAAGTTGAAAACATTGTTGTAGTTCATGTTTCAATTTAAACTCGGAGACTTCTGGAATCTTGTATATCATCTTTGATAGTCTTTGAATGTTATCTACTTGAGATGGCATGGTCTCAATATTGTGATACGATGCAGAACAACTATCTTTCGTACTAGCACCACCCATAATAACTTTCACAACTACCTTCTAATGTATTTCCAGATAATTTGGAATTGGGTGGTTGAGTACGCCCATTGGTTTTAATTTTTGCCTCATAAAAACAATCGAAATACAATACAAAAATTAAAATACATAAACAATAACAATAACATACAACACAAATATTTAAAATTATTCTTATACCTAAATCACATCGTGGGTACACCGCTCCTGCTTCTTCTGGAACATCCTCTCTCGCTCCTTCTACAACATCCTCTCCCTCTCTTGCTGCAACATCCTCTCATGCTCCTCAAGATTCACCCTCTCATGTTCCTCTTGATTTCACTTCTCCATCACCTCCTGACTCCACTTCTCCCACTCATGTCCTAATACCTCCCCTATGTTTTTAGTAACTATCTTTTCAATTTCTCCTCTACGGTTTACTTAGGTAATTAATTGCGATAGTCCAAAGAATAAATTTAAGCTGACGCCTCTTCGAAGACCACAGACACACCCAACCCGCTCCTCGGTTCCAACTCTTCTGCCAAGATGTCATGATGATCTTGTGGAACATAGATACCAACTTTGGCTTGTTCAACGGGTACATCCTATAACACATACAAAAGTTCATCGATCTTTGTCAAATTGAATTATCTAAAATAAATAATATTTAAAAAAGTATCTCCTTACAATCTTATCAGCCAATTTGCATGTAGCATCTAGTGTGACCTCGCCATTTAGTCTTTGACTTTCCCTCTTCAATTTCGCATGGCGTAATGGTGGAGATGGAGAGCGATCAAGGCTTCTAGAAGGATCTTCCATCCTAGTTCCATTTTTTCTTTTTACCTTAATCATTCTCTACTCAAGTTTATCATATCTTCCACAAGATAATATATATGCATAAATATTTCTAGCTTTATTCTCCTTTCCTTTTAGGCTCTTAACCAAGAAATCAGGAGAGTTGTGATACTTTACAAATGCCTCCCAAATCGTCTTATCAATAAATGGATACCTCACGTATGAAGGTTTTATGTTATCTTTTAGATGTTTAATATATACATATACGAGTTGTGTCTTAAAGTTTCTCCAACGCTCACTTGCATATGCAAGTCATTTCTTTTTCTGTATACTATCCTCTTAAACAATAAACACTTCCTGCATTTACAATAGAGTTGATATTAGTATTACACCAAAAATTAAATGGTCATATATACTAGTAAAAAAAATTAAAAAAATCATAATAAATATCGTAATATTAGTTCATAAGTTATATTTCAAATCACTATCAACGTTGTGTCAATCATCTATTAAAATACTCAATTTGCTTCTACCATGTAATGCCACGTAACCCTTAAAATCATGAGCATTTTCTCCATAAGTCTTACCGGTTCTCAGATCAAAACTAATCGGGGAGCAAACACCATTTTATGGGATTTTTTAACCTTTGTACACATCATGACACCTCTAGTTTTTCTTTTACACTTTTTATTTACAGAGGTTGCACCGAATGTTGTATGAGAGGTACTTATCGAATCACTCATGTCTGTGTAAATTAAAAAAAATAGCAACATATATCTGAGACACCAAGGTTGTATTTCTAAAATTATAGATATTAATTGCAAGCACAAATGTTACCAACTGAACCTAAACCAATGTATTCCTTGTTATTCACATTAAGGTATTCAACATATCTTGAAAAGAATTTATTGTTAATACCATTTGCATCTGATATATATTCTAGATCATTAGGCTTAAACACAAAACACAGAAAACAGAGGCAACAAAAAAAATTGAAGGAACATCCAAACCAAATATTTCACATTTGTCTTTTCTGCTTAACTATAACATAGAAACAACAACCATAGACACTACTAAAAATACTAACTAGAAAAATACACTTAAGTAATAAGTTACGTATATTTAAGTGGTATTACCATTTCTATGAACATTTCTAAAACTAACATTTCACTGTGTAACAACACCACAAAGGATATTTATAAAACTAAATCCATTTCTATGAGCCTTTTAGTTAGACGATGAAGTTACGTACCTCAAATGTGATGACGAAGCTTCAAGGAGTTTTGAAAATAGAGTAATTTTTGCCCATGCAGATAAAGAATCGGGAAGTGAAGTAGTTGCGTGGTTATCTTGGTTAAGGTAGTGTGGGGAGGACCAACTAGTGGAGGCATAACTTGGGATCAGGAGAGTCAGCTTATAGAGTTGTATCTGACTCTATTTCCTTTAAGTAACTTTTGAAGGAGAGAATTCTATAAGTAAGGGATGTCGCATAGCGAAAAATAAGGAATTGCTGCCGTATTTTATTTATTCCAAAGAAAAGGTAAAATATCGATAAAACCCCAAAAGTAAAAAGAAAATAGTCGACGTAACCAAATTCGGGTTCGGAAGTCGGTTATTCAAGGGGAATGTATTAATACCCCTCACATATGTTGTACTCAACGGGAACCGTTTTTATGGTTCTTTGCACGAATGAATGTTACTATATAAAGGTTACTTGCAATTGGTTTTAATTAAGGAAAAAATAAGTTTTTAATTAATGTGCTCACAAAGATTTCAAAATCTTGTGCCTACGTATTCTCATAGTGCAATGAGAAAATCAGAGTCCCGTATTTCATAGTAGAAAACTACGTATTTGTTGGTTGTTTTTATTGAATGATTTTTGTATACTCGCGCATGAGAGAATTAAACGTTTGTTTGAATTGAGGTAGAAGGGACGCGCTTGTTTCACATTCTAGCAGTTAAATGTAGCTTATATGCTCACGCATGATAGGTGTAAGCATTGTTTGTATTGCGGTAGAACATAAATAACATGTCATTCATTTAAAGTTTCTGAATTCCCAAAGGTGAAAAATTGAGTTTTATTGGTGGTGATGGATTTTAGTATGAGGACAAATATTTAGAAAAGGAGATATACAACAGTGTCTGACCATTCGGGGAGAGAGAATTTACATCCTCCTCCTTTTTCTTCGTTTTATTATGAAAATGCCCTTAATTTGAATTGCACTAAAATATATGCATGAAGGTGAATACTTTGAAAATTTGGGTCAAGCGTCCTGTATCAAAAGATATTCAGAATAAGGATATGAGAACACCCTCTCATTCTTCTCCATTTGCTTAAGACTCGTGTTGCATAATTCAAATTTTATTTTTAAGTGTTTTAAATTTATTTATAAAAAAAAAAGAATTTTTGTTTTAATGGACAAGTTAACGATATGATTAGAAGAAAGGGGTGAGATATCAAAGAATGAGAATGCCATTTGATGTTGTCATGTCTTGATGGCTACATATTTCTCATATTTTGAACATGAATGGAATTAGGATTGACTTAAGGGGGCATATAATGGCACATACATGTAATGGTACAACTTATGAATTAAAGGATGAAAGCAAGGCTACAATCCTAATCTTGGATTAATTTTCCAATGATCCTCTAAAAACATTTATTATAATATATTAAAACTGAGCCTCACACAATTTTATTAACAAATCATTCGCTTACTCCCCACATCACTAAAAATTTGATGTGGCATTCTTCCATCACCATTATTTATCAACATCCATATTTTGACTCTTAAAGTACCAAAACAGTCATCACTATTAACAATAATATTAATATAAATAATAAATAGTAATATAATATTTGACTAATAATAATAATAATTTAATTAATTAATAAAAGAGAGATTTTGATCTAATTAATTACTTAAATTTTTTCAATGTTATTATATTATTTTATTCTTAAAATCTTTAAATAAAATTTTTTTTGGTACTATCAATAAAGTTTCCAATAATCATTTTACTAATACTTTTGAAATAGAACCAACTATTCAAATTTTATATAAAGTAACAAATGATTTTACTCTTATTCTATTTATTTTGTTGAAAATTGTGTTTTAGTAGTAATTACTAACATATTTAACTTTTGGTTTTTAGTTTTTAATATTATCATTATTATATTATATATTAGTTACAATTTATTTTTGGTATAAATATTAGTTATAAATTTTTAGTTATACTCTTTTAATTATTATAAAAATTAATGTTTAGGAAAACAAGAGTTTTATGAAACGATGAATGTAATGAAATTTTAAATTATAAATTCAGTCAAATGGATATAAATTAAATTTAATAGATTTTGTTTCAGTTATAGACTCAATCAAGATATATGTGATCTTTGATTTTCTCCACTAATACTATTTTATTATTCTTCAACCATCAATTTGTTTCACTTTTTTCTTTAAATAGATAAATTCCTCTCACTTTCTCACTCACACATATCTTTTAGAACTTGATGCGTAATCAGACAAAAAATGAAATGAATGGGTGAACTATTCAACACCGATTAAAAAAATTGATTTTTTTTATCTTTATCTAATCCAAAAGCTCTTGGAAGGTAGATAGATAAAGTCCTCTCACACATATCTTTTAGAACTTGATGCATAACCAAACAAAAAATAAGATGAATGGGTGAACTATTCAACACCGATTAAAAAAAATTGATTTTTCTATATTTATCTAATCCAAAAGCTCTTGGAAGGTAAACAGATAAATTCCCCAACCTATAAGTAAGGACTATTAGAAATTTTGGTTTAATTTCCTTCCTCTTTCTTCATAATTCTAAAATTGTAGTATTTATGTTTTCTTTCGGATATAAATTCTTATTTATTTCTTTAGTCTAAATTCTAATTATTCTCTTAATTATATTTTATACTCAAAATTATTTTGATATATGTTGTTTACTGTCTTTGTATACGGTCTTCAATTTGAAAGTTAACATAAATTTACGTGTCTTCAATTTGAAAGTTTATCGTCTCTATGAATAATAATCGTTTAAATCGTCAAATTTTTTGAACTATAATACACATGTTTTCGTCCGGATGTAACCATATCAATTAGATTATTATTTTTTATTTAGTTTCCTTCTTTCTCTTACGATCTCTTTCGAATATAACCATACCAATAATATTTAATTGTTACGAAGTTATTCTTTGGTTTAATTTCCTTCCCTCGATTTTAAATTTTTTTTGTGGTTTAGCTATATGGAATATTTGATGTTTTTATTCTTTATAAAGAAAAAATTATTCCTTTAGACAAACTTTTTCTAACAATACTATAATTAGTGCATATAGATAATATTTAATTTTAATTTCTAACAATACTATAATTAGTGTATATAGATAATATTTAATTTTTGTTTCAATTGTTATGAATTTTTATTTTTTATTTCTTTCTTGTGGCCAATAATAATCTATGATTCTACGTTCATATTTAATAATTAATGACTTATTAAAAAATTAGAATTTATTTCTCACTATTGTAATTATTCATCAAATCCAAATTCTGACTCTATATAAAACGAAAGCTCCATTTTAGAATATTAGTAACATTATCTACCAATCAAAATTTTAATTTTTTAGTTAGTATCATATTTAAAAAAATCAAATTGAATCTCAATTTCTCACTATTTACTAATTATCTGTCGATCTAAATCCCCAACCTATAATTAAGGACTATTAGAAACTTTGAAATTATATTTCTTACTTATTATTATAATAATTATCTACAATTCCAATTCCTAACTCAACAATTAATGTAATATTAAAAAAATTTAAGGTGTTTTTTTCATTATTTTTTAGTACAATTATTATTGCTTTGTAATTGTCAATAAATCAATGATTCTCTTTGAATAAAAATAAATTTAACTAATTTATAAATTTAACCATAAAATTATTCTATTTTCTATTATTCAATCATTAAAATCATTAAACTTTTAAGATACAAACTAATTGATAAAATTTAGTATAATTCTTATATTATTTACAATTACATCGATCTTTTTTATCCCTCCTTAAAATTTAAGTTATTCTCAAATGTCCTAATAAACTCATATAATAGTTAATCAAATAAATTCACTAGAAAACAAATTCTATCAAAATAATCAATTGATTTTCCCTATTACTCTTAAAATTCATCTTTTTTTCAAATATGTGTTTATAAAATAAAATAAAATCTAAGTTTTATAATATTATTTAAAAAACTCATCTCAATAAAATTTAACTTATAATTTTCAAATAGAACAACAAATATTTCAAATTATTTCTTACTTTTCAATTATAATTACATATGCATATTATAAATTAAACCATAAATTTTCAACTATAATTTATAATTTATTATATAACAATGTCCTATAAATGTATTTTTAAATTGAAATAATTTAAATTGAAAGGGTAATTCAACTGAATTAATGCAACTGTAAATATTAAAAATTAATGATAAAATAAAATCTAAATTTTTTAATATTACTTAAAAAAACCCGTCTCAAATCCGCACATCCCGCGGGTCTCATTCTAGTTTAATAATTAAAACTTAAAATGGGAATTAACTATATTCTTTTCTTAATCCTAAAGGATTTGTTATTTTTTAAACTCTTCTAATTATCCATCCAATCCTTAACAGTTGTAGTTTACGAACATTGATTTTAAGGAAGTACATTTCCTCCGATTTTCATTTATCATGTAATATCAATATGCACACCAAGTGTTCACTGAAATTTATTTGTTTTTTTCTTTTCTACTTAAAATGTTGAATTGTTGTAAGGTTAATCTCTCGAGGTTATGGTTATTGTTTTTTTTTTATAGAAAATTTACGAGAGATTTTTTGTGTGTTGTGTATCAAAGTTGAGATTTTACCTTAGTGATTATTTTAATAAGCTATTTAATGCCCTATGTCTAAACTCAATTTTATGCTAAACTATGATAAAGTTTATTCTATGTTGATTTTTAAGCTACTTTGATTTTTATGCTACTTTTATTTGTATGCTACTTGAAATTGGAATTTTTTTCTTCAAAAATAAAATGATTATTAAATAATATGTTTCTATGAGTTACGTCTAAAATTGTGAAAAATGACATGTTTATATAGATTTTGTAAATGAATAAGCATCCTTGGATTGTCATCCTAGTAAGAGATTTATCAATGGTTGAAAATTAACTTAACCCTTAGTTGCACATCGTTAATCTCAATCCTTAGATTGATTGTTATGAACGGTTAGGATTGAATGAAAATTTAATTGAAAATGGAAGTTAGAATTTGTGTTAGTTTGATATGACTGGTGCTAGTTTGGTAGTTATGATAGTTAAGGGTTAATTGTATAATTAGATGATTATGGTTGCATGGGTTGTTAGAGACAGATGATGATTGGGTTTTGCAAAAGTACCAAGTTCGAATGTAAGGAAAAAGGTCATTAGTGATTATGCATGAAATTTGGAATTTTTGAATGCTTTTGTGTTTGATTTTCTCTTACCATTTGGCCTTGAATTTTTGGTGAATCATCCCATGTGTCATACCCTCAAATTTACTCTACCTCTACATCATCCTCTTGAACCCTAATCCATGATCATACATATTATAAAAATCATCTCATATGCATTTGTACTTAATGCCTCTCAATAATACACAAACCCAAGGCATGAGATTCATCTATGAAGCCTCCACACCCTCTGGCCATGTTGAGGTGTGCCCAAGTCGTCTTAACCGTAATCTCTATCTTCAAGCATCCAACAAGCTTGAAGGATCATTCAAGACATCTCACTCACTCTCCAAAACTCTAATTAGATTGTGAGTCCCCATTTAAGACACATCAAGATTCATCTGGTCACCCAAGGACCTTAACCATATCTCTTGACCCTCAGTAGCTTGTACAAGTCATAATTCACTTTGTGCATTGACCGCAACATTGAGGAATCAAAAGTTTGTGCATACCCTCAACCCTAACTCATTTTCCATCATGATTTGATCATATGAACTTAAAACATCCACCATTGTTCCTCGAAAATCAAGAGATCACAACGTCACATTTTTTGGTCATGTTGGTTGGTCACATTTTGGTATGAATGGCATATGGCAAGTTCCAAAGTCCATAACTTTCTCATATTAAATCCTTTTCAAGATATTCTTTGAGCTAAATGTCCTAGTTAATTTCCTCTCCAACTTTGCTTCAAGGTCCAAGAGATAATTCATTAAGCAAGGACCTCATTTTTTGCATTGCCCAAGCTGGTCCAACATGCCTACATTGCCATTTCCAAACCAAAACTCGTTTTGACCTGGTTCTTTTTTCATCTAATTAAGGACATGGCAAGGAACATTTGGTACACGTTTCATACAAAATTCACAAGCCAAATCCATTTCTCCTTGGTTCAAAGATTGAAGATCACCCTGATGCACAAACCAGACCAAGTCAGTCAGCTTTTGCAATTTGATCCACCAAGTCCTCAAATCAATTTGTTTTGACCCCATTTGACCTCAAACATATTGTAAAACACATCAGGACAAGAATGGAAGTCAACTTGGATGGAAAACCCCTTAATCTTCCAAACCCGATGCCATGTGAAAAGTGAAAAACTTCCCAAACTGGCCAAAGTTCAAATGCACAGTAGGTCAACTCAAAGCCTTTGTCTGTTCCTAATTGATGTTAAGAACCAAAACCAAGTAGTTTGGAGTGGAAGCAAGGTCAGATCGTAGCATCCCATGTGTCCCCAAGTTCCACTTTATGAATATTTTCGAGCTTAACCCTTTCTAAAGAAAACCATCTAAAATTTTCTTCCAAACCACTATATCCCCTTCCATATAAAGAGGGGAAGGTGTTCCATTCATCTGACAAGCTTCATAAGGCAAACACACCCTGCTGCAAACCCGAGCAGAACCATCCAACACAGAGTTTTGATTTTTGAGAGTTAAAGCATTCGAGTTTCAAATAACCACCCAGAATCCATCCTTAGACATCACTCAAACTTTCCCAAGTCCTAGATCACCTTCCCAACACCTCACATGAGTTGCACCAAGTCATTGGAGTAGTACTCTGGTGGCTTTGTTTAACTTTCTATAGTCAATACACATTCAGCAACATGTATCTACACGCTTAGCTACAAATTCACCTTTTTTATGCTTAAATAATGTTCCTCCTCCTTTCATTGGTACTATATATATTGGGCTAACCCATTTATCATCTGATATCGAATAAATTATTCCAGCTTCAAGAAACTTCAACACTTCCTTTCTAACTACCTCACTCGTGAAAAGATTAATCCTCCTCTGATGTTCTCTTGAGGTTTTTGAGTCCTCTTCGAGCGTAATTCTATGCATGCACGCAAAGGGTTTAATTCATTTAAGATTAGAGGATTTGTATCCTAAAGTTGTAGGGTACTTCCTTAACACTTCCAAGAGTCTTAGGAAATATCATGTTGCTTTGGGTCAAGATAAAATACTTGAACCTCGTTTCACTAAATCTTAGGAAATATCAAATGTTGGATATTGCATGCATTTGTTTCTGATATAAAATAAAAAAAGGATTAGACAAATAAAATAAATTTTCAATTACATGATAAGAGATTATATAAGAAAATCAACGTTATATCCAAAAAAAAAATGCTCTTATAATCCATTACAGAGATCTTTTCCAAACCTTTTTAAGTTTCACTTTTTTCTTGACAAATTCTTTCATTATCAATGTTTAGTTTCACAATGTAGCGTCCTACATATACAGTGTTGGTGTTACCGTTATGATTGAATCTATAGAGTTTTTGTTGGATTAATGTGTTTATAATATCTTTAGCGTTGTTACTTCATATATGGGCGACAAATATTATTTTTTTAAAATTAAAATAAACTAAAATATGGATTTTCCCCCTGTTCCTAAATCAATCGATGTAGTAGATTATATCTATTTAAAAAAATTATGAATGGAAAAAAATTGAAAAAACATGTATTGTTTCATATTTCAATTTTTTTTTGTCATTCACCTATTTCTTTGTGTTTTGCAATAATCAAATAACAAATTATATTTAAAACAAATTGCAGTATTTATTAGTGGAGAAAATTATTCCAGCTTCAAGAAACTTTAACACTTCCTTTCTAACTACCTCACTCATGATAAGATTAATCCTTCTCTGATGTTCTCTAGAGGTTTTTGAGTCCTCTTCGAGCATAATTCTATGCATGCACACAAAGGATCTAATTCCTTTAAGATCAGAGATGTTGTAGCCTAAAGTTGTAGAGTACTTCCAATTTTTTTGTTGAGGTAATTTACTGACTACGTTATATACAAGAATATAAGAATCTTGTCAATGCATTTGAAAGTTATTTCCTCCACATAGTTCACAGTCTAGTTGTTGGAGTTGAGCGATTGGCACATTCAAAGTGACTAGTCTTTTTTACAATACTGCTTCGATTTTTTCTTCAATGTTCCTTTTGGTGCCTTCCAACCACTTTATTTAATATAACAGTTATCATACAACACCAAACGGCAGTTTCATTTGATTGGTGAGATCTAAGTTCTGTGTTTTAGGAGTCTTTCATAGTGTTTTTAAACGAGATTGATAAGCATAGAAAGTGGCAACTAGGTGAGGGTAGAATGATCACATATAAACGAAAAGATACTCATTCCAAACGTGGTCAATAAAAGCCATGAGCATAAAAATACAACATAATCGTGGTCAATAAAAGCCATCGCAATAAACAATACTATATATGGATGATCATACATCACAGTCCTAGTTGTTAACAATACTATATATGGATGATCATACATCACAGTCCTAGTAGTTAACAATACTATATATAGTTGCTGCTTATCTGTAATATGCTGTTTCTGTAATATCCAAATTATAATAATATGATACTTCATTTCAGCATATAAAAAGACCCAAACAATGTGAGGTTTCAATCCACATTCCATATACTTTAAGTCTTATTCATAGAATTCAGGTACCAAGTATGGAATTCCAAAATGGAGATGATGTTGCTTCCAATTTGCTCAAAGCTCAAAGCCACATATGGAATCACATTTTCAACTTCATGAATTCCATGTCACTTAAATGTGTTGTTGATTTAGGCATACCAGATATCATACACAACTATGGCAAACCCATGTCACTCTCAAAACTCATTTCTTCACTACCAATCCATCCTTCCAAAAAACCTTGCATTTATCGCTTGATGCGAATCATGACTCATTCTGATTTTTTCTCTCAACAAAATATTACAGAGAATGAATTAGAAATTGAGTATATGTTAACGGATGCATCTAGGTTATTACTAAAGGAAAATCCAATGAGTGTCACCCCATTTGTCCACGCCATGCTCAGCCCGATTATGACAAATCCATGGCATCAAATGTCTACTTGGTTGAAAAATGAGGATTCTTCCGCATTTGAAACCACACATGGGAGGTATTTTTGGGATTATGCTGCTCATGATCCAATATTTAACCGTTTATTCAATGAGTCAATGGCAAGTGATGCTCGATTAGTGAGCGACCTGTTGATTGACAAGTGTAAGGGAGTGTTCCATGGATTGGAGTCATTGGTTGATGTTGCAGGAGGCACAGGGACCATGGCAAAGGCTCTTTCCAAATCATTCCCACAAATGGAATGCATTGTGTTTGATCTCCCACATGTTGTTGATGGCTTACAAGGAAGCCATAACCTAAGCTATGTTGGTGGAGATATGTTTCAAGAAATTCCTCAAGCACATGCCATTTTGTTGAAGGTACAGATTTTAAATATTCGTTTACATGTTACTTCATTACAAATGGCAATAACAAATAATAAGATGAAATCCATTCAAAAAACTTATTATCATTTTATTTAGTTTATATATATTTTTTATTTAATTTTTTTCTCATACCAAAAACACCTATAATCATATAATTTTCTTCAAATTTACCATATTTTCTCTATCTTTCTTTTATAATAAAACAAAATGTGAATGACATCGCAGTGGATCTTGCATGACTGGAATGACGAGGAATGTGTGAATATATTGAAGAAATGCAAGGAATCATTGAAGAAGAAAGGTAAAGATGGGAAGGTCATTATCATAGATATGGTGGTTGACAATGAAAACATCAATAAATCAGTTGAAACCCAACTCTTTTTTGATATGTTGATGATGGTAATACTCACAGGAAAAGAGAGAAATAAGAAAGAATGGGTTAAGTTGATTTTATCTTCCGGTTTCAGTGACTATAAAATAACCCCAATTTTAGGATTAAGGTCCATGATTCAGATCTATCCTTAATAAATATAACTCAATTGTTGTCAGCATTGAAAGTGAAGACACGTTATCGTATGGTATCACTTATTTGTTTTGATGTTTTTGTCAATTTGAATGTATTTGTTATAATTTATTTGCGTATGTGTAATTTGTTTATCATTTAATATTCGCATGTTTGTACTTTATCCACTTTCGAGTTTTATTGTAATTGCTTAAGCTATTTAGAGATTGTACCATTAAGACCCCTCATTACTCAATAAAATTATAGTGTTTGATTCCTGATAATGTTTCTTTTTAGCCTATCAATTTGCTTCTTTTTCGTTTAATCAAACATGACTTGAATCACAAATTAGAACACTTAAATACGGATGTTAACTTGATTCAATCAAGTGTTAAGCTTGATTCGAATCAGGAGCCTTGTAAAAATTGAGATTTGGCTCTGGATGAATTGATTTGAATCACATTCTCATGTGTCTCAAATCAACTGTTAATCCTAATTCGAATTAGATGTCTCCATGAACCCAAATTTGGGCTCTGCATAGATGGACTCGAATCTAGCTTATAACTTGAGTTGAATCACAAAATCATGTGATTTGAATAGTTATTCTTTAGTTTAAATAGTTATTTCTTTGATAAAAGTAACATAAGACACATAAATGAAAGTTTAAGTATGTGAAACCCAGAGAGACAAAGATGTCAAATTGTCTTCTCTCTTTTAGTGTGTTTATACCCAACACAATTTCTTCTTCTCTAGAACAACTTCTTGAGTCTTAATCCATGTCAGATTTACTTCTTTTTGTTGCATCTTATTTTTGTGCGACTAGTTGTTGTTTTAAGTCAATTAGAGAGAGTGAATTGATTTAATATGGAAGTATTGTTCATGATTAATCAATCTCATGGTATCAATCAAGAATCAAGACTCATTTATCCATAAATTTAAGAGAACCTTGTGTGTGTGTGTGCGCGCGCGCATGTGTTCTTATTTCACATTCATCTAATTCCTTCTCACTTTTTGTTTAAGAGTGTTTGTGAGATAGCTTGGAACTGTTCATCATCTTCATCTTTTTTGTCATTTCTTCATTGTTGTGGACCTTGATCTCTAAAGATTGAGTGTTGAGGGAGACTAATGGTACATTAGGGTATCTAAAGCGTTTTTAAATTGCTTTATTTAAAGAGGATTTGGTTGTCTTGTGATTGACTTGCAGTAGTAGCAACCAAGTCCTTAGTGATATCATGTATTTTTTACTTGGTTTAATTCATTTAGATGCTTCCAAGGTCTCTTAGTATTGTGTTTTACTTATGCGCTTCTGAAAATCTCTGATTTCGTTTATGGGACCTAATATGTTTTTGACATTATCTTAAAGGGAGAAGGTCTATTCAACCCCCCACCCCCCACCCTCTCTCCTTCTAAATTTATTTGTATCCATATTCTCACCCAAGATGAATATCCTAGATCAATTAGAAAAAAATAGATATTATGAGGTTGTACGTCAAAACAAAAATTTGAACTCTGGACTTTTTTTTTTGTGTGACTCTTTAGTAGTTAGTATCATTTTATCTACCTATTAAGAAAAAGTCAATTGTCATTATCATTCAAAAGTGATTGATTAGTGAACATGAATATGTAACAATAATATTGTGTTGAATGGATTCTTTGATTTATCATGTTATAGAGAGTAAATTTGGTGGTAAAGAGAGTAAATCAGATGTAAATGAGTCAAATAGCTACATGTATGGGAAAACACAAAAAAACTATAAGATAAATAATTAATAAAGATCTTGAGACTAAAAGTTTTGATAGAAGCATTGTCTTGGATAGAACATTCTAGTAGAAGTTGATATGTTTGGCAGACCCCACTTAGTGTAATAAGGCAGTGGTTGTTGATGTCAGTGTCATCATCATCGTCCTCCTCTTCATTGTTGTTATTGGTGGTGTTGTTGTTGTTTTTGTTGTTTCAATTGTAGCTATTATTATTGTTGTTGTTGTTATTGTTGTTGTTATTGTCGTCGTCGTTGTTGTTGTTCTTTTTGCTGTGGATGATGTTGTTGTTGTTGCTATTACTGCTTTGTTGTTCTTGTTGTTGGTATTGTTGCTCTTTTGTTGTTGTTGATGTTGATGGTGTTGTTTTTGGTATTTCTATTGTCCAGGTTGTTTTTGCTACTGTTGTTGTTGATATTGTTGCATTTCTGTTATTGTTGATGCAGTTGTTGTTGTTATTGTTGTTATTGTTGTTGTTGTTGTTGATGCTGTTGTGTCCGTTAGGCATGGAAGCATAAACAGTACCCGCGAGTACCCACCCAAGCACTCCCTGAAATATAAATGGGAAAACCCTCTTTGATTGGGTTTAGGTTTTCCTCGTTACAAAGTATGGGGACGAGTCGGGTAATGGGGATACTAATACCGACCTCGAACCCGCCTCCAAACTCTCCTTGTTTATTTCATGATAAACTTTATTTTTTTTTATTATTATTTACACTATTAAATATATGGTCAATGTTTGATATTTTAATTTCTATTTATTATTTAAAATATTCGAAATGTATGTATGAAATTTTTTGAGATTGTTTTTATTCTATTACTTGTAATGTAATTTGATTTAAAAAAAATATATATTTCTAATCAAAAAATTGATTTCGTTAAAGGGATGGTGGCACGTCGGGGATACCCAAACACAACCAGAACTCGTTTGGGATGAATTTATATTATAATTCTTCATCCTTGTTGGGGATTGGAGCGGGAAACAAGAATTGTTTTGGGATTCAGGTTTGGATTTCGGACGGTTAAAAACCGTTGTCGACCCTCCCCGTGTCCATGCCTAGTTGCTATTATAATTATTATTGTTCTTGTTGTTGTTATTATTGTTTTTCTTGTTATGGCTATTGTTGTTGATATGTTGTTGTTGTTATGGTTTTCAGTTTTGTTGTTATTATTGTTGTTCGTTGTCGTTGGGGTTATCGTCATCATCATTGTTGTTGTTTTTGTTGTTGTTTTTTTGTTGTTTTTTTTGGGTGGTGGTGGTCGTTGTTCTCATTTTGGTCATCGTCCTCATTTTTTTTGTCATTTTTGTTATTGTTGGGTCAATATTATTGTTGCTATCATTGTCGTTGTCGTTTTTGTAGTTGTTGTACCTTTAACTTATTTTCAATTAGATATAAAAAATTACAAAAATAAGCGACTGTTCTTATGAAAGGTGAAGGGTCTAGCATATACCTCTCTAGTTTTGAGATAAAAAAGACAACAAAGAAATTAAGATAAGATATCAGTTATGAGAGGTGAAGGAGAGAAACCTTAGTTCCACTCCCAACAAACAATAACTTTATTCTTAACAATGTTGAGATAGGGGAAATTACACTTTACAATTCAATCGGCAAACTTAATCATTTTGAAATAAAAAAATAAATACTTTCAGGTCTCGAAGAAAGTAAATCTAAAAAGGTGTGAATATATGATTTAAAAGAATAACATTGTTAATACTACAACAAATATACCCATTTTACCTCTGACGCAAAGGGGATTTCACCTCGGTTAGGCAAGCGAAATTACAAAGGGCGACATGAAAACCAGCTACCATATCCCTTGGTTTCTAAATAAGCGAGGGGATAGCTTAAAACGTCATTGGTTTGATCCTGAGCAACAATAGTTTTTATTCAAAACTTTTATACGCGATCCATATACCTCTTAGTTTTTGTAAATATCCGAGGGAAAAGACCCCTATTTACGTCGATTTTTGTAAATAACCGAGGGGTATAACATATTTTTTCCATTTATGGGTTTTTTTAAATTTCATTTTGACTGATCTTTATCGTTTTTTACAAAAAAACCTACAAATTATGTGACATAATCAAGTCATTTGTATTTTATACAGAACATAAGACATAATACCAAATTTACATTCTATACAAAATATAAATTGTTTACATAACATAACATAACATCCCAAATGTATTATGCTTACAACACTTATAATGACATTTGGGATACAGAAAACCTCTACCAAGAGAACCTATACATACTTGCACCTATAATAACACAAAAACCTCTATACAATTCTTTTAACAACCAAGAAAAATTGATGTTTATGAGACTCATGATAAGGTTGGGAGGCACCGGACCAACGTGATCGAATGTCATCTAGATCTTCTTGTAGGATTCGTACTTCGTCTCAAAACCTCTATAATTTGAACATAGTATCCACTTTCAAAACTTGTGTTGTTTTCGGGACTGTAAATAACTTTCATATAGTTACTAATTAATCCACATAAATTACAAATAATACATTATGAAAAATAAAAGAATGTCAAAAGGCACAAGTAATACATACATGTGGTTCTATGATTTTTGGATTTCTACCTTGTAGATTACGTTTCACAAAGGTATATCCCTCCATAACTCTACATGTCGGTAAAAATTAAGCATGAATAAAAACCATTCAAAATTAAATTTAAAATTTGAGTATTACAAATAATACCACTTACTCGCTCAAAACCTTTTACATATCTTCATCAAGTTTATAGTGTAATGAGCATTAAAAAACTACAACATTTTGCTTCGGACATAAAATAATTAGTTGTCAACGCTTCCTACATAATCACCCAGAATAATTCATAATGTGTATATAATTGATTTATAAATGAAAACACAAATTAAAGCATATACTTACCTATGGATAAACGGAGCCAAGAAACATTCTTTATTCTCGTTAACCAACTTATTTTGTATGTAGATCTTGATTGTGTTTGATGAATTACTTTGAAATTGAATGTTTAATCAATCTAAGAAACAATAAATTTTCAATTTCCTTTCAACCAACATATAATGAAAGACCCTAATTAAAATTTAATGAAAAATTTAAATTTATATGTTAAAGTATAAGAGCAATGAATGTAAATTGAAATCATAGTAAAAATAATATTTACGAAGACCACAATTGTATTACGGGTATGTCCAACCAATCATCTCCCTTCAAAAATTCCTCAAGACAACTCATATGAAGTGTAAAACATTGTTGTGGTTCATGTTTTAATTTAAACTCGGAGAGTTCTGGAATCTCGTATATCATATTTGGTAGTCTCTGAATGTTATCTACTTGAGATGGCATGGTCTCAATATTGTGATATGATGCAGAACAACTATCTTTCGTACTAGCACCACCCATAACAACTTTCACAACTACCTTCTAATGTATTTCCAGCTAATTTGGAATTGGGTGGCTGAGTACGCCCATTGGTTTTAATTTCTTCCTCATAAAAACAATCTAAATACAATACAAAAATTAAAATACATAAACAATAACAACAACATACAACACAAATATTTAAAATTATTCTTATACCTAAATCACATCGTGGGTATACCTCTTCTGCTTCTTCTGGAACATCCTCTCTCGCTCCTCCTGCAACATCCTCTCCCTCTCTTGCTGCAACAACCTCTCATGCTCCTCAAGATTCACCCTCTCATGTTCCTCTTGATTTCACTTCTCCATCACCTCCTGACTCCACTTCTCCCACTCATATCTTAATACCTCCCCTATGTTTTTAGTAACTATCTTTTCAATTTCTCTTCTATGGTTTACTTAGGTAATTAATTGCGATAATCCAAAGAATAAATTTAAGCCGACGCCTCTTCGAAGACCACAGACACACCTAACCTGCTCCTCGGTTCCACCTCTACCAAGATTTCATGATGATCTTGTGGAACATAGATACCAACTTTGGCTTGTTCAACGGGTACATCCTATAACACATACAAAAGTTCATCGATCTTTTCCAAATTAAATTAACTAAACTAAATAATTTTTAAAAAAGTATCTCCTTACAATCTTATCAGCCAATTTACATGTAGCATCTGGTGTGACCTCGCCATTTAGTCTTTGACTTTCCCTCTTCAATTTCGAATGGCGTAATGGTGGAGATGGAGAGCGATCAAGGATTCTAGAAGGATCTTCCATCCTAGTTCCATTTTTTCTTTTTACCTTAATCATTCTCTACTCAAGTTTATCATATCTTCCACAAGATAATATATATGCATAAATATTTCTAGCTTTATTCTCCTTTCCTTTTAGGCTCTTAACCAAGAAATCAGGAGAGTTGTGATACTTTACAAATGTCTCCCAAATCATCTTATCAATAAATGGATACCTCACGTATGAAGGTTTTATGTTATCTTTTAGATGTTTAATATATACATATATGAGTTGTGTCTTAAAGTTTCTCCAACGCTCACTTGCATATGCAAGTCATTTCTTTTTCTGTATACTATCCTCTTAAACAATAAACACTTCCTGCATTTACAATAGAGTTGATATTAGTATTAAACCAAAAATTAAATGGTCATATATACTAGTAAAAAAAATCAAAAAAATCATAATAAATATCGTAATATTAGTTCATAAGTTATATTTCAAATCACTATCAACGTTGTGTCAATCATCTATTAAAATACTCAATTTGCTTCTACCATGTAATGCCACGTAACCCTTAAAATCATGAGCATTTTCTCCATAAGTCTTACCGGTTCTCAGATCAAAACTAATCGGGGAGCAAACACCATTTTATGGGATTTTTTAACCTTTGTACACATCATGACACCTCTAGTTTTTCTTTTACACTTTTTATTTACAGAGGTTCCACTGAATGTTGTTTGAGAGGAACTTCTCGAATCACTCATGTCTGTGTAAATTAAAAAAAATAGCAACATATAACTGAGACACCAAGGTTGTATTTCTAAAATTATAGATATTAATTGCAAGCACAAATGTTACCAACTGAACCTAAACCAATGTATTCCTTGTTATTCAGATTAAGGTATTCAACATATCTTGAAAAGAATTTATTGTTAATACCATTTGCATCTGATATATATTCTAGATCATTAGGCTTAAACACAAAACACAAAAAACAGAGGCAACAAAAAAAATTGAAGGAACATCCAAACCAAATATTTCACATTTGTCTTTTCTGTTTAACTAGAACATAGAAACAACAACCATAGACACTACTAAAAATACTAACTAGAAAAATACACTTAAGTAATAAGTTACGTATATTTAAGTGGTATTACCATTTCTATGAACATTTCTAAAACTAACATTTCACTGTGTAACAACATTTTTTACAACATCTCAAAGGATATTTATAAAACTAAATCCATTTCTATGAGCCTTTTAGTTAGACGATGAAGTTACGTACCTCAAATGTGATGAAGAAGCTTCAAGGAGTTTTGAAATGAGATTAATTTTTGCCCATGCAGATAGAGGATCGAGAAGTGAAGCAGTTGTGTGGTTATCTTGGTTAAGGTAGTGTGGGGAGGACCAACTGGTGGAGGCATAACTTGGGATCAGGAGAGTCAGCTTATAGAGTTGTATCTGACTCTATTTCCTTCAAGTAACTTCAAAAGGAGAGAATTCTATAAGTAAGGGATGTCGCATAGCGAAAAATAAGGAATCGCTGCCGAATTTTATTTATTCCAAAGAATAGGTAAAATATCGATAAAACCCCAAAAGTTAAAAGAAAATAGTCGTCGTAACCAGATTCGGGTTCGGAAGTCAGTTATTCAAGGGGAATGTATTAACACCCCTCACATATGTTGTACTCAACGGGAACCGTTTTTATGGTTCTTTGCATGAATGAGTGTTACTATCTAAAGGTTACTTGCAATTGGTTTTAATTAAGGGAAAAAATAAGTTTTTAATTAATGTGTTTGCAAAGATTTCAAAATCTTGTGCCTACGTATTCTCATAGTGCAATGAGAAAATCAGAGTCACGTATTTCATAGTAGAAAACTACGTATTAGTTGGTTGTTTTTATTGAATGATGTTTGTATACTCGCGCATGAGAGACTTAAACGTTTGTTTGAATTGAGGTAGAAGGGACGCGTTTGTGTCACATTCTAGCAGTTAAACGTAGCTTGTATGCTCACGCATGATAGGTGTAAGCATTGTTTGTATTGCGATAAAACATAAATAACATGTCATTCATTTAAAGTTTCTGAATTCCCAAAGGTGAAAAATTGAGTTTTATTGGTGGTTATTTATTTTAGTATGAGGACGGATATTTAGAAATGGAGATATACAACAGTGTCTGACCATTCGAGGAGAGAATTTACATCCTCCTCCTTTTTCTTCTTTTTATTATGAAAATGACTTTAATTTGAATTGCACTAAAATCTATGCATGAAAGTGAATACTTTGAAAAATTGGGTCAAGCGTCCTATTTTAAAAGAAATTCAGAATAAGGATATGAGTACACCCTCTCATTCTTCTCCATTTGCTTAAGACTCGTGTTGCATAATTTAAATCTTATTTTTAAGTGTTTTAAATTTATTTATAAAAAAAAATGAATTTTTGTTTTAATGGACAAGTTAACGATATGATTAGAAGAAATGGGTGAGATATCAAAGAATGAGAATGCCATTTGATGTTGTCATGTCTTGATGGTTACCTATTTCTCATATTTTGAACATGACTGGAATTAGGATTGACTTAAGGGAGCATATAATGGCACATACATGTAATGGTACAAATAATGAATTAAAGGATGAAAGCAAGACTACAATCCTAATCTTGGATTAATTTTCTAATGATACTCTAAAAACATCTATTATAATATATTAAAATTGAGCCTCACAAGATTTTATTGACAAATCATTCACTTACTCGTCACATCACTAAAAATCTGATGTGGTATTCTTCCAACACCATTATTTATCAACATCCATATTTTGACTCTTAAAGTACCAAAACGGTCACCACTATTAACAATAATATTAATATAAATAATAAATAATAATATAATATTTGGCTAATAGTAGTAATAATTTAATTAATTAATAAAAGATAGATTTTGATCTAATTAATTAATTAATTTTTTTCAATGTTATTATATTATTTTATTCTTAAAATCTTTAAATAATATTTTTTTATTGTTACTATCAGTAAAGTTTCTAATAATCATTTTACTAATACTTTTGAAATAGAACAAAGTATTCAAATTTTATATAAAGTAACCGATGATTTTACTCTTATTCTATTTATTTTGTTGAAAATTATGTTTTAGTAGTAATTACTAACATATTTAACTTTTTGTTTTTAGTTTTTAATATTGTCATTATAATATATATATTAGTTACAAATTATTTTTGATATAAATATTAGTTATAAATTTTTAGTTATACTCTTTTAATTATTATAAAAATTAATGTATAAAAAAGGAAGAGTTTTATGAAACGGTGAATGTAATGAAATTTTAAATTATAAATTCAGTCAAATGGATATAAATTAAATTTAATAGATTTTGTTTCAGTTATAAACACAATCAAGATATATGTGATCTTAGATTTTCTCCAATAATATTATTTTATTATTCTTCAACAGTCAATTTGTTTCACTTTTTTCTTTAAATAGATAAATTCCTCTCACTTTCTCACCCACAAGTACTCCTCCGTTCCTTTTTAAGTGTCATTTTTTTATTTTTTATCCATACCAAGAAATCTAATCATTGTTGTTACTTTTCACACAATAATTATTCTTTTACCTATAATACCCTTAATTATATATTACATTCATTTTACTTTCTCTCCCTATAATAATTGTCTAGGGGTAATTTTGATAAAAGAGCAATTAATACTACATTGAACTTAGCAAGTGACAATTAAAAAGAAACATATAAAAAGAAACATATTTTTCTCAAGAAAGTGACACTTATAAAGGAACGGAGGGAGTATCTTTTAGGACTTGATGCGTAATCACACAAAAAATGAAAAGAATGGGTGAACTATTCAACACCATTAAAAAAATTGACTTTTTTATCTTTATCTAATCCACAAGCTCTTGGAAGGTAAATAGATAAACTCCTCTCACTTTCTCTCTCACACATATCTTCTAGAACTTGATGCATAACCAAACAAAAAATGAGATGAATGGGTGAACTATTCAACACCGATTAAAAAAAGAATTGATTTTTCTATCTTTATCAAATCCAAAAGCTCTTGGAAGGTAAACAGATAAATTCCCCAACCTATAATCAAAGACTATTAGAAATTTTGGTTTAATTTCCTTTCTCTTTCTTCATAATTCTAAAATTGTAGTATTTATGCTTTCTTTCAAATATAAATTCTTATTTATTTCTTTATTATAAATTCTAATTATTATCTTAATTATATTTTATACTCAAAATTATTTTGATATATGTTGTTTACTGTCTTTGTAATAAAGATGCACATAAATTTACGAGTTTTCAATTTGAAAGTTCACATAAATTTACGTGTCTTCAATTTGAAAGTTTATCGTCTCTATGAATAATAATCATTTAAATTGTCAAATTTTTTGAACTATAATACACATGTTTTTGTCCGGATGTAACCATACCAATTAGATTACTATTTTTTGTTTAGTTTCCTTCTTTCTCTTACAATCTCTTTCGAATATAACCATACCAACAATATTTAATTGTTACCAAGTTATTCTTTGGTTTAATTTCCTTCCCTCGATTTTAAAACATTTTTGTGGTTTAGCTATATGGAATATTTGATGTTTTTATTATTTATAAAAAAAAATTTAGTCCTTTAGACAAACTATTTCTAACAATACTATAATCAGTGCATATAGATAATATTTAATTTTAATTTCTAACAATACTATAATTAGTGTATACAGATAATATTTAATTTTTGTTTCAATTGTTATGAATTTTTATTTTTTATTTCTTTCTTGTGGTCAATAATAATCTATGATTCTATATTCATATTTAATAATTAATGACTTATTAAAAAATTAGAATTTATTTCTCACTATTTTAATTATTCATCAATCCAAATTCCGACTCTATATAAAAGCGGAGTCTCCATTTTAAAATATTAGTAACATTATCTACCAATCAAAATTTTAATTTTGTAGTTAGTATCATATTAAAAAATATCAAATTGAATCTCAATTTCTCACTATCTACTACTACCTCCGTTTTTTATTATATGTCACTTTGAAAAAATATTTTGTACCACAATATAAGTCGTTTTATAATACCATTGAGTCATTAATGTTATTTTTCCTATTATACCCTTAAATATTTATTATTCTCTCTCCTTTCAATTATATCAATTTGTCTTTTCAATACTATTAATGAAGGATAATTTTGTAAAATCATTCGTAATTTATCTTTTTCATACCATAATTATTACATTTCTTAATCCGTGTGAAAAGTCAAAAACGACTTATAATAAAAAACGGAGGGAGTAATTATCTATCGATCTAAATCCCCAACCTATAATTAAGGACTATTAGAAATTTTATATTTCTTACTTATTACTGATAATAATTATCTACAATTCCAATTTCTAACTCAACAATTAATGTAATATTAAAAAAATTTAAAGTGTTTTTTTCATTATTTTTGAGTACAATTATTATTGCTTTGTAATTGCCAATCAATCAATGATTCTCTTTGAATAAAAATAAATTAAACTAATTTATAAATTTAACCATAAAATTATTCTATTATCTATTATTCAATCATTAAAGTCATTAAACTTTTAAGATACAAATTAATTGATAAAATTTAGTATAATTCTTATATTATTTATAATTACATCGTTCTTTTTTATCCCTCCTTAAAATTAAAGTTATACTCAAATGTCCTAATAAACTCATATAATAGTTAATCAAGTAGACTCACTAGTAAAAAAATTCTATCAAAATAATCAATTGATTTTCTCTATTACTCTTAAAATTCAACTTTTTTTTCAAATATGTGTTTATAAAATAAAATAAAATCTAAATTTTATAATATTATTTAAAAAATTCATCTCAATAAAATTTAACTTATAATTTTCAAATAGAACAACAAATATTTCTAATTATTTCTAATATAGTACTTTTAAATTATAATTACATATGCATATTATAAATTAAACCATAAATTTTCAACTATAATTTATAATTTATTATATAATAATGTCCTATAAATGTATTATTAAATTGAAATAATTGAAATTGAAAGGGTAATTCAATTGAATTAATGCAACTATAAATATTAAAAATTAATGATAAAATAAAATTTAAAATTTATATTATTATTTAAAAAACCCGTCTAAAGCCTGCGCATCGCGCGGGTCTCATTCTAATTTAATAATTAAAACTTAAATTGGGAATTAACTATATTCTTTTCTTAATCCTAAAGGATTTGTTATTTCTTAAACTCTTCTAATTATCACATCCAATCCTTAACAGTTGTAGTTTACGAACATTGATTTTAAGGAAGTACATGTCCTCCGATTTTCATTTATCATATAACTAGTAAAGGACCCGTGCGTTCGCACGGATCGCACAAGTGCAATAATTTATTTTAAAAAATTAAAATATAATATATTTTTTTGTTTATATATATATATATATATATATATATATATATATATATATATATATATATATATATATATATATATATATATATATATATATGGTTGGATCAACGTACACAAATTTATTGAATAAGAGTTTTTTTTAATGTAATGGATGTTAAATGACCAATAAATGGGTTCAAAAAATTTCCACAAATAACTTTTTCCAGTTTGGGACATAATAAAGTAAAACATTATTAATTTATAGTAATATAATTTGCTTAATTTTTTTGTATACTATATTAAGGAAATAATCAAAAAATATAATACAAAAATATTTTTACAATTTATTGATATATTGATATATAATAAACATTCCATTGTTAATGTTATGAATAAACATTCCATTTATCATTGAGATTTTGGACATAAGAAATAAAAATATATTTATTTAGTAATGGATGAAATTTTCCAATCTGTTACTAATTTGAGGTATAAAAGCGCAAATATTAACCTTCATAATAAATGATTATTTAACCAAAATACATAAACCATGTAAAAGAAATACCAGAACCTCATTTGTTTTAAAATATAGTAATGAATACTACCAAATGTTGAAATTAATTGCAATTGATACAGTAAGGTTTAATGCAACAAAAGATATTGAAACAAAAGGTTCACAATTTTAGTTAAAATTGTGAGAAATAAGTCTAGCAACAAAAATGATTTAACTTCGTACAATTCTTTGGTCCTTAAAAAACCGGGTTTATACAAAACCTGCCCGCAACCTTTTAGGAAGTGATGATTCAAAACCTGCCCGCAACCTTAAAAAACTACAATAATAACTAATTTGATTTCAGGATATTGATTTCATTTTGGAATGATAAGATTGCAACAACAATAAAATAACGGTAATATTTTTTAGTAGTATAAATAGGTAATTTATTTTATCACATTTTTCACTCACATCTAGTCTAAATTTGACCAATTTATTTTATTTAATTTTAATTTTTGTGTGTACACATTTCATTTGAAAATGAACCTCAATCAACATAACACATGCTCCAATTTTATGCAAAATGATGGAAGTCCTCTTTGTATCCCAAATCAACAAAACACCCCATATTTTGGAAATCCACCTCTTATTCCAAATCCACACCATAATTCAAGATTTCAAAATTCTCTTTTTATCCCAAATCCATAAAATAATTCACCCATTGGAAATTACTCATATCATACATCACCTTACCCAATGAAAAACTCTCTTTTAATGTATTTTGATATATTTGAATCAATTTTTTAATTATATTTTATATAATATATAGTGGGATTTAGTGGGGCCCATTTTCTTATCCCACTTTAATTATTTACAATCATTTTCTTGTACAACTAAATGTATAAAGAATTGATATTCTTATTGATTTATTACAAATCATGCATAACATTAATTATCTTACGGCTGAATTATTTTAATACTCCACTGACCTAGTCAATAGAAAGGAGGCAGTGGACATAATTATTCATTTCAACCCCCAACTATATTTTGGCAAATAAATAATTTAAATATGTTGAGTTATAATACTATATATGATGACGTGAGATTGGTAAAAAGTATAGTTGCATGCTTAACTTAATCATTTCAAACAAACAATGTAGATTTTCCATTACCAATCAAAAGACAATTCACTGTATATGATAATTATACCTTGTTTTTTTTATAAATCCTTAATTCAGTTGAATGCAAGATTCAAACATTGCTCCAACATTTCTGAACTACCTGCAATTTTAACATATGTATTAGACTTTGAAAAAAATTGTAAAAAAAATGTGTTTCTATGTGTTTTCTATAATTAGTTTTGAAGGATTTCATAATAAATTTTTATGTAATTGTTTTTTTAATTTCTAACACCATTAGGCATGCTGAAACCAAACATGACATGCAATAATCTATTTATAATTTAGTCGTATACACATATTTCATAAGATGACAACGTATTTTGTTATCAATCTAAAATACTTATTAACATTTGAAGATATGATACTCATATAAATTTTGTAGTTGAAAGAACACACAAAACACAATGTTCAACATAACAACATAGGATTTTGAATAATTTTACACACATGAATTAAATACTCATTATCATCCTTTAAACCATACATGAAATATAAATGTCAATTGTAATCCCACAAAATAAACACTTCAAAAAAGTAAGAACACATCCTACAACCAAAACATATCATGTTCTTAACAACTTCATACTTAAACTCATTTTGGTGCTAAAAAGTTCATAAAATATATTTCAATATCAAATTTCCGAAAATTCTAATTAAGAAGATGGTTCTATCTTTAATTTCTTGGATGGTTTGGTGCCTGATAATTGCGTAGCGCCAGACGCTTCAAAATCAACTTCTTCACCCTTGTCAGCAATTACAACATCCTTAGTCGGAGTCATTAGAATGATTGATTCTGGATCATTTTCACCAGATGCAGATAATGTTTGCTTGCAATATAAAAAATTAATTGTCAGATATAAAATGAATTATAATAATACAATATTTATCATAGAAAATTATTATGTTAACAAATGAAGATACTTACTGCGGAAGTTTCCAAATTTTCTTTGTTAGGGACCAACTTTGCATATTCAGTTTTAGACTGATTCTGCACATTGAAACATCGAATATTTATTATACTTGTTAAATGTTTAAATAATACATGAATTAAGTGAATATTATACGTCTTCTACTATGTAGTCATTTTCAATCTCTTTAACAAAGGCTTCATCATCACAAAGCTTCCAAACAGACGCTTGGGAAAACGTTGGCTGCACCTTAACTCTAAAAGCCATTTTCTTATTCAACAACATTTCAAGCTCATCAGGATAAACCATTGGATCACCTTCTCCATTCTAATGGAAAAATAAAATATCAACCATGAGTGATAATCTGAACTTTACAACTCGATAAACTATTAACATTTTAACTTATGTATAACAATGTACCTCCACCATAGAGTTATGCATAAATTCAGCAGTCATTCTAAGTATAGCAGCACATTCGGAATCCCAGAATACAAATCGATATTTTGATTCACCATTTCTAACATATATCTCAATCTTGTACCTATAGTATTTTAAACGAAGAAAATAATATGATTAATAACAAATCCATTACCAAATTTATTTGCAATTCATCTAGATTATATGTACCTTGGTATAGGCTGTTCGACTTTTTGCCCACATGAACATTCATAAGCTTTTTCAGGATTAGGTGCCTTCGAAGAACACCTTGTGCAGCCATAATAAAACCATCCATACTTTGAGACAGCAAATTTCAATGTGGTTGCTACAGTAACACATAAAGTTTCCTAAAAGCAAATCAAAAATGATATTAATTTCAAAAAGCAAACAATATAATTGTAATAGTAAAGATAAATTCGGCTCTATAGTATTCAACTTACACGTTTGGTTTTGCAGAACTGACTTAAGGACATACATTTCGCATTATGAACAAACCTTTCTACTGGCGAATACTGAGAACCATCAGACCAATTAGAAAGAGATTTTGCAGATTGAGTAGGCTTCTCCTTCTGTTCATTAGTAGGCAACCTATAGAAATAAGATTATTTTTGAAATTAAAAATTATGTATAATAATCTGAATATAAATAAATAAATAAAATCCATACTTAGACATAAAATCTTGAATTTCAGGGATGTCTTCATTTATCAACAATTTGGAACCACTCCATGCATTTGACACTGTAAATTGTATAATTAATATAAAAATTATTGAACGTATAATGAAAAATACAAATCAGCTATGTATTTATAAAGTCTGATAGTGTAATACCTTGACCATCTTTTACCATTGCATGAGTGAGCAGAATTACAATAGCTCCATTGTTTTTAGGATCATTGTAGTAAGCCAAAAATTTTGATCCATAGATTTCCCATAAATTGCAATTTATGCAATTACCCCTATTTTGCAATATAAATAAACAATATTATATGATGGGATTCAGTGATGCAAAATATATAAATTTATCAAACACATAAGTTATGAAAACAATGCGCATTACTTCAAATCTTTCAGCACAACAGAAACAACAACTTTCTTCCCCGGAGTGTTGGATTGGATATGGTTTATCTCACTAACAGCACCAATAATATCTACATTAAAGTAAGGTTCATTATTGAATGTGTTTGCAAATATATAAGTTATATAAGTTATAATAGAATTTAAATTACCTTCCAGTCTATCGGTTTTGCATTTGCCTTGAAGTATCTCACCAAAATCTTTAAAGAAATATCCTTTAGGTGGAATATTTTGAAGTTCGATTGCCTTCATTGTGGTACCACCAAGAAACACAAATTTTTTTGAATGATCACATACCTTCCACTAAAAATCATTGTTATAGACACTGCCATTGTTTATAATGCAGGTCATATTCTCCTTAATGACCTCTTTCCATTTCAGTAAATGGTCATGACGAATAAGGACCTGAATCCGATCACCCTAACAAAATGAAAATAATCTTCTTTTTATATGTTATACAAAAAAGCATTTTGTTGTAATTACTAACTATCATACAAAAATCTATACTTAAAAAAAGAAAAGCAATTTACCAAGGAATCCATAACAATCATCTCCAAATGTTCAATACCCTTATTATTCACAACACTCCAAACATCCATTATTCGAACAGCAAGATGCCAAGTTTCTTTTGAGTCATTGATGTCTTTCACAGAATCAACCTTTCTACTCATTTTCACTGAAAAAAAATTCAAAAATTAATGTAACTGCAAATTTAGATGACTATAAAATTACAAACCTAATAACCTGGAAAAAAAAGAGTATATAAATTTGATAGAGGTGTGTGGCAAAATGCTGAAAAGGATCCAACCTTTGATGTTACACATATATAACATCGTTTTGATTGTATAATTATATGTTATTAAATTATAACTTTAAATTAAAAATAACTATTTAATATAGTTGATTAATATTAATTGAGTAATTTAATATTATTGTTAATTTACCTACCAATTAATTATTATTATTGTTATTATTATTATTGATATTTACCCGCCATATATGATAAGAATATTTTTAAAATTTAAATAGTATATTTATTATTTGATTTGATTTGATTTAATTGAGATCCAAACTCTATAAATTAAAATCGGTTACTTATTATGAACAATAATATAGGGTCATTCCAATGTCAATCTATTATTAATTGAATTTTACATAGATGTAATTTTACAATAACACGCTGGCATATTGAATCTTATACCGCTGTTATCTTTGCACTAACATATTTTATCCTTTCAACAAAATAATTATAGTAAATACGTACATTATGTATACCGAATTATAATAAAAATGTATTAAAATCAAAAACAATAAAACTGTTTACATTAAAATAAAAATATAGAATAACATCTTAAAATTCTATTCTATTTGATTATTCATTTACTTATTACTAATTTATTTATTATATAAAAATATATCAAATAAAATTTTAAATATATGTTGTGTCATTAGCATTTATTTCAACTTTTGATTTATTATTGATTTTTTATTTCAATGAATTTTTCTTTAAATATTTATGATCATGAAGAAATTAGACTATATTTTTATTTACTGTAAACAGTTTTATCAATAATAATTAACTTTTATATGTTGTGTCATTAGCATTTATTTCAACTTTTGATTTATTATTGATTTTTTATTTCAATGAATTTTTCTTTAAATATTTATGATCATGAAGAAATTAGACTATATTTTTATTTACTGTAAACAGTTTTATTGTTTTTGATTTTAATAAATTTTTATTATAATTCGGTATACAGAATGTACGTATTTACTATAATTATTCTGTTGAAAGGATAAAATATGTTAGTGCAAAGATAACAGCGGTATAAGATTCAATATGCCAGCGTGTTATTGCAAAATTACATCTATGTAAAATTCAATTAATAATAGATTGACATTGGAATGACCTTATATTATTGTTCATAATAAGTAATCGATTTTAATTTATAGAGTTTGGATCTCAATTAAATCAAATCAAATCAAATAATAAATATACTATTTAAATTTTAAAAATATTCTTATCATATATGGCGGGTAAATATCAATAATAATAATAATAACAATAATAATAATTAATTGGTAGGTAAATTAACAATAATATTAAATTACTCAATTAATATTAATCAACTATATTAAATAGTTATTTTTAATTTAAAGTTATAATTTAATAACATATAATTATACAATTAAATATATATTTTTATTAAATTGTAAAATGGTAGAGTTAGTTAGAGTATTAAATAGAGTTTAGTACGAAATTACTTATAGGAACATGAAAGTAGCTGTATTATGGATTGTAATTAGGGTAATTAAGTAATTATGGTGGTAATTAACTTTTATATATTAAAAGTAGATATCAACATGCACACCAAGTGTTCAGTGAAATTTATTTGTTTTTGCTTTTCTACTTAAGATGTGGAATTGTTGTAAGGTTAATTCTCGGAGGTTATGGTTATTGTTTTTTTTATAGAAAATTTAGGAGAGATTTTTTTTGTCTTCTATGTCAAAGTTGAGTTTTTACCTTAAATACCTGATTATTTTAATAAGCTATTTAATGCCCTATGTCTAAACTCAATTTTATGCTAAACTATGATAAAGTTTATTCTATGTTGATTTTTAAGATAATTTGATTTTTATGCGACTTTTATTTGTATGCTATTTGAATTTGGATTTTTTTTAAACAAAAAAAGTGATTATTAAATAACATGTTTATATGAGTTAAAGGAGTTAATATGAGTTACGTCTAAAATTGTGAAAAATGACATGTTTATATAGATTTTGTAAAAGAATGAGCACCATCGGATTGTGATCCAAGTAAGAGGTTTATCAATGATTGGAAATTAATTTAACCCTTAGTTGTAGATCGTTAATCTCAACCCTTAGATTGATTGTTATGAACGGTTAGGATTGAATGAAAATTTAATTGAAAATGGAAGTTAGAATTTGTGTTAGTTTGATAGGACTTGTGCTAGTTTGGTAGTTATGATAGTTAAGGGTTAATTGTATAATTAGACGATTATGGATGCATTGGTTGTTAGAGACAGATGATGATTGAGTTTTGCAAAAGTACCAAGTTCGAATGTAAGGAAAAAGGTCATTAGTGATTATGCATGAAACTTGGAATTTTTGAATGCTTTTGTGTTTTATTTTCTCTTACCATTTTGCCTTGAATTTTTGGTGAATCATCTCATGTGTCATACCCTCAAATTTACCCTACCTCTACATCATCCTCTTGAACCCTAATCCATGAGCATACATATTATACAAATCGTCTCATACGCATTTGTACTTAATGTCTCTCAATAAACCATAAACACAAGGCATGTGATTCATCTATGAAGCCTCCAGACTCTCTGGCAATGTTGAGGTGTGCCCAAGCCATCTTAACCGTAATCTCTATCTTCAAGCATCCAACAAGTTTGGAGGATCATTCAAGACATCTCACTCACTCTCCAAAACTCTAATTAGATTGTGAGTCCCCATTTAAGACACATCAAGATTTATCTGGTCACCCAAGGACCTCAACCATATCTCTTGATCCTCAGAAGCTTGTACAAGTCATAATTGACTTTGTGCATTGACCACAATATTGAGGAATCCAAAGTTTGTGCATACCCTTACCCCTATCTCATTTTTCATCATGATTTGATCATATGAACTTAAAACATCCACCATTGTTCCTAGAAAATCAAGAAATCACAAAGTCACATTTTTTGGTCATGTTGGTTGGTCACATTTTGGTATGAATGACCTATGGCAAGTTCCAAAGTCCATAGCTTACTCATATTACAACCTTTTAACTATATTCTTTGAGCTAAATGTCCTAATTAATTTCCTCTCCAACTTTTCTTCAAGGTCCAAGACATAATTCATTAAGCAAGGACCTCATTTTTTGCATTGCCCAAGCTGGTCCAACATGCCTACCATGCCCTAAAACATGACAAAGACCACTACTTTACTACATTGCCATTTCCAAACCAAAACTCGTTTTGACCTGGTTCTTTTTTCATCTAATCAAGGACATGGCAAGGAACATTTGGTACAAGTTTCATACAAAATTCACAAGCCAGATTCATTTGTCCTTGGTTCAGAGATTGAAGATCACCCTGATGCACAAACCAGACCAAGTTAGTCAGCTTTTGCAATTCGATCCACCAAGTCCTCAAATCAATTTGTTTTGATCCCATTTGACCTCAAACATATTGTAAAACAAATCAGGACAAGAATGGAAGTAAACTTGGACGGAAAACCCCTCAATCTTCCAAACCCGATGCCATGTGAAAAGTGAAAAACTTCCCAAAATGGCCAAAGTTCAAATACACAGTAGGTCAACTCAAAGCCTTTGTCTGTTCCTAATTGATGTTAAGAACCAAACCCAACTAGTTTGGAGTGCAAGCAAGGTCAGATTGTAGCATCCCATGTCTCCCCAAGTTTCACTTTATGAATATTTTCGAGCTCCACCCTTTCTGAAGCAAACCATCTAAATTTTTCTTCCAAACCACTCTATCACCTTCCATATAAAGAGGGGAAGGTGTTCCATTCATTTGACAAGCTTCATAAGGCAAATACACCCTGCTGCAAACCCGAGATGAACCATCCAACCCAGAGTTTTGATTTTTGAGATTCAAAGCATTTAAGTTCCAAATAACCACCCAGAATCCATCCTTGGACATCACTCAAACTTTCCCATGTCCTAAATAACCTTCCCAACACCTCACATGAGTTGCACCAAGTCATTGGAGTAATACTCTGGTGGCTTTGTTTAACTTTCTATAGTCAATACACATTCAGCAACATGTATCTACACGCTTAGCTACAAATTCACCTTTTTTATGCTTAAATAATGTGCCTCCTCCTTTCTTTGGTATTACATGTATTGGGCTAACCCATTGACCATTTGATATCAAATAAATTATTCCAGCTTCAAGAAACTTTAACACTTCCTCTCTAACTACCTCACTCGTGATAAGATTAATCCTCCTCTGATGTTCTCTTGAGGTTTTTGAGTCCTCTTCGAGCATAATTCTATGCATGCACCCAAAGGGTCTAATTCCTTTAAGATCAGATATGTTGTAGCGTAAAGTTGTAGGGGACTTCCTTAACACTTCCAAGAGTTTCTCAATTCTGTTTCTATCAATATTATCGTTAACAATGATTGGACTATCAAGTTGCTCATCTAGAAACTCATATCTTAGTATTTTGGGTAGTTCCTTAAGTTCTACTGATGGTTTCTTAGGGCTAGGCATAGGATTAGGAGTAAGTGCAAGACATTATCTTAGGTTATCCTCTACATAAGGGCGATAATATTCAGCCTCATCTTCCTCTACCATGTCAGTGGATGGAATTTCAACTAGCTTTGTAGTCGACGATGTTTTTGGTGCTAGCTCTTTTATGCATTCATCAATAATGTTTATAAAACAACAAGCATCATCAATTGTTGGAGCCTTCAGAAATTGGGAAAGAATAAACTTGATTTTCTCCTCACCAACTTCAAAGGTTAGTTTCCCTCAGATTGTGGCTAAGAAGGGTCTTCCTAAGATGATAGGAATATAAAAGATACTCATTCCAAAGGTGGTCAATAAAAGCCATGAGCATAAAAATACAACATAATCGTGGTCAATAAAAGCCATCGCAATAAACAACATATGGATGATCATACATCACAGTCCTAGTAGTTAACAATACTATATATAGTTGCTGCTTATCTGTAATATGCTGTTTCTGTAATATCCAAATTATAATAATATGATACTTCATTTCAGCATATAAAAAGACCCAAACAATGCGAGGTTTCAATCCACATTCCATATACTTTAAGTCTTATTCATAGAATTCAGGTACCAAGTATGGAATTCCAAAATGGAGATGATGTTGCTTCCAATTTGCTCAAAGCTCAAAGCCACACATGGAATCACATTTTCAACTTCATGAATTCCATGTCACTTAAATGTGTTGTTGATTTAGGCATACCAGATATCATACACAACTATGGCAAACCCATGTCACTCTCGAAACTCATTTCTTCACTACCAATCCATCCTTCCAAAAAACCTTGCATTTATCGCTTGATGCGAATCATGACTCATTCTGGTTTTTTCTCTCAACAAAGTATTACAGAGAATGAATTAGAAATTGAGTATATGTTAACGGATGCATCTAGGTTATTACTAAAGGAAAATCCAATGAGTGTCACCCCATTTGTCCACGCCATGCTCAGCCCGATTATGACAAATCCATGGCATCAAATGTCTACTTGGTTGAAAAATGAGGATTCTTCCGCATTTGAAACCACACATGGGAGGTATTTTTGGGATTATGCTGCTCATGATCCAATATTTAACCGTTTATTCAATGAGTCAATGGCAAGTGATGCTCGATTAGTGAGCGATCTGTTGATTGACAAGTGTAAGGGAGTGTTCCATGGATTGGAGTCATTGGTTGATGTTGCAGGAGGCACAGGGACCATGGCAAAGGCTCTTTCCAAATCATTCCCACAAATGGAATGCATTGTGTTTTATCTCCCACATGTTGTTGATGGCTTACAAGGAAGCCATAACCTAAGCTATGTTGGTGGAGATATGTTTCAAGAAATTCCTCAAGCACATGCCATTTTGTTGAAGGTACAGATTTTAAATATTCGTTTACATGTTACTTCATTACAAATGGCAATAACAAATAATAAGATGAAATCCATTCAAAAAACTTATTATCATTTTATTTAGTTTATATATTTTTTTATTTAATTTTTTTCTCATACCAAAAACACCTATAATCATATAATTTTCTTCAAATTTACCATATTTTCTCTATCTTTCTTTTATAATAAAACAAAATGTGAATGACATCACAGTGGATCTTGCATGACTGGAATGACGAGGAATGTGTGAATATATTGAAGAAATGCAAGGAATCATTGAAGAAGAAAGGTAAAGATGGGAAGGTCATTATCATAGATATGTTGGTTGACAATGAAAACATCAATAAATCAGTTGAAACCCAACTCTTTTTTGATATGTTGATGATGGTAATACTCACAGGAAAAGAGAGAAATAAGAAAGAATGGGTTAAGTTGATTTTATCTGCCGGTTTCAGTGACTATAAAATAACCCCGATTTTAGGCTTAAGGTCCATGATTGAGATATATCCTTAATAAATATAACTCAATTGTTGTCAGCATTGAAAGTGAAGACACGTTATCGTATGGTATCGCTTATTTGTTTTGATGTTTTTGTCAATTTGAATGTATTTGTTATAATTTATTTGCGTATGTGTAATTTGTTTATCATTTAATATTCGCATGTTTGTACTTTATCCACTTTCGAGTTTTATTGTAATTGCTTAAGCTATTTAGAGATTGTACCATTAAGACCCCTCATTTCTCAATAAAATTAGAGTGTTTGATTCTTGATAATGTTTCTTTTTAGCCTATCAATTTTCTTCTTTTTCGTTTCATCAAACATGACTTGAATCACAAGTTAGAACACTTAAATACGGATGTTAACTTGATTCAATCAAGTGTTAAGCTTGATTCGAATCAGGAGCCTTGTAAAAATTGAGATTTGGCTCTGGATGAATTGTATTGAATCACCAAATGAACTTAATTTGAATCACATTCTTATGTGTCTCAAATCAAATGTTAATCCTAATTCGAATTAGATGTCTCCATGAAGCCAAATTTGGGCTCTGCATAGATCTACTCGAATCCAGCTTATAACTTGAGTTGAATCATGAAATCATGTGATTTGTATAGTTATTCTTTAGTTTAAATAGTTATTGCTTTGATAAAAGTAACATAAGACACATAAATGAAAGTGTAAGTATGTGAAACCCAGAGAGACAAAGATGTTAAATTGTCTTCTCTCCTTTAGTGTGTTTATACCCAACACAATTTCTTCTTCCATAGAACAACTTCTTGAGTCTTAATCCATGTCAGATTTACTTCTTTTAGTTGCATCTTATTTTTGTGCGACTAGTTGTTGTTTTAAGTCAATTAGAGAGAGTGAATTGATTTAATATGGAAGTATTGTTCATGATTAATCAATCTCATGGTATCAATCAAGAATCAAGACTCATTTATCCATAAATTAAAGAGAACCTTGTGTGTGTGTGTGTGTGTGCATGTGTTCTTATTTCACATTCATCTAATTCCTTCCTTTTTGTTTAAGAGTGTTTGTGAGATAGCTTGGAACTGTTCATCATCTTCATCTTTAGTCATTTCTTCATTGTTGTGGACCTTCATCTCTAAAGATTGAGTGTTGAGGGAGACTAATGGTACATTAGGGTATCTAAAGAGTTTTTAAATTGCTTTATTTAAAGAGGATTTGGTTGTCTTGTGATTGACTTGCACTAGTAATAACCAAGTCCTTAGTGATATCATGTATTTTTTACTTGGTTTAATTCATTGAGATGCTTCCAAGGTCTCTTAGTATTGTGTTTTACTTATGCGCTTCTGAAAATCTCTGATTTCGTTTATGGGACCTAATATGTTTTTGACATTATATTAAAGGGAGAAGGTCTATTCACCCCCCCCCCCTCCTTCTAAACTTATTTGTATCCATATTCTCACCCAAGATGAATATTTTAGATCAATTAGAAAAAAAATAGATATTATGAGGTTGTACGTCAAAACAAAAATTTGAACTCTGGACTTTTTTTTGTGTGAGTCTTTAGTAGTTAGTATCATTTCATCTACCTATTAAGAAAAAGTCAATTGTCATAATCATTCAAAAGTGATTGATTAGTGAACATGAATATGTAACAATAATATTGTGTTGAATGGATTCTTTGATTTATCATGTTATAGAGAGTGTTGGTGTAGTAAATATAATAGAAAAAATGGTAGAAAATAGACTTCGGTGGTTTGGGCATGTATAGAAAAGACATATAAATTTGGTGGTAAAGAGAGTAAATCAGATGTAAATGAGTCAAATAGCTACATGTATGGGAAAACACAAGAAAAACTATAAGATAAATAATTAATAAAGAACTTGAGACTAAAAGTTTTGATAGAAGCATTGTCTTGGATAGAACATTCTCGTAGAAGTTGATATGTTTTGCAGACCCCACTTAGTGTAATAAGGTAGTTGTTGTAATTGTATCTCTGTGTGTCTAATATGATCACACATGGTGTATATTTATATGCAAATAGGGAATATACAATAGGAAATAATATCAATTACAGTTATGACTAATTGAATATCAATCAATACTAATTGATTGATAACATATTCTTAACACTCCCCCTCAAGCCGGATCGTATATATTGTATGATCCGAGCTTGTTACAAATATAATTCACTCGAGAACCCTTGAGAGACTTGGTAAACATATAAGCCAATTGATCTTCAGATTTTACAAATTCCGTGGTTATTTCTCCCGACAGTACCTTGTCTCTTACATAGTGACAATCTATTTCTATGTGCTTGGTCCGTTCATGGAAAACCGGATTGGACGCAATGTGGAGTGCCGCTTGATTGTCCCATATGAGTTTTGTGTTCTGAAGGTCACCGAACCTAAGTTCTGAGAGCAAATTCTTAAGGCAAGCAAGTTCTTTTGAGGCTGCTGCCATAGCCCGATATTCAGCTTCAGCACTAGATAATGCAACTGTGTTTTGTTTCTTGCTTCTCCATGAGATCATATTTCCTCCAATAAGAACACAATATCCAGAAGTGGATCTCCTATCCAACGGTGATACTGCCCAATCTGCATCTGAGTAACAAGTGATTTTAGCATCACCCTTATCTTCATATAATAGGCCTTTTCCTGGTGCTTTCTTTATATATCTGAGAATCCGAATAACGGCATTCCAATGAGTATCACAAGGAGCATTAAGGAATTGACTCACAATACTCACTACAAAAGTAATATCCGGTCTAGTGACGGTAAGATAATTGAGTCTACCCACTAGACGTCGATATCTTCCCGGGTCTTTCAACAACTCCCCCTGACCCGGAAGAAGCTTGACATTGGGATCCATAGGAGTATCAATCGGACGACAGTCAAGCATACCAATTTCAGTTAGGATGTCTAATGCATACTTACGTTGGTTAATTATAATGCCTGATGAGGATTGTGCAACTTCAATACCTAAGAAGTATCTGAGTGGACCCAAATCTTTTGTCTGAAAGTTTTTGAAAAGATGAGTTTTGAGTCGCTGAATACCGTCTGTATCGTCTCCAGTGATAACAATGTCATCAACATAAACCACAAGAAAGATGTGTTGTCCGTTGGAAGAGTGAAGGAAGAAAACAGAATGATCTGCTTCACATCTAGTCATACCAAACTGTATCAAGGCAGAGCTGAAGCGGCCAAACCAAGCACGTGGAGATTGTTTTAGCCCATAAAGAGATCGATTGAGCCGACAAACAAATCTTGAATTACCAGGAATAGTAAAACCTGGAGGTTGATCCATATACACTTCCTCCTCCAATTCTCCGTGTAAGAATGCATTTTTAATATCCAACTGATGAAGCAACCAATGATTAATAGCAGCCAATGCAAGGAAGAGACGGACTGAACTAATCTTGGACACTAGAGAAAAGGTGTCACCATAATCAAGGCCAAATATTTGTGTGTATCCCTTGGCTACCAAACGAGCTTTAAAACGATCAATCTGACCATCTGGTCCAATTTTCACTGTATAAACCCATTGACAGCCCACTGTAGTTTTGTCTGGAGGTAAAGGAACAATGTCCCAAGTGTTATTTGAATGCAATGCAGTCATTTCTTCCACCATCGCCTGACGCCAATTGGGGTCAGTCATAGCTTCACCTGTAGACTTAGGAATAGACACAGAATCCAAAGCAGACACAAAAGAAACATAGGAAGTAGATAGACGGTCATAATTTAAAGCACAAACATATTTAGGATTTGGATTATGAGATCGAATACCTTTTCGTAATGCTATTGGAAGGTCAAGTTCAGGTGACGTAGCTGGAGGAACAATTGGAGTAGGAGATGGTGCTGGTGGATCAATATCATCTCTAACTGCCGATGGGCGCGTTGTGCGTCGCTGATATACCTGCAAAGGAGGTTTAATGGGTGTGGGGAAGACAGAAGGGATATCTTGATCATCTAAATTACAAATCTCCTGGGAGGACGAAGAGACAGAGTGTAAGACCCCAATTTTGGCCCTAAGATCCCTCATGGCATCATAACATTGCATTTGCATAGCCTCAAGGATCTTAAGCATCTTGGTTCCCTTTGCCTTTGGGTGGGACCTTCTGTGAGTTGGTTTGAGATCACCAAGCATGCTTGAATTGTATATCATTGCTTTTCTCATTTTGTTTACTAACCAAAAGCACAAAAATATGTCACTAACATCTTTTGTTTGTAGCTTGAGCAATCACAAGGTCAAAAGCTTCAAGGAGGTCATCGGTACAAAGACATGGCCAAGAGGAGATGAAAGCAAGCATGGTAATGGTTCCCAAATCTCCCATACATAAAATATGCCTCCCTAGTACCTCAATGCATCATTTTGATCAATCAAGTCAAAGGGTTTGAGATCTTGTTCTTCAGAGAAACCTTAATTCATCTGTGCATCACAATGCCTTGCTCATGAAGCAACCTCAACCCATGGTCAAAAATAATCAAGGGAATTTCTTTAACTCTTCATTTCATGCATATTTGAACTTATTTGAGTGTTCTCAATCATCAATTCATCAAGGTATGAGGCATGGACTTGAGAAGTTGACCAGTCAATTCATCTGACTATTTTGAAATGCACTGAGACCTAACTTTTTATGTGTTGGTCAAATGGAGATGGTTCCAAAAGCAAAAATGTTCTTAAGGACAATATGAACAACTTTCATGTTCATCCAAAATTGATTTGAAGCTTGGAAGACCATCTTCTATTCCAATACATTATAGGTCATTTTGACTGAAACCCTAATTGTGGGTCAACTTCCCAAGGACATAACTCATTCATTTTTTATGATATTGAGGTGGGATCAAGTGCATTGGAAAGCGTAAGATGTCTACTTCAAATGTTATGTTGAACAAAATTTCAAAATCTCAAAGGAAATCCATGTGATAATGCAAGACATTATAGGTCCCTTTTGACCAAAGGCATTAAAAGTCAAAAAAGTCCAAATTCAAGTGCCCATAACTCTTTCATAAAAATTCCAAATGATGCAAAATTTGGGTCCATTTTGATTTTCTTGAAAAGGTATACAACTTTGATATTGGAGGTTTTTCTATTTGAGGCTTTCATCATCAAAACAGAAGGGCTTGAAAGTTGGCCAATTTTAGAAACCTTGCCTTGACATGTCATGCACCTTACACTTTAAACTCAAATTTCATAAACTTCCACACTTCAAATGAGTTTTTGTCCAACATAACATTTGTTCCTCATACAAAGACCTTTCCAACCATTATCCATATGCCCATGTTTGGATTTTCTAAATGGTACTTTCGAAGAGATGAATTTTTAGGTACAAAGAAGGAATTCACTTGAAATCTTGGTGCATAAGCAATTGCCTTGCAATTCACACGTCCAATTCCATCTGGCTGGTGTTCATAACTCATTTGGCATTGTTTTTGGGCCTTGTGCATGATCATGCAAGCTCATGCAATGAAGCTTCACATGCCATGCACACGGATCATACCAGACATTCCTTGCCACTTCCTCTATAAATAGAGACTCCATTCCACTCATTTCAGACGCCTAATTCAATCTGAAATGCTGCAAAATTCTTTCCATAGCCATCACTAAAGAAGCAAGTTCACTTTTCTCATTTTTTTTCAGATCTGAAATTCAACTTCATCTGGTTGAATTCTTAGATCTAATGCTTCTAAACCTTCATCATTTACCTCATTGAACTTCTGTTTAAGCAAAGCAAGCAAGGCATAGTTCTCAAATTACCAGAACTCAAGCTTCCATTCCAACTGGTATTTTCTTCGATTCTCTTAATCCATTGACCTTTTGGCTTAGATTTGGTGTTGGCTGAAGTCCTCTCAATAGAGGCATCATGTTTATGCATTCAATTTTTGAAATCCATTGAGTTCATGATGAACACCAGATTTTTCCATCTCTGATTTCTCACACTATGGAGATCTAGAGGGAAAATGGATGGTACAGGGATGATGTACATCATCCCAACTTTCTAAAGATGTATAGATCGTGCGTTTTCATTAAGATTTGAAGTTCTGCAACTTTGGCCGGAAAATCCGAGCTCACCAGAGAAGACGGTGGCTCCGGTGGCTTCATCATCTCCAGTTTGAATCCTGGCCGTGTGATCTAATTTCCAGATGCAATCAGGAGCGTTGCTTGTTATGACTTTCATTTGTTTTCCATGTGAGCGCATTGACTGAGGATCACCATAGGCGCGCATCTTTGGAGCGTGTGATTTGCCAGCTCAATTAATGAGCTCAGATCTAACGCTCCACGTTTTTTTGCATTTTTATTTTCTGGTTTTAATTTCTTTAATTCCAATTATTTTCAAAAATTAATATCTCTTTCATTTTTTATCCAAAAATTATGGGACCAATTGCATTATTTCCCAAATAAATTCTAGTTTCTATTTCTGATTTTTATTTTTTATTTATTTTGTCATTTGGTATTTTTTGTGAGTTTTCTCTTTTCTGGTTATTTTAATTCATTTTAAATAGTTTTTGATATTCAAAAAATACAAAAATATTTTCCTAACCTATTTGAATGATGATGGATCTATGAAAAATATTCTCATCAATTTTTGAATTGATTTGAGATTTATTTGAGATTTTAGTTCAATTAGGTTATTTTTATTCATTTTTTAATTGATTAAAAATAGTTTCTGACTTTTTAAAAATGCTGAAATTTTTTGTCAAACTTGGTTTGACCTTGTTGAACTTAGGATAAATTACTTGGACCTTTCAAGGTTGATTTGAAGTAATTTTGAAGTTTGACCTTTTCTTTTATTTTAATTCAAGTTTATTTTAAATATTAAAAAATGCCAAAAATAGTTTATTCATTTCTTGACTCCCAATCTTCATCTCACTTCTGATTTTGATTGTTTGACCTTGACTTTCAATGTTATTGGTCAACATATGAGGATTGGTACATTGTATTTCATTTAATGCATTTTAATTTTGCCTTTTTCCATTTCTTTTATCCATCTTCTCCTTCTTCTTCTACTTCTTTTCTTTTTGATCAATGAGTTGAAGGTTGATAAGTTAGCATTGATTAGGAAGATTTAACCTTCCTTGATTCAAATCTAATTCATCTTGATCAGTTGATTAAGTGAATGGCTTTGCATTAAGGATAGGTTGTTTTCTAAATCATGCAAAAGGCTTAAACCAATACAAGATCAATCTTCTTCTTCTTTTTGGCATGGAAAGTTGTTGGGACTTGGTTCACTAATCAAGACTCCTAACTTGTGTTTGTTGCCTACATTATTATTGACCGGCCTCAGATAGTTGTGACTTCTACATAAGTCCAATTACGATTGCTTAACATAGCGCTAAATTTGCCTTATGGCACACTAACTACTAACACTAACTATTGACCATTAACATTTACTTTGTGCAATTTAGTTTTATGCAATTTAGTTTCATGCAATTTACTATCCTTGCACATATTATCCATTTGCTTTTCTCTTTGCTCACTTGAGCACATGTTTATGTTAATGCCATTTGCCTTTTGCTCACTTGGGCACATAATTGTGTATATATTATGGTGCTTGTGTTTTTTTTCTTTTTTTCTTTGATTGTTGTGGACCAAATGCAAAGAAATGGACTTAGTTTCTAGGTCTATCCCTATGCAAAGAAATGGGGAATTGGACTTAGATTCTAGGACATTCCTTATGCAAAATTGGAGTAAAAGGATCTTAATGATGAAGATGGATTAGAAGGACCAAATCTCTAAACTCACTTTTGTCCGTTCTTGTTTTACTTCATGGAACTTTTGATGTGTGTGCTTTTGTGCTAGGAGTTCCCATTTTAGCTTAATTGGAGGATCATTACCATGTTCATTCAAGTGGAAGATACAAGACACATTGAGGATCTCTTATGAGACTTGTTTGATTGCTTATACTTTGTGGTTGCTTATTCCAAAGGATGGGAGTTACTTGAATCATCAATATGATCTCAAGAGAGGAACTCCTAGTGTGGTTTCATTTCTTATCCCTCATCTTTTTGCTTTGCTTAGGACTTAGCCTTTCTTCTTCTTCTCTCCACTCTAACCCAAGTCAAAACCTTTTGTGCAAACATTTAACTATTGTTTTCAAACATTAGAAACCTAAGCCTTATGCTTTTGATTTTCAAACTTTCTTTTCATAACACTTATTTTGAATTGAATCTTTAAGTCAACTTTGACCATTTTGTATATACTTCTAATTGGTAAATATAACCCATTCAAATTTCTTTTTGTGGTTCCAATGGCCACTTCTTAATCAAAAAATTTCATAACCTTTAGCTATTAGGTTTGAGTTATCTTGGTGGTAGATGTAATACTCACCTATATCCTTAGTGATGGACAATGAGTCTTCCATGCTTATTATAGGGTTAACCCCTCACTAGCATGTTGAAGCTATCCTCACATGGTGGATTTGTGGTTTGGTTGACTTTTCTCCCTTGGATAACAAAAGACCTTAAGGCTTTTGGATCCCTCAATTCACCAATTCATTTTGAAATTTTTACCCCGAACTACGAGGTTTTGATCCTAATCTTTTGATAAGATGGTACGTAGGCAATGGGTTTATCCATCCAAACACAAAAATGTAAATAGCTTGTACATTCTTTTCTCGTCTCTTCAATCATGTTTGCACAAACAAAATTTTTCACAAAAAACAAACAACCTTCACAACAAGTATGAAAAGGGCTCCCTAGGAGTACCTAGGATGTTTTGGGTGCCTAACACCTTCCCATTGCATAACCAACCCCCTTACCCAGATCTCTGTTTCTTTTACTAGTTTTTGTTAAAACTATTAGGTTTTTGTTCGCTTTCTAACCATTCCTTTGGATAAATAGAAGTGGCGGTGGCGACTCGACTTGTATGATTTACCTTGGATTTAGTCAATATCTCTAATGGTAACGAATACCCCGCTACACAGAGAAAAAAGGAGAACTTTCAAAAAATCTTACATCGGAAGAGACAATGTACCGTTAAAGTTGAGGACAAAAACAACGATATCCCTTTTGTATACGTGAGTAGCCTAGAAAAATGCATTTGAGAGATTTAGCGGAAAGTTTGTCTTTACCTGGATTAAGACCATGAGCAAAGCATGTGCAACCAAACACACGAAAGGGAATGGGTAGAGATCGTGTTCCGGATTCAAGATAGAGTATGGAATCTGATCTTGAAGGACCGAGGAAGGCATTCGGTTGATAAGGTGACATGCGGTGAGGAGAGCATCACCCCAAAAACGAGAGGGTACATTGTGGTGAAGAAGAAGAGTCCGTGCAGTTTCAACTAAATGACGATTCTTCCGTTCAGCAACACCATTTTGTTGTGGTGTATGAGCACCTGATGATTGGTGAATAATTCCTTGTAATGTTAAAAAATATTGAAACTGGGATGACATATATTCACGAGCATTATTTGTGCGTAAAATTTTAATGGTAGTATTAAACTGGTTTTTAATTTCAGCATAAAACTCTTGGAATATACGGAAAACATCTGAACGATTTTTCATTAGAAATAACCAAGTGCATCGTGAGTAATCGTCGATGAACGTTACAAAGTAATAGTATCCTAAAGTAGACTTCACACGACTAGGACCCCAAATATCAGAGTGAACTAAAGCAAACGGTGATGTAACACTTTTATTTACTCGTTGACAATAAGTACTACGAGTATGTTTGCCTAATTGACAGGACTGACACTCAAAAGAAGAAAGCTTAGAAAGACTAGGAACTAAAAGACGCATTTTATTTTGACTAGGGTGACCAACGTTGATGTGTGAGTTCTTGAGAAGCAATAGAAGCACAGGCCACCGGTGGAGAAAGATGATATAATCCTCTAGCTTCACTCCCTGCTCCAATCGTCCGTCCTGTACGTCGATCCTGGATATGAACAGAATTTACATTAAAAAGAACTGAACAATCAAGAGTACGAATAAGCTTGTGAACAGATATTAGATTAAAGGGACAACCAGGAATGTAAAGGACAGACTCTAAAGACAAGTTTGGAAGTGGATGTGCCTGACCAAGGCCTTGAACTTTGGCTTTAGAACCATCCGCCACAGTGACAGAAGGCAAAGAATCAGAATAAGACAAATGAGATAAAAGAGATTTATTACCAGTCATATGATCAGATGCACCCGAGTCAAGGAACCAAGGACCAAGTGAAGGTGTAGAGACAAAAGCTACAGGATTACCCGACTGAGCGGCAGCGATAGATGATGATTGTTGATGGGAAGCGGCAGCGACAGTGGCTGTTCCGGTTAGTTTCTCACACGGAATAAGTGGAATTTTAGTGAACATGATGGAATCGGTATCTCCCATGATATTTGATGGCTCGGAACGAAAAACCGAGAGCGGATCTGGAAAAACGGCGACGGCTGAGGGCAGCGGATGCGCGGCTGATTGTTCGGCGCGTGAGATTCACGTGCGATGAAGGAGAGACGTGCGCGGGCGCGGGCGGCGGCGGAAGGCAGTGAATCTGGCCGATCTGTAGGAGACGATTCCGGCGTATAGGAATCTCGCCGAAAAGTCGACAGGAGCGGCGGAGACGGCGGCGGCGCTGTGGGTGGCTGGAAGAAAAAAAAATATTTTTATTTTGTGGAAGACAGTAGGTCAACCAGCTCTAGATACCATGTTGTAATTGTATCTCTGTGTGTCTAATATGATCACACATGATGTATATTTATATGCAAATAGGGAATATACAATAGGAAATAATATCAATTACAGTTATGACTAATTGAATATCAATCAATACTAATTGATTGATAACATATTCTTAACAGTAGTGGTTGTTGATGTCGGCATTGTAACACCTCAAAATTTGCCCTCCTCTCTTGGGACTAGCTTAGCATATTGCATTTCATTGTGTAGGTCATTAGTCATTGCATTTTTGCATATCATGTGGAAACATTGTGCAAGTCATCCTCCTAAGTCTTGCTCAGAAGATGAGGAGGTTAAAAGATTCAAGCCTGAGGGTTTCATTGAATTGATCACTAGCCATCTGAGGGTTGGTGCTTCAAATTAGGGTTTCTTGGTTCCTCAAGGAGGTTGATATTTATCTTGGTTGAAATGGTATATCCTCATCCTCATGGTCTTGTTATCACCAAAGGATTCATTATTCATGATCAGTTCCTTGAGATTAGGGTTTTGACCTCTGGTCAACCCTAATCATCTGCATTGTGCCAATCAGGGCTTGTCAAGGAGATGAGGTCTTTAATGGAGATGGGGATCATCATATGCTTTTAATGAGCTTGTGGAAGCTAGGGTTTTATTTTGGAGCCATATCATCAGGAGATTGAGGCTCAAGCTCAACAGTCAAGCTGAAATTCATCTATCAACTGAAGAAGTCAACCAAAGTCAACTGTGCATTCAACTGATGGATTTGAAGGTGGGAGAGGGTTAGAGAGACTTCATTCATGTTCAAACAAGTTTCATTTGACATTTCAAACATCAACATTGAAGAAAATAAAGTCAGATGAAAACTTTCCAAAAATAGAAAGTGACTTGTAATTCAAAATTGCCAAAAATGGAAAGGTTTTCTCCTTAAGATTAGATGTCCAAAAATGCTTAAAATGAAATTTTGTCCAACATGAAAGTTGTATATCTTGTTCTCCCATTTCCAAAAAGTCCAAGAACATGAATTTCTCATGCATGGTTGGAAAGTTATGGATCAATCATTGCCAAGCAAGTTTGAACTTCAAAAGTGCATAACTTTTGAACCAAAAGGCCAAATGGAGTTGGATTTTTTTCCACATTCTTGTTTTGACATGTTCTATCCAATTCAAGCATCATAATCCATGAATTTCCATTGCAAAAAAAATTGATTTTCATTTGAATTTGGAGGGAAAATTGCAATTTGAAAAATAGGCATTGTTTTCACATGGTATCAATTACACTTGCCTCCAAACATTATTTGAAATGGATTTCAAACCAGAATGTGCACTGTTCCATTGGTATATGCACATGTGGGTGAAATGCAAAATTGGTCATAAAACTTGGTTTTCCTTAATCCACTTGTATTTTGGCTAATTGTGATTAGCAACCTCATTAACAGAACATATATAAACCTAATCATAACTGTTTTCTTCATTAGCATAACAGAATTCTGAAATCTAGATCTAGATCCAAAAACTCTTCATTTTTTCTCTCTCCCTTTTCTCCAATTTTTTGCATAAACTTTGTTTGGTTCTTGATCTAATCATCATCTACTAGCATAATTGGAGTTGTTTGAAGCAAGATCCAAGGGATTTCTTCAAGAATCGAGGACTGTTGAAGCATGTGTTCATCAATGGCAATTTGATTTTCCAGCTAGATCGTGCACAATTAACACTCAAGCCTTCATCCAAATCATCATATGAGAGCTAAGGAACTTCTGTTTTTGCTTGCCAAGGCCTGAATACACGTGTTTCACTTCTGCCATTCAATTGAGGTTAGAATTCGACTTTAATGATTCATGAAATTGATAGATGCATGTGGTAGATCTTTCTTAGGTGGTTAATCTGCAATTTGAATCACTGAAATCCATGCTGAAATGAACAAGTTACATTGATTTTAAGTTTGATGAGGGAAACTTCCATGGCTCGAATCTTTGAACCTAGGTCGAATTAGGTTAAAATAAGCTTAGATTCATGTTGCTTGTTGAAAGGTGATTCCAATGGTGTGGTTTTTGTGAAATTCTGGACGAAAATGTTCTTGAGCCTATGAATCCGTATGAACACGAAGAACAGTTAGGGTTTGTTTTCCAGAAAGGCGTTTGATCTTGTTTGAACGCTGTTTGCATGAGCTTCATGTTATAAGACCATGTATTGGACCACGTGTCCTGGTCCTTTAGTGAAACGGTGAGTTTCACACTGTAGCGCGCGCCAGGTTCAAAAATCCACTCCCTTCGATCCTTGGCGAGGACATTTCACATTTGGCCTTTTGCATTTTTATTTCATTTCACTCACATGTTCATGTAACACCTCAAAATTTGCCCTCCTCTCTTGGGACTAGCTTAACATATTGCATATCATTTTTTAGGTCATTAGGCATTGCATTTTGCATATTATGTGGCCACATTGAGCAAGTCATCCTCCTAGGTCTTGATCAGAAGATAAAGAGGTTGAGGTGCAAGCTAGGGTTTCATTGGATTGATCATTGGCCATCTGAGGATCGGTGCTTCAAATTAGGGTTTCATGGTTCTTCAAAGAGGTTGAGCTTTATCTTGGTAGCAATGGTACATCATCATCATCATGGTCTTGTCATCACCAAGAGATTCATTGAGCTTGATCATATGCCTTGGGATTAGGGTTTTGACCTCTGGTCAACCCTAATCATCTGCATTGTGCCAATCAGGGCTTGTCAAGGGGATGAGGTTTTCAATGGATATGGGGATCATCATATGGTTTCATTGAGCTTATGGAAGCTAGGGTTTCATCATTGACCCATTTCATCAGGAGTTTGAGGCTCTAGTTCATCTATGCCCAGCCAATTCATCTATCAGTCAGAAAAAGTCAACTGTGGTCAACTGTGCCTGAAATGATGGATTTGGAGGTGGGAGAGGGTTAGAGACACTTCATTCATGTCCAAACAAGTTTCATTTGACATTTCAAACATCAACAATGAAGAAAATAAAGTCAGATGAAAACTTTCCAAAAATAGAAAGTGACTTGTAATTGAAAATTGCCAAAAATGGAAAGGTTTTCACCTCAAAATTACATGTCCAAAAATGCTTCAAATGAAATTTTGTTCAACATGAAAGTTGAAGATCTTGCTCTCACCTTTCCAAAAAGTCCAAGAACATGGATTTCTCATTTGTGGTTGGCAAGTTATGGATTGATCATTGTCCAAAAAAGTTGAATTTCAAAGTTGCATAACTTTTGATTCACAAGGCCAAATGGAGTGAGACTTTTTTGAGCAAAATTCTTTTGATCCCCTCTATCCAAAACAAGCATTACCTGTCATGAGAACTCATCACATAAAAAGTCCATTTTTCAAGTGAACCAATTTTGAAGTTTGGAGGGAAAAAGGTCATTTTGAAAATTATTCATTGTTTTCACATAATTCCACTTGCATTGGCCTAGAAACCACATTTCTGATGTGAATTGGTACAGAAACCTGCACTGTTACATTGATTTTCAGGTGAAGGGTGAATTGGCCAAAATGCTAAAATGCACCAAAACTTGATTTCACTTAAACCATTGCATTTACACTAATTAGGATTAACAACATGTTTAACATCACATATATAAACATAATCCTAACTGTTTTCTGATTAACCATAACAGAATTGTGAATTCTAGATCTAGATCTCAAACTTTTTCATTTTTCTCTCAACTTGCTTCATCAATTTTCTTCATTCTTTTTGCCTTGCCTTCGATCAATTCATCATCTACATGCATTTTGGAAGCTAATTGAAGCAGGGAATCACCATTTTCAAGCCAAATCGTGGATTGTTGCATCAAGCTTCAACAATGGCAATTTGGATTTTCATCAAGATCGTGCACCATTAGCATCCAAACCTTGCTCCATTCAAGCATCAAGGAGCATCTGTTTTGCCTTGCCATAGCCTGAAACGCGCGAATTCATCACTGTGCTTCAATTAAGGTGAGTTTTCGACTTTGATGATTCTTGCAATGATATGTGTTTTGGATAGATCTTGCATAGTAGAATAATCTGCAATTGGAATCGTTGAATTTGAACTTTGATGCATGATTATGTTTTGATGCATGATTATGTTTTGGTTCGATTCTCTTAGATTAGGAGGAATTAGGTTAAATCAATTTGTGATTCATGATGTATGTTGAACAAGGATTCCAATGGTATATGATTTGTTGATTTTGGTGAGGATTTGTTCTTGAGCTATGAATGTATGAAGAACACATGATGAAGCTTGAAAAATTTCCAGAATGCTGATTTGTTGGTGTAAGCCCTAGAGGCCAATACTTTTGGTACTTGTATCGAATTATTTATTTATAATAAAAGCCATTTTCTTTATTATGGTTGATTAATAAAGTCCCTAGAATAGATAGTCCGTTTAATGTATTAAGTGTGACTTAATCATGAGAACACATTAAACATAAGGGCACTGTTCTTAAAGTATCCGTAGTCGAGCTTTAATGTGAAGTGGGATAACATTAAAGCATTAAGACTATTATGTTTGTAGACTGATGATCACATCTCATGGATCATGGATAAAGAGTTATCAAGTCTTAAACATAGGTATGAATATTAGGAGTAATATTTATACCGGATTGACCCGCTATGAGGATACTATATAGAAAGTTATGCAAAGTGTCATAAGTTATTCTCATGGTGATAATAGTGTATACCACTCTTCGACCTGAAACCACTATGGATCCTAGATGTAGAGTTGAGTGCTTTATTACTGATCCAACGTTATCCGTAACTGGATGATCATAAAGACAGCTGATGGGTACTCCACGAAGCATGCTGAGGGACATGAGTGTCCTAGATGGAATTTGCCAATCCTGCGTAACAGGATAAATGTCTATGGGCCCAATATTGAACTGGACAAGGGTGACACGGTCTATACCTTGTGTTCAATATAGACATAAGGGCAAAGGGGTAATTATACACATAATTATTATCACAGGAGGTTTTGTCAGATCACATGACATTTTTTGTGACTTGGGTAGTAGTGATGTGTTGCTAGATACCGCTCACTGTTTATTATGTTAAATGCGTGATTTAATATAATTGCCAACGTCGCGAAAACCTATAGGGTCACACACAAAGGACGGATTGATGAGAGATAGAATAATTAAGGAACATCGTAAGGTACGGTGTACTTAAGCTGAATACGAAATATGGTAAGGTACCAAATACTTAAGTGATTTTGGCATATTATGAGATATAGGCCAAAATGCACTTAAGTGGGCTTTTTGGCTTGAAGCCCACACAAGTGGTTCTATAAATAAAGCTCTTGTGCAGAAGCTTTGTATGGGAATACAACACAACTGAAGAGTTGGAATTTCGTATCTCTCTTTCTCTCACTCAAAGCCTTCATTCACAAACAGCTAGCACTGCGATTGAAGGAATCCGTTCGTGTGGACTGAGTAGAGACGTTGTCATCATTCAACGTTCGTGATCGCCCCGTGGATTTGCTTCAAAGGATTCGATCATTATCAGAGATCTGCACCAAAGGTTTGAATCGCCACAAGAGGTAACGATTCTATCACTGATCATGCTCATTCGTAAGGATCACTAATGGAGGAATTTTTAAATTCCGCTGCGCCTTGTAAGGCAATTCTCCATCATGATTTTGATCCAGTTTTTCGCTACTGTACATGTTGTTGGTGTTAGCGCGCCAGGATTTCAAATAGGAACACGCTTCGATTCTAGCTTCAGCACTTTTTCATTTTGCCTTTTCCATTTTTTTTCTCATATGCCTTTACATGTACATGCCATTCCACATGCATTTTTTATTTTCTTCACTCATAAAAAAAATCATATCTCATGAAATAATTGTCCAAATTAACTGAAATTTTTTCCACCATGATCCTTGTAATCTCTAGTATTTTTTGGTGATTTTTGTGGAAATTGTGCACGTGTGATTTTTGGAATGGCCTAGGGTTTGCTCATACATGTCATTTGTTGCACCTTGCTTGGTATTTTGATCATGAAATGATGATGCTTAATTGGAAATTCCTGAAATTTTGTGTGCATGATCTAGACATCTTAAGGAGCATTTTGGTATGTAGTTTGTGATTTTTGAGTTCCTGGATTGTGAGATATGCTATGATCTTTGGAGGTGTGACAATTTGTGTCACACCATTTCTTGTGCAACTTCATGATTTTTGTTACCATGCCATATGAACTTGAAATGACCTGAATTTTTGCATGTTGGATCTTCTGGATGTTTAGCTTGAATATGAATTTTTGTGGATTTTTGGAATGCATTTCCTATTTGTTTGAGAATTTCTCCTCTGTTTGTCCAATTGTGAACTTTTTGTGAGTCATGATCTCATATGTTTTGTGAAATTCTGGTGGTTTATTGGATGGACTTGAAATTTGGCATGTGTATTATAGACATCTTGAAGTGTGCCATGGCTTTGATTTGGCTCATTTATCATGTTCCTACTCTGTTTTATGATTGCTTGAAGTTGATGCATGTTTTGGTGCCTTGTATGAGCTGGTTTGAACATGCCTTGACTTTATGAATTTAATTGACTTGCTTCCCTTTGTCCAAATGGCCTGAAATTTGGTGTGTAGATCATGTTGTTAATGCTGTTTAGACATGAATGTTTTGGGAATTTATTGAAATGTTTGTGAATTGATTTGAATTGGATCTTTCTGTTTGGTCCTATGAGGTTCTAAATTACATGCTTTGTACTCTTTGCTTCATGAAATGATAATGGTTGATGATATGAATGTGAGACCACCTGGATTTGATTCTTATTTGATTGAACTTGATTTTTGATGAGTTTCATGTTCTGTTTTGGTTTATTGCTCTCATTTTGACCCTAGTCTTGTACTAGTGGTTTGTGTTCTCACATTTGAGCTTTGTTTCAGGTCAAAGAGCACAATTGCTTATGCTTGATGATGTGCACTCAATTGGGATTGGTTTATTGCTTGTTTATGACTAACCTTGAGTTTGTTTTGTAGGTATTGAGATTTATGCTTAGGCCTTGTGGCTTGCACCTATGTGCATTGATGCTTGTTATCTGCTTGTGTTGTGGACTTGTAATTTTCTGTTTGACTTTTGTTTGTCTGGTATACTGATTATGTTGGATTGATTTCAGGTACCTTAGTTGCTATAGTTCATTGTGAAATTGCTTGTGCTGTTGCTTGGTTGTATAAACCAATTGAGGTAGAATTTCTTTTCTCCATGTAGTCTGGAAGACCTGGCCTGTTACTTGGCCAGGCACCTGTCTGAAGTCCTCCTTAAGAGGCAATGCCTGTGATTGTTTATTTTTGTCCCCAAGCAGGAAAAGACCTTGATTAAGGCAATTGGCAGATACAAGAGATGTGCAATCCATCTCCTGCTATTCTTGTTGAGTCATCCCTCTGCTCACACAACTGGTGTTGATGCATTGTGGATCCTAACCCAAGATCCTTGTACAGTTGTACAGTTGAGTCAGAGTCATAAGTGTTGAAGGGTTCCCACTTTCTGAACCCACACTTCTTTGTCTGAAGCTCTCCCAGGCCAGGGATAAGAGCTGTGAGGCACACCCCTCACTTCCTATTTCATCTGCTTCACCCTGACTCTCAATGTCAGGGTTAAGAGCTAATATCACCTGATACAGTTGGTTTGCTTTTGCAGCCTAACCCTTTGTTTGAGCCCACTTTGTCTGGATATAGTGTGTGCTAATTGTGAATGTTTGCTTTGTTTTGATTATGCTTGCATGCTTTGCTTTACCTGTTTAGGATTAGCTTGCTGCCTGTGCAAGTTAGGATAGAAACCATAACTTAGGGATGATATGCATGATAACATCTAGGCTCGAGTCCAGCTCCCTAGTAGTGTGTCTCCCTTTGTATCTGGTTAGAATTTCTTTCCCTGTTAAGGGGAACTACGTCGCCCTGATCCTCATACCAGATGAGGTACGTAGGCAGGAGACCGTGCGAGATCTCTCCGGGCACCCTTTTTCTTTTTGTGTGTGTTTGCTTGACAGTTGCTAGGCTCGAGTTTCCGACTCCTTAGTAACTTGTTGCTTGTTTCTTCTCGTGTGTGTTAGGAGACGGATGTAAGCCCAACAATTGGCATTCCGTATCCTCTTGTTGTATGCTTGGAGTCCGGTATAAGTCCATCAAGTGGCATCTGGTTTCCAGTGTGGGTTTGTTTGGTTCGGAAGCCGATGTAAGTCCAGCGACTGGCGTTCGGGTTCCATGTTTGCCTTGTGTGCGTGTGTTTTTTTTCGGCGTGCGTGAGCCGAACTACGGTAGCTCTGATTCTCGTTCCAGACGAGATACGTAGGCATAGGATGCGATATCCTAGCGAGCCCTCTCCCCTCTTCCTCCACCTGTGTTGTCTTCGTGTGTGTGTGTGATGTTTGTTTTAGCAACCTTTTTCTATCGTTTGAGCGTGGATCCCGTCGAGTACGACGGATGCGTAGGGGTGCTAATACCTTCCCTTCGCATAACCGACTCCCGATCCCATTCTCTTTGGTCGCGAGACCATGCTTTTCCCAGGTTTACTTCGAGCGTTTCCTTTCCCTCTTTGGGATAAATAACGCACAGTGGCGGCTCTGTTTGTTTTTGTTTCAGTCCGTCGGTTGTTTTTCGCGGATGCGACAGCTGGCGACTCTGCTGGGGACAAGAAGTTGACCTGTTGCTGGTCCATCTTCCTTAAGCGAGTCTCTCCTAGCGTTCTAGGATAGTTTAGGTTGCTTGTGCCGCTTTATTTATTGCATTGATTATTATGTTGTGTATATATTTGCATAAATGTTTGCATGCATCATACTATCATGTTGTCGTCCTCTGTGCAGGTGGTTCCTCTGTTTTGGGGTGGGTGTTCTGAGTGGGGCTAAAACCCAGGCCCGAGTATACACCTAGGATTAGTGTGGTCTCACGTTCCTCATTTGCTTTATCAGCATATTGTTGTAACGTGACATACCACAAGCCGGACGAGGTTCATTTGATAGTGCCCTTCCTTTGTGGAGTATCCACTTTGGTTGTGTCACTTCATCTGAACTATTGACTTCGGTGACCGTTCTTTCCCGGATCTTTGGTTTAGACGATCTCAGGAGAGCTACAATGGCACACCCGAAAGGGCAAACCCATTGAGTATCTTTGCCCGATTGTCGAAACTACTATCCGCCTTAGGATGACCTGATTAGAATTTACCTGTGAGGGGAGGGTGATTCTTACAGATGCATGTTCAGATGGTGACTTTGATGGTGACTATTGGTTCCATTGATCAGAGTCCTATTTATAAGTTGGATTTGTGGATTTATTTCCGAGACGCCGGAGTGCTGTCCGTGTTATTTGTCAGTGGGGATCCGTTTATTTCAGGATTCCCCGGGCCGATTCAGAGGATTGTGGTTATCTGCGCAGAGATTGTCTGGTGATGATGATGATGTATCTGTCTTCCGTTTATTTCGGAACCCTTGAGTTGGATTTGTGGTTACATATTCCCTCAGATGGTTATGATCAGTTCAGAGATCAGGGCTGTGACTCAATGCAACAGTTGATCAGATGACTTGGAGGATGGCACAATGCATTGCATTCATTCATTAGCATCATCACATTTTGCATTTATCTGCATCTAACACATGTTTATCCATATGCAGGGACATTTTTTATTGAGATCCTGGTTGAGAGACTTTCTTTGCTCAGATATGAGGACCGGTTTGAGAGACGATGTTGTCTACAGTTTCTTCAACCCAGAGATTTATGAGTTGAGAGATATGATAGCATTGATCACACCCGACCATGTGGGGATGTTCAGAGAGGCATACGGTGGTATTCTGAAGATGGCTTTCAGACTCACTGACGGCGACAGGAGCGCGATTCATACTCTTCTCCAGTTCTATGACCTGGGTCTGAGATGTTTTGTGTTCCCGGACTATTTGTTGGGGCCTCTGATGGAGGACTATGCCAGCATTTTGGGTATGCAGATCCGAGATCAGGTTCCTTTCTGTGCCATTAGGGGAGAGCCTGACATCCTTGGGATTTCTCGTGCTCTTTATTTGAGCCCGGAGGTGACCAAGGGGGTTTGAAGGAGAAAGGAAAATTACCGGGTTTTCATTTGAGTTTCTTGGAGGCCAAGGCCAAGGAACATGCTGCTGCGGGTAATTGGAAGACGGTCTGTGCTTTGATTGCTGTAAGCATTTATGGTGTCATCCTGTTTCCTAATCAGAAGAGTTTTGTGGACCATAATGCTATCAGATTGTTCATACAGAGGAACCCTATTCCTACTCTGATTAGAGATGTCTATTACTCGGTTCATAACAGGAACGAGAAGCGGCGTGGGGGTTTGATCCGATGTTGTGCTCAGATGTTATTCAAATGGTTTATGGGGTATTTGCCTTCCCGAGGTGCTTTTGTTTCTCTTGATCCAACGGTCAAGTGGTCGGTCAGATTGATGGGTTTGCGGGCCGCTGATATAGCTTGGACTCATAACGGTATGGCTGGACGGGATTTCATATATAGCTGTGGGAGTTTTCCCAATGTGCCTCTCATAGGAGTTCAGGGTTGCATTAATTACAATCCAACGCTTCTTAGGAGACAATTGGGGTTTGCTATGGAAGTTCCTCCTCTCGAGTGCGAGATTCAGGAGTCCTTCTACTTCCCAGTTGAGGGCAATCAGGCCAAGTTGAGGCAAGTGGCTGGGTCATGGCATAACATTCAGAGAAAGGGTAAGGTTCCTTTTGGCAAGGTCAACAGCCGGTCTTTTCCTCTATTCGATGATTGGCTTCAGAAGAGAATTGAGATCACACATCTACCATTTCCAGGAGGTGATCCTTGGTGTCCTATGATTGAGGGTCCGCGTTCTTCTGTCAGTATGGAAGAATTCCTCGAGATGAAGAGAGCCAGAGATCAGTTGCTTGCAGAGAAAGCTGAACTGGAGATGAGTGTTGCTCGGATTCAGATGTCTAATCATGAGATCAAAGTAAGGATGGAAGATCAAGACAAACGACATGCCCTGGAAGCAAAGCGTTTTGAGATGGATACTGCCTACTATGGAAAGATCAGCCAAGCCTTAGCGTCATCCACAAGGGAGCACGACTTCACTAAGGAGAAGCTAGCCAGAGCTGCAAAGGTCATCGAAGATGAGAAGAGGAGGCAGATCCTTGTGAAGACCCAGAAAGAAGATAGAGTTAGAACCCTTATCGCTGAGTGGGAGGCAAAGCTGAAGATTAAGGAAGCAGAGAACGTGAAGATCATTGCTGAGAGGGATCATTATATCGCCGAGAGAGATCATTACATTGCTGAGAGAGATCATTACTTCAGGCAGATGAAGATTCACCAGAAGGAGGTGGGGAGATTACAGCAGGAGAACACCAAGCTCAGGTTCGCCACAGAGTTCGCGAAGATGGTTGATGATATAGGGCCTTCTGTGGGACCCTCATCGGGCTAGCCTTTCTTATTTTTGTGGATTACCGTCAGGCCTGTTGACGGAATTCACTTGCTTGTATTTCCTTTCTGATTCTGGAGAATTGTATTTGACTTGTATCAGCTTTGATGTATGACTATGGCACTTATTGTGCATTTTGCTATGTGATGATTGGTTTCATTCAGTGATCGATATTCAAGCTTTATTTGCTTTACCGTATGCACTCACACGGCACACACATGGTTGGGGGTATTTTGCTAAATCATATATCTCTGATCTGTATGATGAAATCAAATGTTGAATATCAGAATATTGCTGCCAGATTATTATTTGTCTCGATGAAGCCAGGATCGAGAGACAAAGTGTTCCCCATGTGGATAAACACTGCATTCATGCATGATCATAATAACGTGTTTTTATTTTGCAGGTATCAGTTCTAACGTGCTTGATTGTTTCAGGAATCATTGCTCGTGCTCGTAGAGTTGTACCTTTGCACTCAACACGCCCGCACAGATATTTCACTCGACGCAATACTCCCAGACTGATGGATCTCCCTAACACAGATATTCTCGAGCTGAAGGACAAGATGAGCGAACTGATCAACATCATGCAAGGGTTTGCAGTTGGTCAGAAAGCGCTGGCTGACAAAGTTGAGAAGCTCGAGCGGGCTTCTGCTGCTAATAGTGGTGTTAACCTGGATGGTGTCTCCAACCAGGGGCTGGGTGGTTCTCGAGACGGCGGAAAGAGAGCGACTGTGGGTATAGTGAATAATAATGCTGCTACAGGTGGTCAACCTGGTCCGATGGGTCATAACATGAAAGACAGTCTATTCCCGCCATTTTTCGGGGTTGAAGATGACAGAGAGGAAGACAGGGAAGCTGATCAGTTTTCCATGCACAACGAGCCGTTCGGCCAGTATGGTGCCCAACCACAGAATAAGGAGATTCAGTTGCTGGCTGAAAAGATCAGAGCTTTGGAAAGCTATGCCACTCCTGGGGTTGTCAACATGTCAAATATGGGGCTAGTTGAGGGGATTGTGATCCCACAGAAATTTAAAGCGCCCGCTTTTGATAAATACAACGGAAGTTCCTGCCCAGAGACTCATCTGCAAGCATTCGTCCGTAAGATCTCTGCATACACTATGGACCAAAAGCTGTGGATGTACTTCTTCCAAGACAGTTTGTCTAGAGGCTCCCTGGAGTGGTACACCAAGCTTAAGTCGTCTGATATCAAGAGCTGGCAGGATCTTGGTGACGCTTTCTTTAAACAGTATCAGTTCAACGCTGATATGGCCCCGAGTCGTACCCAGCTGCAGGGTATGTCTCAGAAGAATAACGAGGGGTTTAAAGAATATGCTCAGAGGTGGAGGGAGTTGGCTGCCAGAGTGCAACCTCCACTGGTGGACAGGGAGATGTCTGATCTCTTTATGGGTACCCTGCAAGGGGCGTTTGCTGAGAGGATGGTCGGCTGTCCGGTCACAAACTTTGCGGACATTGTGGTAGCTGGAGAGAGGATAGAGAGCTGGCTGAAGCTCGGAAAGATTCAGGGTAATGCTTCGTCTTCAGGATCGAAGAAGCCCTTCGATAATGGCCAGAGGAAAAAAGAGGGTGATACCAGTGCGGTCTATGCTCAGAGAGGACCCAGTAGGGATCGTTACTTCCAGCACACTGCTGCGGTAACTATTCCCGCTGACAGTCAGCCTGCACAACAGCAGCAACAACCTCAACAACAGCGTCAACCGTTTCAGCAGAGGCCTCAGAGGGCTGGCTACCAGGTCAGGGGAAGAATGAACGACCGACAGTTCGACAGGCCACCTGTGACTTACTCCTTTTTGTTAAAGAAGTTGACAGATCTGGGGTTGGTACAGTTAAGAACTCTGGCACCTTTGAGACCTGATCAGAGGCCAGCCAATTATGATGAGAATGCAAAATGTGAATTTCACTCAGGTGCACCCGGACACAACATAGAGAACTGCAAAGCTTTTAAGCACGTGGTTCAAGACCTGGTGGATTCGAAAGCAATCAACTTTGCACCTTCTCCGAACGTTAATGCTAATCCCATGCCCGCGCATGGTCAAAGGGGGGTGAATGCAGTCTCTGAGGAGAACAGGATTGGGCTGTTGTCTGTTGATCAGTTGAAGACTCCTCTGGCTGAGGTCAAGAGGCAGTTGTTGTTGAATGGGGTTTATCCGGGCTGTGATGATGATTGTGCTGCGTGCACTATTTCTGTTGAGGGGTGTATACTATTGAGAGAAACTGTCCAAAGGCTGATGGACGAAGGAAGTGTTCGGGTTGAGAAGAAGGTTGATATGGGAAAGGATGAGGTCTCCACCATAACAATTTACTTTCATCCGGTGGATTTGTCAACTCTAGCTGAAGCGGCTCCAGTTACCATCACGGTACCTGGACCAATTCCGTATGACAAAGATGATGTCGTGCCATGGCATTATGGTGGAGAAGTGTACTGCAATGGAGAGAAGGTAGAGGATCAAGCTGCAGGTGAAACCACCGTTTCAAAGGTGGATAATGCCGGTACCAGTGGTTTCACTCGCAGTGGAAGACTGTTTGCTCCTGATGCGTTGAGGAGAGAAGAAGGGGAAAAAGAGAAAAAAGAAAAGGCCGAGGCTTTAGCCAGGGCGAAAGGAAAACAAGTGATTAGTGAAGGTACTCCAGTAGTGACGCCGGCGCCTGTGGGGTCGGAACAAAAGCTTGATGATGATGCAGAAGAATTCTTAAGGATCATCAAGAAGTCTGAGTACAAACTTGTGGACCATTTGCAGCAGACTCCTTCCAAAATATCAATTCTGTCGTTGTTATTGAGCTCTGAGGGGCATAGAGAGGCTTTGATGAAAATTCTGAAGAAAGCCTATGTTCCTCAAGAGATAACAATCAACCAGTTGGAGACAGTGGTGTCTAATGTGCATGCCATCCATGGGCTGGGATTTACCAATATGGATCTAACTGTAGATGGGAGGAATCACAACCGGGCATTACACATCGCAATGGAATGTAAAGGGGCCGTGCTTTCGCATGTGCTGGTTGATACCGGCTCCTCATTGAATGTGTTGCCAAAGAAAGCTCTGGCCAAGCTGAACTGCGAAGGATTGATCCTGACGCCCACTGATCTGATAGTGAGGGCCTTTGATGGGTCAAAGCGGGCTGTATTCGGAGAGGTTGAGCTTCCGGTGAAGATAGGCCCAGAGGTGTTTAAGTCTGTTTTCTATGTCATGGATATTCAGCCGGCATACAGTTGCCTGTTGGGTCGCCCATGGATCCATGCTGCTGGGGCAGTGACCTCGACTTTGCACCAGAAGTTGAAATATATCTGGGAAGGGCCGGTTGTCACCGTGTGCGGGGAAGAAGACATCTTTGTCAGCCACCTTTCATCTTTCAAGTACGTTGAGATGGACGGCGAAATATGGGAGACGCCGAGTCAGGCATTCGAAACCGTTAAGGTAGAGAATGCTCTGTTTGCAAAAGAAGAGGAAAAACCGTCCATATCTTCGTACAAGCAGGCCGCTGAGGTGGTGAAGAATGGAGAGGCTCCTGGTTGGGGTAGGATGATGGATATCTCCGCCAAGAAAGACCGCTTCGGAGTGGGGTATCAGCCGAACAGAGGCTCGTCAGGACAAGGCAGAGGACGCCGTACGTCAGTCACATTCACTAGTGCCGGAATGCTGGATCCGGATCACATCTGCATGATGGGTGATGAAACTGATAGTGACTGTGAAATTGACCGATGGATAAAGTCGTGCGCACCAGGGATGGGAATCCAGAACTGGAAGGCTGAAAAGATCATCACGGTCACTCTGCTCGAAGAGTAATAATTTCTGTTTTTTCAATTTTATTTGCATGAAAGCCATACGTGTTGCCCGATACGTAATGGTTCATTGTAAGGGCCACCTCATGTTTCATTTTGCAAAATTTTGCATTATCAATAAATGGATGTTTTTCAGTTAAAAGCGGTGTTCCCTGTTTTTCATTTATTTTTGCAGTTTAAAAATAAAAACAAAATAAAAATGGCAATGTTTTCATTTTTCTTTTCAATTTGTCTCGCTCCGGTTCTAAAGCAGTGCATGAATCCATATTCATGCAGATGCGATCATTCGCCGGATCTCATTGATGACAATCCTGTTACACCCTTGTATGACTTCGACAATCCAATCTATCATGCCGAAGAAGAAGACGAAGAAGATTGTGAACTGCCAGGGGAATTAGCCAGGTTGTTGAAACAAGAGGAGAAGGTGATTCAGCCGCATGAAGAGCAAGTTGAGGTTGTGAATCTGGGTACCGACGAGGTCAAGAAAGAAGTGAAGATCGGGGCTGCTTTGGAGGAAAGTGTCAAGAGCAGAATGGTGGCGTTGTTGAAAGAGTATGTCGACATCTTTGCCTGGTCTTATCAAGATATGCCAGGGTTGGATACCGATATCGTTGTACACAAGCTACCGTTGAGAGCAGATTGTCCTCCAGTGAAGCAGAAGCTGCGCAGAACTCGACCTGACATGGCGATGAAAATTAAGGAAGAAGTGCAGAAGCAGTGGGATGCTGGTTTCCTTGCTGTCACTAATTATCCGCCGTGGGTTGCGAATATTGTGTCAGTCCCGAAGAAAGATGGAAAAGTAAGAATGTGTGTGGACTACCGAGATCTGAATAGAGCTAGTCCGAAAGATGATTTCCCACTACCTCACATTGATGTGTTGGTAGACAATACAGCTCAATTCTCGGTGTTTTCCTTCATGGATGGCTTTTCTGGCTATAATCAAATCAAAATGTCGCCAGATGATATGGAGAAAACAACGTTCATTACACCGTGGGGTACCTTTTGTTACAAGGTGATGCCATTCGGTCTCAAGAACGCCGGTGCTACTTATCAGAGGGCCATGGTGACTTTGTTTCATGATATGATTCATCATGAAATTGAATGCTATGTTGATGACATGATAGCAAAGTCCCAAACAGAAGAGGGGCATTTGGTAGATCTGGCCAAGTTGTTCGACCGGCTGAGACAGTTCAGACTGAGGTTGAATCCGAATAAGTGCACTTTCGGAGTGCGGTCCGGTAAATTGCTGGGGTTCATTGTAAGTGAGAAAGGAATCGAGGTTGATCCTGCAAAAGTAAAAGCAATAAGAGAAATGCCTGAACCGAGAACAGAGAAAGAGGTTCGTGGTTTCTTAGGTAGATTGAACTACATTTCACGGTTCATATCTCATCTAACAGCCACGTGCGAACCGATTTTCAAGTTGTTAAGAAAAGATCAAACGGTCAGGTGGAATAATGATTGCCAAGCGGCATTTGAAAAGATAAAAGAGTATTTGCAGGAGCCTCCGATTCTGATGCCTCCTGTGGAGGGACGACCGTTAATTCTGTACTTGACAGTCCTCGAGGGGTCTATGGGGTGTGTATTGGGGCAGCATGACGAGTCTGGTCGAAAAGAGCATGCCACATACTACCTTAGCAAAAAGTTTACCGACTGTGAAACAATCAAGTATATGCTGGTTCAGTATATGCTGGTTCATATGCTGGTTCATACCACTTTATTGATTTCCAAGATGGATCCAATCAAGTACATTTTTGAGAAGCCAGCATTGACCGGACGGGTTGCGAGGTGGCAAATGATTTTGACCGAATATGATATCCAGTATACCTCTCAGAAGGCAATAAAGGGGAGTGTATTGTCTGATTACCTCGCCCAACAACCTATTGAGGATTATCAACCAATGAAGTTTGAATTCCCTGATGAGGACATCATGTTTCTCAAATCGAAAGATTGCGAGGAACCAATCCCGGAGGAGGGGCCAGACCCTGAATCCGAATGGATTCTGATGTTTGATGGGGCCGTTAACGTGAATGGAAGCGGTGTTGGTGCTGTTTTGGTTACGCCGAAAGGATCCCATATTCCTTTTGCTGGCCGGCTAACATTTGAGTGCACCAACAACGTGGCTGAATATGAAGCTTGCATCCTGGGGATCGAAGAGGCGATTGATTTGAGGATCAAGAACCTTGTCATATATGGAGATTCAGCTCTGGTTGTAAATCAGGTTAACAGAAAATGGTATACGCATCAATCTCATTTAGTTCCATATCGAGACTATACGAGGAGATTGTTGACGTTTTTCACCAAGGTGAAGATGCATCATGTGCCTAGAGAAGAGAATCCTTTGGCAGATGCTTTGGCTACCCTGGCTGCCTTGATTAAGGTACAGTGGTGGAATCGGTTCCCCAGCATTGAGGTGGGTCGTCTGGATAGACCAGCTTATGTGTTCGTTGTTGACACAGCACCTGATGATGAGAAGCCGTGGTATTACGATATCAAGCGCTATCTAGAAACTCAAGAGTATCCTGAGGGAGCATCGAAGAAGGACCGAAAGACTCTGCGGAGGTTGGCCATGGTGTTCTACTTGAATAAGGATGGGGTTTTGTACAAGAGGAATTTTGATTGGGTCTTGCTCAGATGTGTTGATGATAAAGAAGCAAGCCAATTGATGAAAGAGGTTCACGAAGGATCGTTCGGTACCCATGCCAGTGGGAATGCGATGGTAAAGAAGCTGCTGAGAGCAGGTTATTACTGGATGACAATGGAGGCCCAATGTTTCAATTTCGTGCGGAAGTGTCATAAATGCCAGATTTATGCTGATAAGGTGCACGTGCCTCCAAATCCGTTGAGCTTAATGTCGTCTCCGTGGCCGTTCGCTATGTGGGGCATTGATATGATTGGGAAGAATGAGCCTACGGCTTCGAATGGGCATCGGTTCATATTAGTGGCTATTGATTACTTCACCAAGTGGGTCGAAGCAGCCTCTTATACGAACGTGACGAAGCAGGTCGTTGCCAGGTTTCTCAAGAGAGACATCATTTGCAGATATGGGGTTCCCGAAAGAATCATTACTGATAATGGTTCCAATTTGAATAATAAGATGATGGCAGAACTGTGTCGGGAATTCAAGATTGAACATCACAATTCTTCTCCCTATCGTCCGAAGATGAATGGGGCGGTTGAGGCAGCCAACAAAAACATAAAGAAGATTGTGCAGAAAATGGTGGTAACCTATAAAGACTGGCATGAGATGTTGCCGTTTGCATTGCATGGGTATCGAACTTCGGTACGTACATCTACTGGGGCAACGCCTTTCTCGTTGGTATATGGAATGGAAGTTGTGCTACCGGTTGAGGTTCAGATTCCCTCTCTGAGAGTCCTAATGGATGTGAAGTTGCAAGAGGCGGAATGGGTAAGGACCCGGTATAAAGAGTTGAGCCTGATTGAGGAAAAGAGGCTGGCAGCCATTTGTCATGGGCAGTTGTACCAGCAACGGATGAAGCGTGCTTTTGACAGAAAGGTGCGACCTCGTGTGTATCACGTAGGTGATATGGTGCTGAAAAGGATCCTTCCTCCTCAAAACGATCGTAGGGGCAAATGGACACCCAATTATGAAGGTCCATTCGTGGTCAAGAAGGTTTTCTCTGGCGGAGCCTTGTTGTTAACGACCATGGATGGCGAGGATTTTCCATCCCCTGTGAATGCGGATGCAGTTAAAAAATACTTCGTGTAAAGAGACCCGCTGGACGAAAAGAATAAAATAGTCCAGGCAAAAATGGGCATCCCGGCTAACCAAAAAACAGAAAGAAAAGGTTCGGGCAAAAATTAGGGATAAAATGAAAAAATGTACGCCCGGCAAGTCGAAAACCTGAAAAGGCGACTTGGGCAAGAAAGGGTATCCCGGTGGACTGAAAACCTAAAAGGGCGGTCCAGGCAAAAGAGGGATTGAAACGAACAACTGCGTCCGGCATGATCCTTTGCACTTTGGTTAAAGCATCATGGATAATACCCGGTGGGGATCAATCAGAATCGTCTTGTTCAGAAGGCAGAAAGCACGGAGAGTCTGAGGACATTAGGATAGATTTTTTCCTTTTGTGCGCAATTACCTCTTTTCAGGAATTGCTTCCTTTGTATTGCTCAATTTGAGCCACACTTTTCAATCAATAAAATGCATATTCAGTCAAATAATTTTGTTTTTGTTTTTCATTACCGCTTTGATTGCAAAAACATCCGATTATTGTTGATAAAGAATCTTGCATTTTAAGACGTACAGGTCCCTTCCAATACATGTTTATAAGATTGAAAACTTGAAATCTTATTCGGAAGGTTGAGCGACCCAAGTGTTGAAATCTTGACACGCCTGGGGCATGGTTTTATCTAACGATCTCTTTTGCAGGTACTGTTAGGTATTTTCACTCACTTGCAGGTGGTGATGTGGAAGCTGTTGACAAAACAGTCCCCATGGAGTCCAATCAGGGACGAATGGATAGAAGAACGGTGAAGAGACGACGACGAGACGTACGACGATCCTTGAGAGTTAATCAAGAAGACTCTTCAAAGTCTGAAGATTGAAAAGTATGTGTAAATCCCAGGAGTTCGTTCTCCGTCGAGTACGGAGCGGTTTGGAATACAAGATGATGGAGCAGAAAATGTCCAGACGAGTCTGGGAGTTTTCAAAATTGGAATGCTGACAATGGATAAGAACGGTGAATGCCAGGGTTCGACGAGTCGACGGGTGTTCAGTACCAGAATTTCCTTATCTCTCCAAGCAGAGTCGTGAGGACTAATTCCCCAGCAGATCCAAGGTCTGTGGCTTCCCTAGCAGGGTCAGGATGGTTATCCCCAGCAGGTTTCAGATTGATGCTGCCCCAGTCGCCAGGTCTGGAGGTTGCTCTTTCCCAGCGGAGGTATCTGTGAGGGTTTCCCAAGCAGAGTCGGGATTGTTATATCCCCAGCAAGTCAAAGACTGTTGTACCCCCACAGAGCGTTGGTGATTTCTTCCCCAGCGGTGTCCCCAAGCGGACCGGGTGCAAAGGAGGTTTTTCCCCAGCGAGGGTTGCCTTTTTCCCAGCAGCAGTATTATTCCCCAGCAGGGTGGAGATTGGAGTGATGGCGAGTTCCTCAGCAGAGTGTCTCGAGCGCCCCAGAAGAGTCCCTTGAGGGGGATACTTTTTATACATTCATCATGTAGATAAGCATAACATATTGTATAATGAATCGCGTAGCATTTCCATAATTATGGAGCATTACGCAGAAAAATCAATCATGCATCATATTGCAAGCATGAGCTAGTCTCAGACCGTGGTTATCATTTGAGAAGTGGTTGCCTGAGGGTGAAGGTGTTGCTCCGAGGAGTTTGGCACCGTTTTTTATCAACAGTACTTCCCCAGTAGTGCGATACTGGAGAAGATTCCTGTTGTGCGAAACAGGAATGGGAAGATGTTACTCTGAGGAGTCTAGCATCATGATGTCAGATTAGCAATGTTTTCCAGTAGTGCGATACTGGAGGAAACTTTTCCGTCGGACAGAGATGGAAATGTTACGCGATCAGCGCGACTCAAGCCGTGGTTACCGTTTGAGATTTAGTTTCACCGGATGGTGAAGGTGTTACTCTGAGGAGTTTAGCATCATGACGTCAGATCAGCAATGTTCCCCAGTAGTGCGATACTGGAGGAAATTTTTCCGTCGGACGGAGATGGAAATAAAATCAAAGGACGTTACGCGATCAGCGCGACAATCGGGGTTCAAATGGAGAAAGGGAAATGTTGAGGCATTTTCTGGAGATCGGGGTTCAAATGGAGAAAGGGAAATGTTGAGGCATTTTCTGGAGAGTGGGGTTCAAATGGAGATTGGAGTTGAAGATTATATCCGGGATGAGGTCCTCAGGATTATCTTCTGTTCATGTGTCACCTTAGACTTTGGCTGAGGCCAATGGAGGTCGTTATGGGTGTCTTCTGAGGAAGAGATGCACATGTTACCTTCCTTTTGTGAAGGTGTACCCTCTGATATGTCGCCCTCAGAGTGGTGTTTGGTGTTATTTCCGACGTTGCCAGCGGAATTATCACAAGAGATTGGAGAGCGGGGTTCAAATGGAGAAAGGGAAATGTTGAGGCATTTTCTGGAGAGCGGGGTTCAAATGGAGAAAGGGAAATGTTGAGGCATTTTTTGGAGAACGGGGTTCACAATGGCGATCACAAGTTATCGTCAGGCGACTGGGGTTCAAATGGAGAAGGGGGTTCATTATTTTGGCAAACAAGATGTCGGGGTTCAAATGCAGTGATCTGGGATCATTTGCGCGAAAGAGAAAATTTTCGGGGTTCAAGAAAAGCATTAAAAAGAGATGATAATTGTAGCAACCTGAAAAATACAGTGCGCGAAAAAACAACCGGCGAAAGAAAAAGACAGAAGAGTCGCCACCGTGCGTTATTCATCCCAAAGGAGGGAAAGGAAACGCTCGAAGTAAACCTGAAAAGAGGAAAGGACAAGACGGTCTCGCAACCAAATCTTGGGTTCGGGAGTCGGTTATGCGAATGGAAGGTATTAGCACCCCTACGCATCCGTAGTACTCTACGGGATCCACTTTTGTGGTTTTTGTCTAAAGGGTGTGGGTTTATCTTGTGCTGTTTGCCAAAAAAAAAAAAAAAAAAAGGGTTAAATGAAAATGACTCGCGCGGATGTTGCATCCACTGCATACGTATCTCATCTGAATATGAGAATCAGAGTCTTCGTATCTCGGCTGACCTATGGGTTGGGGGATGTGTGCTCGCTAAGACATCGCGTCTTATGCCTACGTATCTCATCTGGAATGAGAATCAGAGCAAGCCGTAGTTCGGCTAACTACGGGGTTATGGATTGGGTTTTGGACGAACGACGTTACTACGCAATCTACCGGATGCTCGACCTTTGGAGACTTACTCGCCTGTAGTAGAAGGAGTAAACGTGTTGCTTTGGGTTTTAGGGTTTGGGATGCTCGAGGGCAAACGGGCAGTCCTTGACGAAGGAACCGCGCTACCTGCAGGGATATGAATACAAAACACAAAACATGTATCTCAAAGTAAAATGCCACCAAGGGGCTCAAACATTGCCTCCTATCGAGGTCTTCCAGCTAAGAAAAGCGATAAAGTACGAGAAAGGGAAAGAATTACCACACGGATAAAGATCCGAAGCTATAGCAGTTAAAGGAGCAAGAAACCCTGAAATCTCTCCAGCTGGACCGTCAAAAGAAATCAGTCAACACGAATAATCAGAATAAAACTCCAGGGGGTATCCCACAAATAAAGTGGGAAACCACGCGAGTGTCTCTGCGAAAGCCATGTGAGCCCTCACAAAACTCGACAAAGGGTTAGAGCAGCAGGATGAAATCAAGAGAAAACAATGCCATGGAAACACAAGACAGGTTAGAATAAACAAAATGGGGTAACCCAGAGTTGCCCCTAAATCAAAATGTAACCACATGAATAATTCCATCAAAATTCACAAAAGGCTCACAAAAAAGGTATCAAATTCACCCATAATACCTCATACATTTAGAGCATTCAAATAAAAGGCATAAAGATGATGGATATAGGGCAAACCTGATTGGAGAGCTTGATTGAAATTGAGTTGCACCCGTGAGGTTTACAAGTTGAGTTCCCTTCAGGGTTTGGAGGTTGCTCTGAACTCTGTTGGCTTTTCTCTCACTATCTTTTTCCTCAGGGTTTTGTTCCAAGGAAACCTCAGAGTGTTTTGCTTCTCTTCCTTCTTTCTCCAGTGAATCTCCCAGTGTAACTCCTCTACTGAAACTTCAGTATTTATAGACTGATTTTCGTGGGTAATGGGCTCAAATGAGGGAGACCCAAGTCCAAAATAATTTGTTATATTTTATTTATTTATTTTATTTATTTATTTAATTAATTAATTAATTAATTAATTAAATAAAATTTTTTTTTTTTCGTTTTTTTTTTTCGTTTTTTTTTTTTTTCAGGAAAAATGAAGGGTAAATTTTAGGGTATTACAGCTGCCCCTATTCAATCAACTGGAGACCTGGAAAGAAGATAGCAGCGGCTTTCGTGCTTTCGAGGTATCAAGGGATTGAATACAATAAAAGCCCAAAAATTTGCACTGAAGTGAAGTGAAGTAACAATGTCTATCAGAATCGGCAAAGAGGTGGTCTTGAAAGAAGAATCCGTCTGGTACGATGAGAGTCAGTCTGAATATCGAAAAAGAATGTTAAACTGGATACCAAAATAAATGGTAACACAGAAATAACCATGGCCTGAATGCCGCTCAGCAGTCTGAATACTGGAAAGGATTTCGATCTGAACATCGGAAAATTGGCCTGAATGCCACAAGTCGCATCGACCTGAACGTCGGAAACTTCTTCGATCTGAACATCGGAAAATTGGCCTGAATGCCACAAGTCGCATCGACCTGGACGTCGGAAACTTCTTCGATCTGAACATCGGAAAATTGGCCTGAATGCCACAAGTCGCATCGACCTGAACGTCGGAAACTTCTTCGATCTGAACATCGGAAAATTGGCCTGAATGCCACAAGTCGCATCGACCTGAACGTCGGAAACTTCTTCGATCTGAACATCGGAAAGACTTGGCCTGAATGCCACTTCGATCTGAATATCGGAAAATTGGCCTGAATGCCACAAGCTGCCTCGACCTGAACGTCGGAAACTTCTTCGATCTGAACATCGGAAAGACTTGGCCTGAATGCCACTTCGATCTGAATATCGGAAAATTGACCTGAATGCCACTTCGGTCTGGATACTGGAAAACTGGCCTGAATGCCACTTCGGTCTGGATACCGGAAAACTTCATGCTTGTCAGCATTGGTAGAAATAGGGAATGATAATAGAGGCGGCGCATGGGCCAATGACACTTGCTGGGGATAACAAAGGTAAGTCATGAACAATCTTCAGTCTGAGTACTGGAAACAACTTCTAGCTTATCACTTGGGATACCGAGAATGTTTTATGCTTACATGCGTATGTTTGAATTTTTCAATGGCGTAATGCTCCATGAAAATGGAAATGCTACGCGATTTAGAAGGATGCAATGCAATATGATTCTACATGCAGGGATGCGAAATGCCGGGTAGAATGCCAAGCCGAGGCAAGGGGATCTGCTGGGGAAATGATTACCATCCTCTGGGCTCTGGCCAGGCTGCTGGAGATACACACCACAATGAACTCTGTGGGGAGATGACTAGCCATGCGGTGTTCTGGCCATACCGAGACTCTGATCGGGGAAAGAATGGCATTGGAAGCCTGCTGCTGAGGAAAGCTACAATGATTCTGGCAACCACGGTTTGCGAGAGATGACTCAGCAGGGGGAGCAAACACTGATACGGTACCGAGGTTCTGCTTCAAGGAAAGAAACCATGGATCTGGCATTGGGATTATCGATCTGGCATCGAACTCTAAGGAGCAGCCACTTCTGCTGGGAAGATACAGTCTGGCACTGTCAACTCCGCTGGGGATATATAGTCTGGCACTGTCAACTCTACTGGGGAGTGTATGTCCTGAAACAAACGCTTGGGGAAGTACAGTGGTGAGAACCTGCTGGGGATTGAAGAATCCAACACTCTGATCAGCTCTGCAGGGATAAGACACCAGATTCGTCTGTTGGCGACTTCACTGGGGAAGATATTCACGATCGTCCGCAGGGGATTTTAATGGAATGCCCCGAGGGTATCTGTTCTGAATAGACGATCCAAAGCACTTAAAATTTACAGCAATTTTAAATGTTTATTAAGCATGTACCTGTAAAGCCCTTATGTGTCATGATGCAATGTTTATCAAAAATTCGGACGTCATTTTTGCAAACAAAACAGTAAAATGAAAATGAAAACAGAGATATACTAAATAACATGATTTTATTGATTGAATGGCCTCTGAATAGGCATTTACATTAAGAAGCAATCCCTGGAAAGAGGTAATCGCACAATAGATAAAAACAGAAATTAATCTAATGGCAATGTGAAATGGATTTCTATTGGGTTCCAATTCTGCTATGACTTGCCCGTCTTCAAGATCCTCCAGATGATCAGCTTTCTGAAAGAGTGATTGGATTGTTTCCTATCCTTCAAAAATTTCCAGTCATTGGCACGAGATGAGATTCAGAACTAACTCAGAACGCAGTCATTCGCTTAATCCCTAACTTTTGCCTGGATCGCCCTTTTCGGGTTTTCAATCCACCGGGATACCCATTTTTGCCTAAGTTGCCTTTTCAGGTTTTCAACTTACCGGGTGTACAATCTTTTTTTTATTTTTGTCCCTAATTTTTGCCCGAACCCTTTCATTTTCTTGGTTCGCCGGGACGTCCATTTTTGCCTGGACTACTCTTTTTTACTGTCCAGCGGGTCTATTTTATGCGAAGTATTTTTTAACTGCGTCTGAGTTCACAGGGGAAGTGAGGTTTTCACCATCCATAGTTGCAAGCATTAAAGCCCCACCATCAAAAACCTTGGTGACAATATACGGTCCATCATAGTTAGGAGTCCACTTGCCCCTGCGATCTGTCTGAGGAGGAAGGATCCTTTTCAACACTAAATCTCCGACTTGGAAACAATGAGGACGCACTTTCTGATCAAAGGCTCTCTTCATCCGACTCTGATACAACTGCCCATGACAAATGGCTGTCATTCGCTTCTCTTCGATAAGACTCAACTCATTGAACCTTGTCCGAATCCATTCAGCTTCGTCTAGCTTGACATCCAATAAGACTCTTAGGGAAGGAATCTCCACTTCAACAGGTAGGACTGCTTCCATACCATACACAAGGGAGTAAGGGGTTGCCCCGGTCGATGTACGTACTGAAGTGCGGTACCCATGCAAGGCGAAAGGTAGCATCTCATGCCAATCTCTGTACGTGACGACCATCTTCTGCACAATCTTCTTTATGTTCTTATTTGCCGCCTCAACAGCGCCGTTCATCTTAGGGCGGTAAGGGGAAGAATTGTGATGCTGAATGTTGAAGTTCTGACACAACTCCTTCATTATTTTGTTGTTGAGATTAGAACCATTATCAGTAATGATTCTTTCGGGAATCCCATAGCGACAAATGATTTCTTTCTTGATGAAACGGGCAACCACATGTCTGGTGACATTCGCGAACGACGCTGCCTCGACCCACTTGGTGAAATAGTCGATGGCAACAAGGATGAAGCGATGCCCATTGGAAGCAGTCGGCTCAATCTTTCCAATCATGTCAATACCCCACATGGCAAACGGCCACGGCGAAGACATCACATTCAGAGGATTCGGCGGTACATGCACCTTATCAGCATAAATCTGGCATTTATGACACTTCCGAGCATACTTGAAACAATTTGATTCCATGGTCATCCAATAATAACCCGCTCTCAACAATTTCTTAGCCATTGCATGTCCACCGGCATGAGTACCGAAGGAACCTTCATGAACTTCCTGCATTAACATGTCCGCCTCGTGTCTGTCCACGCATCTGAGCAAAACCATGTCGAAGTTCCTCTTATACAGCACATCGTCTTTGTTCAAGAAGAAACTGCCTGCCAATCTTCTCAAAGTCTTTCTGTCATTGTTGGATGCCCCTGCAGGGTACTCTTGATTCTTCAGAAAGCACTTGATATCGTGATACCAGGGCTTGTCATCGACTACCAGTTCAGCAGCAAACACATGCACGGCCCTGTCAAGGCGCATCACATCGATCCTGGGAGCATGGTTCCAACGAATTACCTTGATCATGGAGGATAGAGTAGCAAGTGCGTCTGCCATCTGGTTCTCATCACGAGGTATATGATACAATTTTACCGTTGTGAAGAAAGTCAAAAGTCTTCTCGTGTAATCTCTGTAGGGGACCAGAGTGGGCTGGAGAGTATTCCAATCACCATTTACTTGATTGATCACCAGAGTTGAATCTCCGAAGATGTCCAGAGTCTTGATTCTCAGATCAATGGCTTGCTCAATACCCAAAATACAGGCCTCGTACTCAGCTTCATTATTTGTGCACTCAAAAGTCAAACGAGCGGTGAAAGGCATGTGGGCACCCTTCGGAGTAGTAATGACAGCGCCAATTCCACTACCTCTAGCATTGACAGCCTCATCAAACAACAAGGTCCACTTTTCGTTTGGATCAGGTCCCTCCTCAACAACTGGCTCTTCACAGTCTTTCATCTTGAGGAACATGACGTCTTCATCTGGAAAATCAAACTTCATCGGCTCATAATCATCAATCGGCTGCTCGGCAAGGTAGTCTTACAGAATACTACCTTTGATGGCCTTCTGTGACGTGTACTGAATATCATACTCCGTTAAAATCATTTGCCAACGAGCGACCCTTCCGGTGAGAGCTGGCTTCTCAAAGATGTACTTTACTGGATCCATCTTAGAAATCAACAAGGTAGTATGGTTCAACATATACTGCCTCAGTCGGCGAGCAGCCCAGGCCAAAGCACAGCAAGTTTTCTCAAGCTGCGAATATTTGATTTCACAGTCGGTAAACTTTTTGCTAAGGTAGTATATGGCATGCTCTTTTCGACCAGACTCGTCATGCTGTCCCAATACACACCCCATCGAGTTCTCGGTCACTGACAGGTACATTATCAGAGGTCTCCCAGGAACTGGAGGTATAAGGATTGGAGGTTTCTGTAGATACTCTTTTATCTTCTCGAAAGCCCTTTGACAATCTTCATTCCACCTGATAGCCTGATCTTTCCTCAGCAATTTGAAAATTGGCTCACACGTGGTTGTTAGGTGAGAGATGAACCTTGCAATGTAGTTCAACCTCCCTAAGAAACTACGGACTTGCTTCTCTGTTCTTGGCTCAGGCATTTCCTGTATTGCTTTCACTTTGTCAGGATCCACCTCAATCCCTTTTCCGCTAACAATAAAACCCAACAATTTTCCCGATCTCACCCCGAAAGTGCACTTATTCGGATTAAGTCTCAGTTTGAATTTCCTCAAACGCTCAAACAGTTTCTGCAAATTCACCAAATGTTCTTCTTCTGTCTGAGATTTGGCAATCATATCATCCACATAAACCTCGATTTCATGATGAATCATATCATGGAACAGAGTTACCATAGCTCGTTGATATGTTGCTCCAGCATTTTTCAGACCAAACGGCATCACCTTGTAGCAGAAGGTGCCCCATGGGGTTATGAAAGTTGTCTTTTCCATGTCCTCTGGTGCCATCTTGATTTGGTTATAGCCAGAAAAGCCATCCATGAAGGAGAATACCGAGAACTGAGTTGTATTATCTACCAAAACGTCGATGTGAGGTAATGGGAAATCATCTTTAGGGCTAGCTCTGTTCAGATCCCGGTAGTCGACACACATCCGTACCTTTCCATCCTTCTTAGGTACTGGGACGATGTTTGCAACCCATGGCGGATAATTGGTGACTGCTAGAAACCCTGCACCCAACTGCTTTTGCACTTCTTCCTTTATCTTGACAGCCATCTCTGGTCTTGTTCTTCTGAGCTTCTGCTTGACCGGAGGACAACCTTCTTTGAGAGGCAAGCGGTGCACCACGATGTCTGTGTCCAGCCCAGGCATGTCCTGATAAGACCAGGCGAAGATGTCAACGTATTCTTGCAGCAATTCAATCAGCCCTTTCTTCACATTGTCTTCTAAAGCAGCCCCTATCTTGATTTCTCTCTTGGCGTCCTCGGTGCCGAGATTAATCACTTCAACAGACTCTTGATGCGGTTGAATAACCCTTTCCTCTTGTTTTAATAACCTGGTAAGCTCTTCAGGGAGTTCACAGTCTTCATCACCCTCTTCTTCAGCTTGAAAGATTGGATTTTCAAAGTCGAAGCGAGTCGTAGCAGGACCGTTATCAATAGGATCCGGTGATGTGCATCTACATGAGTGATGGTATGTGCTTATGAGTGTGAACAAGAAGTGAAAACTAAACAAAACATTGCCATTTTTTTTTTATATTTTGAAAAACTGCAAAAATAGAAAGACAGGGAACGAAATATTTGAATGCAAAAAGACGTCCTTTATTTATGATAAAAAATGCAAGTGTCACATAGATGGGCCCTACAATGAGTCATTACGCCCTGGGCGGAACGTAAGACTTGGATATGCATGAATAAACAAAGAAAATTACTCTTCAAGAAGAGTGACTTGGATAATCTCTTCAGAAGACCAATTGTTGATGACTTCACCCGGGATCCTCGGACGCACCCAGTTGTCAATGTCACAATCACTATCCCCATCTTCTTCGTTGATTGCAGAGACTTGACCATACTGAATGGGTTGTTGACCGGAGGTGACATGTAGGATTGGGATAGGCCCCGGTCCATTGGGACCATTAGCCTCTCCAGCTGGAGGATCAGCCAATGTCTCCGGTTGAGTAATAGGGGGATCCCTCTGTACCAACAATCTAAGCTCCTGCTGTCCTTGAGCCACCCCTTGAACCAAATCCATGAATTGATTCATGAGAATCTTCATCTCGGCGAGCTCTGCTTGTAGGCTCTCCATCGCTCTCTATTGATTCCTTCGGGTACCGTATCGGTGAATGCCTGAGTCAGCTATCCTGCTAGTGGGACACCAAACAAACTGAGAACACTGTGGCGGTACCTGTTATGCAAGACATGCTAATGAATATGTAAATGCAATGACATGTTTATCAATTCCAAAAGTATTCTACCCCCTTGATTCCAATCTCACATTTGATAAATAGTGTAAAAAAAAAGACTAAGCCGTTGATGAGAACCAAGAAAATTCCGACTAGAATCAAGAAGAAGATTTAAACCTCCTTGAAAAGGATAAACATGTGTTAAATGATATGAATGCAAATGATGTGATGATGTGAATGCAATGTAGTGGCATGTCAATCAGGATTGCTGTATCTGCTTGAACATCTGTCAGGTTGCACTGTCTGGAGAGAAATTAAGAGCACACCAAACAAAGGTCATGGGATGGATCATGTTATCCTTAATATCAACCACCCATTTTGGCGGATTATGGTTTACACCTTATCAATACCCGAGTTTCATTGATATTAAGGATACCTGATCGGATCAACCATGAATCAAGGGTTTGTCGCAAGTCACGAGCATGGAGTTTAGGTTAAGAACCACCCAAAAGGAGTGTACTAAGGTTTAAACCTGCCAAACATGTTCTACAAAAGGTTCCCATAGTCATAATCCCATCTTTCGGATATTATCAGAGGAACGACTACTCGTATTCCAACAATATTCTCAAGAGAGACTCTTATGAGTGTAGTATCGCGTAACAATCGTATCAAATCTTACACTTGAACGACTTTCGCACTACGTCCTACGAATAGGCCAAGATGGGTTTGGTAAACTAAGGTCCTTGGCTTCTTAGGTCTATATTGGAACAAGTAATGTCTAACCACAACTTACTTGTGTGACATTATTGATCTCAACATGACCTCCACCAAGTGAATGGGCTTGCAAGTCGACTCGCTAAGGAATAACTCCACACAAGTCGACAAGACTATGCCATTCTCCTATCCTAAGTGCACTCGAGTTCGGGTGTAGAACTCATCTCACAAAGATCACCAAGCAGCCAGCCAACAGAAACAGCAATGATATATACACAATGCAATAAGGTAAAGCAGGTAAATAAATAACTGCACAAAAGCATGAACACCCAATAAACAAACAAACTACAAAAGCTAGGAGGGACTCGCTTAGGGAAGATGGACCTGCAAGAGGTCAACTTCTATGTCCCCAGCAGAGTCGCCAGCTGTAGCAACCTGAAAAATACAGTGCGCGAAAAAACAACCGGCGAAAGAAAAAGACAGAAGAGTCGCCACCGTGCGTTATTCATCCCAAAGGAGGGAAAGGAAACGCTCGAAGTAAACCTGAAAAGAGGAAAGGACAAGACGGTCTCGCAACCAAATCTTGGGTTCGGGAGTCGGTTATGCGAAGGGAAGGTATTAGCACCCCTACGCATCCGTAGTACTCTACGGGATCCACTTTTGTGGTTTTTGTCTAAAGGGTGTGGGTTTATCTTGTGCTGTTTGCCAAAAAAAAAACAAAAAAGGGTTAAATGAAAATGACTCGCGCGGATGTTGCATCCACTGCATACGTATCTCATCTGAATATGAGAATCAGAGTCTTCGTAGCTCGGCTGACCTATGGGTTGGGGGATGTGTGCTCGCTAAGACATCGCGTCTTATGCCTACGTATCTCATCTGGAATGAGAATCAGAGCAAGCCGTAGTTCGGCTAACTACGGGGTTATGGATTGGGTTTTGGACGAACGACGTTACTACGCAATCTACCGGATGCTCAACCTTTGGAGACTTACTCGCCTGTAGTAGAAGGAGTAAACGTGTTGCTTTGGGTTTTAGGGTTTGGGATGCTCGAGGGCAAACGGGCAGTCCTTGACGAAGGAACCGCGCTACCTGCAGGGATATGAATACAAAACACAAAACATGTATCTCAAAGTAAAATGCCACCAAGGGGCTCAAACATTGCCTCCTATCGAGGTCTTCCAGCTAAGAAAAGCGATAAAGTACGAGAAAGGGAAAGAATTACCACACGGATAAAGATCCGAAGCTATAGCAGTTAAAGGAGCAAGAAACCCTGAAATCTCTCCAGCTGGACCGTCAAAAGAAATCAGTCAACACGAATAATCAGAATAAAACTCCAGGGGGTATCCCACAAATAAAGTGGGAAACCACGCGAGTGTCTCTGCGAAAGCCATGTGAGCCCTCACAAAACTCGACAAAGGGTTAGAGCAGCAGGATGAAATCAAGAGAAAACAATGCCATGGAAACACAAGACAGGTTAGAATAAACAAAATGGGGTAACCCAGAGTTGCCCCTAAATCAAAATGTAACCACATGAATAATTCCATCAAAATTCACAAAAGGCTCACAAAAAAGGTATCAAATTCACCCATAATACCTCATACATTTAGAGCATTCAAATAAAAGGCATAAAGATGATGGATATAGGGCAAACCTGATTGGAGAGCTTGATTGAAATTGAGTTGCACCCGTGAGGTTTACAAGTTGAGTTCCCTTCAGGGTTTGGAGGTTGCTCTGAACTCTGTTGGCTTTTCTCTCACTATCTTTTTCCTCAGGGTTTTGTTCCAAGGAAACCTCAGAGTGTTTTGCTTCTCTTCCTTCTTTCTCCAGTGAATCTCCCAGTGTAACTCCAAGTGTAACTCCTCTACTGAAACTTCAGTATTTATAGACTGATTTTCGTGGGTAATGGGCTCAAATGAGGGAGACCCAAGTCCAAAATAATTTGTTATATTTTATTTATTTATTTTATTTATTTATTAATTAATTAAATAAAATTTTTTTTTTTTTTTCGTTTTTTTTTTTTTTTTTTTTCGTTTTTTTTTTTTTTTTTTTTTTTTTTTTCGTTTTTTTTTTTTTTTTTTTTTTTTTTCAGGAAAAATGAAGGGTAAATTTTGGGGTATTACAATAATCCTCAGTGGATGTGGTGTTCAGGCCATGGTTATCCCTGTGTTACCATTTATTTTGGTATCCAGGTCGACGTTTCTATTTCGGTGATCAGGCCGACTTTCTCCGTACCAGGCGGATTTTTCTTTTGAGATTGTTTCTTTGCCGATTCTGACAGGCACTGTTAATTATTTTCCCATCAGAGTGCAAATTGTTCGTCTGTTCTTGGTATTCAATCACTCTTCATCCTGATCATCTGAAAGCCGAGGCTATTCATATCGACAGGTTCACAGTGGATTCAATAGGGGCAACTGTAACACCTCAAAATTTGCCCTCCTCTCTTGGGACTAGCTTAACATATTGCATATCATTTTTTAGGTCATTAGGCATTGCATTTTGCATATTATGTGGCCACATTGAGCAAGTCATCCTCCTAGGTCTTGATCAGAAGATAAAGAGGTTGAGGTGCAAGCTAGGGTTTCATTGGATTGATCATTGGCCATCTGAAGGTCGGTGCTTCAAATTAGGGTTTCATGGTTCTTCAAAGAGGTTGAGCTTTATCTTGGTAGCAATGGTACATCATCATCATCATGGTCTTGTCATCACCAAGAGATTCATTGAGCTTGATCATATGCCTTGGGATTAGGGTTTTGACCTCTGGTCAACCCTAATCATCTACATTGTGCCAATCAGGGCTTGTCAAGGGGATGAGGTTTTCAATGGATATGGGGATCATCATATGGTTTCATTGAGCTTATGGAAGCTAGGGTTTCATCATTGACCCATTTCATCAGGAGTTTGAGGCTCTAGTTCATCTATGCCCAGCCAATTCATCTATCAGTCAGAAAAAGTCAACTGTGGTCAACTGTGCCTGAAATGATGGATTTGGAGGTGGGAGAGGGTTAGAGACACTTCATTCATGTCCAAACAAGTTTCATTTGACATTTCAAACATCAACAATGAAGAAAATAAAGTCAGATGAAAACTTTCCAAAAATAGAAAGTGACTTGTAATTGAAAATTGCCAAAAATGGAAAGGTTTTCACCTCAAAATTACATGTCCAAAAATGCTTCAAATGAAATTTTGTTCAACATCAAAGTTGAAGATCTTGCTCTCACCTTTCCAAAAAGTCCAAGAACATGGATTTCTCATTTGTGGTTGGCAAGTTATGGATTGATCATTGTCCAAAAAAGTTGAATTTCAAAGTTGCATAACTTTTGATTCACAAGGCCAAATGGAGTGAGACTTTTTTGAGCAAAATTCTTTTGATCCCCTCTATCCAAAACAAGCATTACCTGTCATGAGAACTCATCACATAAAAAGTCCATTTTTCAAGTGAACCAATTTTGAAGTTTGGAGGGAAAAAGGTCATTTTGAAAATTATTCATTGTTTTCACATAATGCCACTTGCATTGGCCTATAAACCACATTTCTGATGTGAATTGGTACAGAAACCTGCACTGTTACATTGATTTTCATGTGAAGGGTGAATTGGCCAAAATGCTAAAATGCACCAAAACTTGATTTCACTTAAACCATTGCATTTACACTAATTAGGATTAACAACATGTTTAACATCACATATATAAACATAATCCTAACTGTTTTCTGATTAACCATAACAGAATTGTGAATTCTAGATCTAGATCTCAAACTTTTTCATTTTTCTCTCAACTTGCTTCATCAATTTTCTTCATTCTTTTTGCCTTGCCTTCGATCAATTCATCATCTACATGCATTTTGGAAGCTAATTGAAGCAAGGAATCACCATTTTCAAGCCAAATCGTGGATTGTTGCATCAAGCTTCAACAATGGCAATTTGGATTTTCATCAAGATCGTGCACCATTAGCATCCAAACCTTGCTCCATTCAAGCATCAAGGAGCATCTGTTTTGCCTTGCCATAGCCTGAAACGCGCGAATTCATCACTGTGCTTCAATTAAGGTGAGTTTTCGACTTTGATGATTCTTGCAATTGATATGTGTTTTGGATAGATCTTGCATAGTAGAATAATCTGCAATTGGAATCGTTGAATTTGGTTAAGAAACAAGGAAGTTATGATGATTTGAACTTTGATGCATGATTATGTTTTGGTTCGATTCTCTTAGATTAGAAGGAATTAGGTTAAATCAATTTGTGATTCATGATGTATGTTGAACAAGGATTCCAATGGTATATGATTTGTTGATTTTGGTGAGGATTTGTTCTTGAGCTATGAATGTATGAAGAACACATGATGAAGCTTGAAAAATTTCCAGAATGCTGATTTTGATCCAGTTTTTCGCTACTGTACATGTTGTTGGTGTTAGCGCGGCAGGATTTCAAATAGGAACACGCTTCGATTCTAGCTTCAACACTTTTTCATTTTGCCTTTTCCATTTTTTTTCTCATATGCCTTCAGATGTACATGCCATTCCACATGCATTTTTTATTTTCTTCACTCATAAAAAAAATCATATCTCATGAAATAATTGTCCAAATTAACTGAAATTTTTTCCACCATGATCCTTGTAATCTCTAGTATTTTTTGGTGATTTTTGTGGAAATTGTGCACGTGTGATTTTTGGAATGGCCTAGGGTTTGCTCATACATGTCATTTGTTGCACCTTGCTTAGTATTTTGATCATGAAATGATGATGCTTAATTGGAAATTCCAGAAATTTTGTGTGCATGATCTAGACATCTTAAGGAGCATTTTGGTATGTATTTTGTGATTTTTGAGTTCTTGGATTGTGAGATATGCTATGATCTTTGGAGGTGTGACAATTTGTGTCACACCATTTCTTGTGCAACTTCATGATTTTTGTTACCATGCCATATGAACTTGAAATGACCTGAATTTTTGCATGTTGGATCTTCTGGATGTTTAGCTTGAATATGAATTTTTGTGGATTTTTGGAATGCATTTCCTATTTGTTTGAGAATTTCTCCTCTGTTTGTCCAATTGTGAACGTTTTGTGAGTCATGATCTCATATGTTTTGTGAAATTCTGGTGGTTTATTGGATGAACTTGAAATTTGGCATGTGTATTATAGACATCTTGAAGTGTGCCATGGCTTTGATTTGGCTCATTTATCATGTTCCTACTCTGTTTTATGATTGCTTGAAGTTGATACATGTTTTGGTGCCTTGTATGAGCTGGTTTGAACATGCCTTGACTTTATGAATATAATTGACTTGCTTCCCTTTGTCCAAATGGCCTGAAATTTGGTGTGTAGATTATGTTGTTAATGCTGTTTAGACATGAATTTTTTGGGAATTTATTGAAGTGTTTGTGAATTGATTTGAATTGGATCTTTCTGTTTGGTCCTATGAGGTTCTAAATTCCATGCTTTGTACTCTTTGCTTCATGAAATGATAATGGTTGATGATATGAATGTGAGACCACCTGGATTTGATTCTTATTTGATTGAACTTGATTTTTGATGAGTTTCATGTTCTGTTTTGGTTTATTGCTCTCATTTTGACCCTAGTCTTGTACTAGTGGTTTGTGTTCTCACATTTGAGCTTTGTTTCAGGTCAAAGAGCACAATTGCTTATGCTTGATGATGTGCACTCAATTGAGATTGGTTTATTGCTTGTTTATGACTAACCTTGAGTTTGTTTTGTAGGCATTGAGATTTATGCTTAGGCCTTGTGGCTTGCACCTATGTGCATTGATGCTTGTTATCTGCTTGTGTTGTGGACTTGTAATTTTCTGTTTGACTTTTGTTTGTCCGGTATACTGATTATGTTGGATTGATTTCAGGTACCTTAGTTGCTATAGTTCATTGTGAACTTGCTTGTGCTGTTGCTTGGTTATATAAACCAATTGAGGTAGAATTTCTTTTCTCCATGTAGTCTGGAAGACCTGGCCTGTTACTTGGCCAGGCACCTGTCTGAAGTCCTCCTTAAGAGGCAATGCCTGTGATTGTTTATTTTTGTCCCCAAGCAGGAAAAGACCTTGATTAAGGCAATTGGCAGATACAAGAGATGTGCAATCCATCTCCTGCTATTCTTGTTGAGTCATCCCTCTGCTCACACAACTGGTGTTGATGCATTGTGGATCCTAACCCAAGATCCTTGTACAGTTGTACAGTTGAGTCAGAGTCATAAGTGTAGAAGGGTTCCCACTTTCTGAACCCACACTTCTTTGTCTGAAGCTCTCCCAGGCCAGGGATAAGAGCTGTGAGGCACACCCCTCACTTCCTATTTCATCTGCTTCACCCTGACTCTCAATGTCAGGGTTAAGAGCTAATATCACCTGATACAGTTGGTTTGCTTTTGCAGCCTAACCCTTTGTTTGAGCCCACTTTGTCTGGATATAGTGTGTGCTAATTGTGAATGTTTGCTTTGTTTTGATTATGCTTGCATGCTTTGCTTTACCTGTTTAGGATTAGCTTGCTGCCTGTGCAAGTTAGGATAGAAACCATAACTTAGGGATGATATGCATGATAACATCTAGGCTCGAGTCCAGCTCCCTAGTAGTGTGTCTCCCTTTGTATCTGGTTAGAATTTCTTTCCCTGTTAAGGGGAACTACGTCGCCCTGATCCTCATACCAGATGAGGTACGTAGGCAGGAGACCGTGCGAGATCTCTCCGGGCACCCTTTTTCTTTTTGTGTGTGTTTGCTTGACAGTTGCTAGGCTCGAGTTTCCGACTCCTTAGTAACTTGTTGCTTGTTTCTTCTCGTGTGTGTTAGGAGACGGATGTAAGCCCAGCAATTGGCATTCCGTATCCTCTTGTTGTGTGCTTGGAGTCCGGTATAAGTCCATCAAGTGGCATCTGGTTTCCAGTGTGGGTTTGTTTGGTTCGGAAGCCGATGTAAGTCCAGCGACTGGCGTTCGGGTTCCATGTTTGCCTTGTGTGCATGTGTTTTGTTTCGGCGTGCGTGAGCCGAACTACGGTAGTTCTGATTCTCGTTCCAGACGAGATACGTAGGCATAGGATGCGATATCCTAGCGAGCCCTCTCCCCTCTTCCTCCACCTGTGTTGTCTTCGGTGTGTGTGTGTGATGTTTGTTTTAGCAACCTTTTTCTATCGTTTGAGCGTGGATCCCGTCGAGTACGACGGATGCGTAGGGGTGCTAATACCTTCCCTTCGCATAACCGACTCCCGATCCCATTCTCTTTGGTCGCGAGACCATGCTTTTCCCAGGTTTACTTCGAGCGTTTCCTTTCCCTCTTTGGGATAAATAACGCACGGTGGCGGCTCTGTTTGTTTTTGTTTCAGCCCGCCGGTTGTTTTTCGCGGATGCGACAGTTCATACCATGCTTCATCATGCCTTTTTATTTTTTTCATTCATTCCAAAAATCATAAGTCCATGAATATTAATCCAAATGAGATGTGGTTTTTTTTGTTGTTTTCCTCATGATCTCTAGAATTTAATGACTATTTTTTCATGATTTGTTCCTGGACGAATTTTATTCTTGCTTAGGGATTGTGTATGTGTATGTTTTCTTGACCTGCCTTGCCATTTTGATTGTGAAATGATGAGATTTTATGCAACATTCTTGAAATTTTGCATGCTTAAAATAGACATCCTAGTGGTCATTTTGGTATAGAGTTTGCATTTTTCCCATTTCTGGTTGTTGAGATATGACATGATTAATGTAGGTGTGACAATGTGTTTCACACCTTTGCTTGCTTGACTTGCTGATTTTATTTGCCATGCCAATTCAATGCCAAATGATGTGAATTTTTGCATGATGCTACTACTGGATGTTAGGATTGCTTGTGAATTTTTGTAGAGTTTTTAGATGCATTTTTGATTTGTTTGGGATTTTCTTTGCTGGTTTGTCATGTATGGACTTTTGGGGAGTCATGAACTTCAATGATTTGTGAAATGCTTGATGTGTATAATTTGAACTTGAAATTTTGTACATGTGTTCTAGACACTTTGAAGTTTATTGAGGCTTTGGTTGGATGCATTTATCATCTGTAGATTCTGTTTTAGGCTTGTGTTAAGTTGATGCATGAAATTGTGCCTCATTTGAGCTTGTTTTGCCTTGCCTTGCCTTATGAAATTTATTTTCCATGCTTCAACTTGTCCAAATGCCTTGAATTTTGGTATGATGATCATCTGATGAATGCTGTTTAGCCATGATTTTTCTTGGGATTTATTGAATTATTTTTGAGTTGATGTGGATTGATTCATTCTGTTTGCTTCAATGAGCTTTGAACTTGCATGCTTTGCACTATTTGTTTGGTGAAATGAAATTGGTGTATGATATGAATGTGAGACCACTTGGATATTGTTCTAATTTGATTGAACTTGATTATTACCAATTTTCATGTTCTGTTTTGAATTATTTCTCCCTCTTTGACCCTAGGCCTTGTCCTAGGGGTTTGCTTATGTTTGAGTTGTGTTTTCAGGACAAAAGAGCATATGGCTATGAGGGAAATGATTCACTTGCTTGAGTTGACTAATTGGTCATTGTTGAACTAATCTTGAGTTTGTTTTTTAGGTGGCTTCTAAGTCATTTGAGTTGAGCTTGAGCTTTGCCTTGATGCATAGCTTGCTTGTCTGTTTGCTGTTTGTACAGTTAACTGTTGACTATTAACTGTCTGTTTGACTTTTTGAATTGTAAACTGACTGAGTTAGATTGTTTTCAGGTACATTAGTTGCTATAGTTCTTTTAAACTTGCTTTTGCTGTTGCTTGGTTGCTTAACCAATTGAGGTATAACTCACTGACTTCATGTAGTCTGGAAGACCTGTCCTGTTACTTGGGCAGGCACCTGTCTGAAGTCCTCCTTAAGAGGCAATGCTTGTGATTGTTTATCTTTGTGCCAAGCAGGAAAAGACCTTTGATAAGGCAATTGGCAGATACAAGAGATGTGCAACCCATCTCCTGCTATTCAGTTGAGTCGTCCCTTTGCTCACACACCTTGTGTTGATGCATTGTGGATATTAACCCAAGATCCTTGTTGAGTCAGTCATAAGTGTAGAAGGGTTCCCACTTTCTGAACCCACACTTTCCTTTGTCTGAAGCTCTCCCTGGCCAGGGATAAGAGCTGTGAGGCACACCCCTCACTTCCCATTTCATCTGCTTCACCCTAACTCTCAATGTTAGGATTAAGAGCTAACACCACCCGATTCCAGCTGGCTTGCTTTTGCAGCCTAACCCTTGTGTGAGCCCACTTTGTTTGTATATAGTGTGTGCTAATTGTGTATGTTCGCTCTGTTTTGCTTTGCCTGTTTAGGATAGCTTGCTGCCTGTGCAAGTTAGATAGAAAACTCAACCTAGGACCATTATGGAATACATGATAACTATTAGGCTCGAGTCAGTCTCCCTTCTAGTTGGTCATTTCCCAGTCTCTGGTTAGGAGAAAGTTTCTCCCCTGTTAAGGGGAACTACGTTGCCCTGATCCTCATACCAGATGAGGTACGTAGGCAGGAGATCGTACGAGATCTCTCCGGGCACCCTTTTTTCTTTTTGTGTGTGTTTGCTTGACAGTTACTAGGCTCGAGTGCCAGACTCCTTAGTAACCTGTTTGTTTGATTTCCTTCTTGTGTGTTAGGAGATGGACATAAGCCCAGCGATTGGCAGTCCGTATCCTATTGGTGTTTGTCTGTGTGGAGTCCGACGTAAGCCCAGCGATTGGCAGTCGGTTTCCTGTGTTTGTGTTTGTTGGTTCGGAATCTGATGTAAGTCCAGCAATTGGCATTCGGTTTCCATGTTTGCCTGTTTGTGTGTTTGTTTTGATGTCTCAGCGTCTGTGCGTGTGTTTTGTTTTGGCGTGCGTGAGCCGAACTACGATACCTCTGATTCTCATTCCAGATGAGATACGTAGGCATAGGATGCGATATCCTAGCGAGCCCTTCCCCCTCTTCTCCCACTTGTGTTTCTTTATAGTGTGTGTGTGTGATGTTTGTGAGTAGTTTTAGCAACCTTTCTTTTATCTTTTTGAGCGTGGATCCCGTCGAGTACGACGGACGTGAGGGGTGCTAATACCTTCCCCTTGCGTAACCGACTCCCGATCCCATCTCTCTTTGGTCGCGAGACCATGTCTTTTCCAGGTTTACTTTGAGCGTTTCCTTTCCCTCTTTGGGATAAATAACGTACGGTGGCGGCTCTGTTTGTTTTGTTTTAGCCCGCCGGTTGTTTTTCGCGGATGCGACAGCTGGCGACTCTGCTGGGGACTAAGAAGTTGACCTATTGCTGGTCCATCTTCCCTAAGCGAGTCTCTCCTAGCGTTCTCTAGGGTAGTTTAGGTTGCTTGTGCTGCTTTATTTATTGCATTTATTGTTATACTGTGCATATGTATATTTGCATAAATGTTTGCATGCATCATACTATCATTGTTGTTGTCCTCTGTACATGTGGTTCTTCTGTTTTGGGGTGGGTGTTCTGAGTGGGGCTAAAACCTAGGCCCGAGTATACACCTAGGATTAGTGTGGTCTCACGTTCCTCACATGCTGGTTGGGCATGTTGTTGCGACGTGACATACCACAAGTCGGACGAGGTTCATCTGAGAGTGCTCTTCCTTTGTGGGGTTTTCCACTTTGGTTGGGTTACCTCTTTTGAGCTATTGACTTCGGTGACCGTTCTTTCCCGGATCTTTGGTTTAGATGATCTTAAGAGAGCTACAATGGCACACCCGAAAGGGCAAACCCGTTGAGTATCTTTGCCCGATTGTCGAGACTATTATCCGCCTTAGGATAACCTGATTATAATTTACCTGTGAGGGGAGGGTTGATTCTTACAAATGCATGTTCTGATGGTGGCTTTGATGGTGACTAATGGTTCAGTTGTTGATCAGAGTCCTATTTATAAGTCGGATTTATGGATTTATTTCCGAGACGCCGGAGTTCCGTCCGTGATATTTATCAGTGGGGATCCGTTTATTTCAGGATTTCCCGGGCTGGTTCAGATGATTTTGTGGTTATCAGATCAGTAAATCTCTGGTGATGATGGTAATGTATCTTTCAGTTCCGTTTATTTCGGAACCCCAAGTCGGATTTGTGGTTACATATTCCTTCAGATGGTTGTGATCAGTTCAGAGGCCGTAACTCAGTGCAGTGGTTGTTCAGATGACTTGGAGGATGGCACAGTGTATTGCATTCATTCATCAGCATCATCCACATTTTGCATTCATCTGCATCTAACTCATGTCTATCCATACTCAGGGTACATTCTCGATTGAGATTCTGGTTGAGAGACATCCTGATGTCAGAATGCTATTGTCAAATTTTTTTATTCGTCTCGATGAAGCCAGAATCGAAGGAAAGAGTGTTCCTCATACGGATAGACATTGCATTCATGTGTGAGTCATAATAACCTGTCTTCTGTTTTGCAGGTGTCAGTTTCTAACATGTTTGGGTTTACTCAGGAATCATTGCTCGTGCTCGTAGAGTTGTACCTTTGCACTCAACACGTCTGCACAGATATTTCACCAGACGCAATACTCCAAGACTGATGGATCTACCAAATGCAGATGTTCTCAAGCTGAAGGATAAAATGAATGAGCTGATTAACATCATGCAAGGTTTTGCTGTGGGCCAGAAAGCACTGGCTGATAAAGTTGAGAAGCTCGAGCGGGCTTCAGCTGCCAACAGCGGTGTCAACCTGGATGGTGTCTCCAACCAGGGGCTTGGTGGTTCTAGGGAAGGTGGAAAGAGAACGACTGTGGGCGTAGTGAATAATGCTGGTGGTTTTGGCGCTGCCACAGGTGGTGGGCCAGGTCTGATGGGCAATAATATAAAGGACAGTCTGTTCCATCCGTTCTTTGGGGTCGAAGATGATAGGGAGGAAGACAGAGAAACTGATCAGTTCTCCATGCATAACGAACCGTTCGGTCAATACGGTGTCCAGCCACCTAACAAAGAGATTCAGTTGCTGGCAGAAAAGATCAGGGCTCTCGAGAGCTATGCCACTCCCAGGGTTGTGAATATGTCAAACATGGGGCTGGTTGAGGGGATTGTGATCCCACAGAAGTTCAAGGCGCCTGCATTTGATAAGTACAATGGGAGTTCCTGCCCGGAAACTCACCTGCAAGCTTTTGTCCGCAAGATCTCTGCATACACAATGGATCAGAAGCTGTGAATGTACTTCTTCCAAGACAGTCTGTCCGGAGGATCCCTGGAATGGTACACCAAGCTGAAGTCTTCTGACATCAAGAGCTGGCAGGATCTTGGTGACGCATTCTTTAAACAGTACCAGTTTAATGCTGATATGGCTCCTAGTCGTACCCAGCTGCAGGGTATGTCTCAGAAGCATAACGAGGGGTTTAAAGAATACGCACAGAGATGGAGGGAGTTGGCTGCCAGAGTTCAACCTCCGCTGGTGGATCGGGAGATGTCTGATCTGTTCATGGGTACCCTGCAGGGGGTTTTTGCTGAAAGGATGGTGGGTTGTCCCGTCACTGGCTTTGCAGACATTGTGGTGGCAGGGGAGAGAATTGAAAGTTGGCTGAGAATGGGGAAAATCCAGGGAAATGCTCCGTCATCTGGAGTAAAGAAGCCATTTGGGAACGGTCAGCGCAAAAATGAGGGTGAATCTAGTGCTGTGTATGCCCAGAGAGGACACGGTAGGGATCGTTACTACCAGCAAACTGCTGCGGTAACCACCCCTGCTGGTAATCAGTCAGTACGACAGCAACATCAGCCACCTCAACAGAGAGCACAGAGAGCCGGGTACCAAGTGAGGGGAAAAGGGATTGATCATCAGTTCGATAAGCCGCCCGTGACATATGATGTTCTGTTTAAGAAGTTGATGGATCTTGGGTTGGTTCAGCCAAGGACGATGGTTCCGTTAAAGTCAGATCAGAGGCCTCCCAACTATGATGAGAACGCCGAGTGTGAATTCCATTCTGGAACACCAGGGCATAATGTAACACCCTTCTAAAAACCCCAAACATTATAATTAAAATGCACATATATTCATCAGAGTAATTATGCCCCGAAGGGTGTCACACAATCATCTCACAATAATTATCACAAATCCTGTCATACTCATTTAATTAAATCAAAATAATGTTCTTTTGCATAATTCGCAGCGGATACCAAATATCAACATTCAAATCATGTATTACATTACATGTAAAGTTAATCAACAACTCAATTCAACATAGTCAAACATCCCCTCCCGATGTTACATCTACCAGAGCATGACCCACTAAGGACGACACTAGACTCCATAGTACTAGCTTCTACTCAACATCACTGCTCGTTACCTGAAAAATAGGTGTAAGGGTGAGTTCCTCAATCAATATAATAAGCATTATAGAACAACATGTAATGCTAAGTAAATAACACATCAATTCACCCTAACCAGACTACGCATTCAGCAACGGCAATATCCATCCAAACATCATATTCAACAATAATATATATATCATATGTATAATCCTCAACCATATTCAACACCAACGACACAACACAACGATTTACTCACTAATTCCTCACAATGGGAATTAGCTACAGCCCCACAGGCTAGACCATGCATTCATTATGCAATGAGACTCCATGAAATGCGGTACCGACTCTTCTTGAACATACAGTTCAAGCTCACCGATCAACTCCAGATACGGCTACTAAGCTCACTAGTCCCACTCATTTGAGATCTAATGACTCACTCACTAATTCCTCACCATGGGAATTAGCTACAGCCCCAAAGGCTAGACTATGCACACTAATCATCTAGTATGCAACCATCAACAACAATCCACAACTCACTGATTCCTCACAATGGGAATCAGCTACAGCCCCAAAGGCTAAACTACGCATGCTAATCACCTAGCAATACAACATCAACAACAACTCAAGAACAGACCCATGCTCGCACTCTACGACATCGAATAGTCTATTCACAACTGCATACATTCACAACATCATGCGTAATATATACATTCACCGCATCATATACATCATTATACATCAGCAACATTTCATCACATAAGCATGTCAGATTATGCCAAACAACCACTACAATATTAGTACATTCTAATATTACATCTCCTGCTCAAAACAGCGGGAATTAATCCCTATTACACCATAGGCAACATAGGCCAACCCTCACATAGGTACACAACAATTAAAACAACAATTTTCACTTCTGCAACAGTGTTAACCGGTTAACACCCTGGGTTAACCGGTTAACGCAGGACACAACAGCATTTTCAGGCAAAACGCAACAGCGTTAACCGGTTAACGCCCTGGGTTAACCGGTTAACGCAGGCAAAAACTCAATATTTTCACATTTCAATACAGTGTTAACCGGTTAACACTCTGGGTTAACCGGTTAACGCAGACCAAACAACAATTCCTGCGCTAACACACGGCAGAATGCAGAATTCCGCCGTTGGAGGACTTCCGGACCTCCGATTCCGATTCCGTAAAAAGCTAGACGATCGGGAAAACATTACTCACACAAATACCGATTTAATTTCAACTTTCAGCACAGTTCATCCAACAACATTTCAACATTTACAAATCCCAATTAGGGTCAATTTAACGGCTTATCACTACCCATGACATATTATCCCAAAATACCCATTAATCGACGATAAACCCCCCTTACCTTAACAATCCGGCAGAATCTTTGAGCTTCAAGCTTTCGTTCTCCAACCTTTGCTCTTCAGCTCCTCTTCTCGGCCCTTTTTCCCTTTTCTCTCACGATGCTTCTCTGTTCTGTTTTCACGTGAAATGCTTTTCCAAAAATGAGAACTTTTCCTTATTCCAACATATATATACTTCCAAAAATAATAATAATAATAAAATTTCCAATTATTCAATTAAATTAATAATTAAATTATTAACTCAATTCAATAATTATTTTATTATTATCGGGGTGTTACAACTCTCCCCCACTAAAAGAGTTTTCGTCCTCGAAAACATACCTCAAGCGAACAACTCTGGATAAGACTCCTTCATCTTACTCTCCAGTTCCCAAGTCATGTTGCCACCTGCTGGTCCTCCCCACGCTACCTTCACCAAGGCAATCTCTTTACCCCGCAACTGCTTCAACTCTCGATCCTCGATCCTCATAGGTGATGTTTCAACAGTCAGGTTATCTCTCACCTGTACATCATCTACTTGGACAACATGCGACGGATCATGAATGTACCTCCTCAACTGAGACACATGAAAGACCTCATGCAAATTCGCAAGCGACGGCGGTAAAGCAATACGATAGGCTACTTCCCCTATCCTCTCCAAAATCTGATAAGGACCAATAAATCGAGGTGTCAACTTCTTCGACTTCAAAGCTCGACCAACACCAGTTATCGGAGTAACACGAAGAAACACATGATCTCCCTCTTGGAACTCAAGTGACTTCCTCCTCTTATCATGATAACTCTTCTGACGACTCTGAGCAATTCTCATCTTATCCTGAATCATCTTAATCTTTTCTGTAGTTTGTTGAACAATCTCCGGTCCAACCACAACACTCTCACCGGACTCATACCAACATAAAGGTGTCCGACATCTCCTACCATACAAAGCTTCAAACGGTGCCATACCAATGCTCGAATGAAAACTATTGTTGTAGGTAAACTCAATCAAAGGCAAATAACAATCCCAAGCACCTCCTTTTTCCAAAACACAAGCTCTCAAAAGATCCTCTAATGACTGAATCGTCCTCTCAGTCTGACCATCAGTCTGCGGATGGTATGCAGAACTCAATCTCAGCTTAGTTCCCAAAGCCTTCTGCAAACCTTCCCAAAACTTCGATGTAAATCTAGGATCTCTGTCCGAAACAATACTAGACGGAATACCATGCAAACTCACAATCTTCTCAATATACAACTCAGCTAGTCTCTCTAACGGATAATCCATTCTAATCGGAATGAAATGAGCCGACTTCGTCAATCTATCAACAATCACCCAAATAGCCTCAAAATTCTTACTTGTCCTTGGCAAACCAGAAACAAAATCCATACTGATACTGTCCCACTTCCACTCTGGAATAGCCAACGGTTGCATTAGCCCAGACGGCTTCTGATGCTCAATCTTCGATTTCTGACAAGTCAAACAGGAATACACAAAACTTGCAATGTCTCTTTTCATTCCCGGCCACCAAAATAACTTTTTCAAATCATGATACATCTTCGTAGCTCCAGGATGAATACTCAAACCACTACGATGTCCTTCCTCCAGAATACTCTTCTTAAGCTCAGTAACGTCCGGAATACACACCCGGCTACCAAATTTCAAAACACCATTCTCATCAACTCTGAATTCACCACCTTGGCCTTGATTCACTAAAGTCAACTTATCAACCAAAAGCATATCGGATTTCTGACCCTCTCTGATCTCATCCAGAATACCACTCGTTAACCTTAGCATTCCCAATTTAACACTATTGTGAGTACTCTCACACACCAAACTCAAGTCTCTAAACTGCTCAATTAAATCCAATTCTTTAACCATTAACATAGACATATGCAATGATTTCCGACTCAATGCATCAGCCACTACATTTGCTTTACCCGGATGGTAATTCAAACCAAAATCATAATCCTTCAGAAATTCTAACCATCTCCTCTGTCTCATATTCAGCTCTTTCTGATCAAACAGATACTTCAAACTTTTATGGTCACTGAAAACTTCAAATCTTGATCCATACAAATAATGCCTCCACAACTTAAGAACAAATACCACAGCTGCCAACTCTAAATCATGTGTCGGATAGTTCCTCTCATGAACTCTTAGCTGTCTCGAAGCATAAGCTATAACCTGCTTATTCTGCATCAACACACCACCTAAACCCAACAATGAAGCATCACAATAAACTTCAAATAATTCCGACGAACTCGGTAACGTCAAAATAGGAGCAGTAGTCAACCTTCTCTTTAACTCTTGGAAACCTTCTTCACATTTTGAATCCCAAACAAATGCTTGCCCCTTTCTAGTCAACATCGTCAATGGTAACGCCAACTTGGAAAATCCCTCAATGAACTTCCTATAATAACCAGCCAAACCAAGGAAACTTCGAATTTCAGCAACCGACTTCGGAGCTTCCCACTTAGATACCGCTTCTATCTTAGAAGGATCAACAGCAACACCACCTCTTGAAATCACATGACCAAGAAAACTAACTTCTTCTAACCAAAATTCACACTTAGACAGTTTAGCAAATAACTGCTTTTCTCGCAGCACTCCTAAAACCACTCTCAAATGCTCAGCATGCTCTTCTTCAGATTTCGAATACACCAAAATGTCATCGATAAACACCACAACAAACTGATCCAAGTACGGATGGAAAATCCTATTCATGTACTCCATAAATACTCCAGGCGCATTAGTCACACAAAAAGGCATTACAGAATACTCGTAATGTCCATACCTCGTTCTGAAAGCAGTCTTCTGAATATCCTCAGTTTTCACACGTATCTGATGATACCCAGATCTCAAGTCTATCTTGCTGAACACACTAGCACCAACCAACTGATCCATCAAATCATCAATCCTCGGCAAAGGATACCGATTCTTGATCGTCACTTTATTCAGTTGCCTGTAGTCCACACACAACCTCATAGTACCTTCTTTCTTCTTAACCAACAACACTGGTGCACCCCACGGTGACACACTCGGACGAATAAATTTCTTATCCAACAAATCTTCCAACTGACTCTTCAATTCAATTAACTCAACAGCAGACATACGGTACGGAGCCATCGATATCGGCCTAGTACCAGGTACCAATTCAATCGAGAACTCAACTTCACGCTCTGGCGGTAACTCATTCACTTCTTCCGGAAACACATCAGGAAAGTCGCACACCACTGCTAGATCACGAATCACCCGTTTATCTTTAGCCTCTAAAGTTGCTAACAGCATAAACAACTCTGCCCCATCTGCTACTTCCTCATTCACCTGCCTGGCTGATAGAAACAAACTCTTTCCTTCTTCAATCTCAGGGAATATCACAGTCTTATCAAAACAGTTGATGGAAACTCGGTTGAACACCAACCAGTTCATACCCAGAATAACGTCAATCTGCACTAATGGAAGACACACAAGGTCTATCCCAAAATCTCTACCAAAAATATTCAAGGGACAACTCAAACAAACCGAAGTAGTAGTCACTGAACCCTTTGCAGGAGTATCAATCACCATACTTCCATGCATCTCAGATATCTCTAATTTAAGCTTCACAGCACAATCCACAGATATAAAAGAATGAGTAGCACCTGTGTCAATAATAGCTATAAGAGGAAAGCCATTAATATAACACGTACCTCGGATCAAACGATCATCTGCAGAAGTCTCAGAACCTGATAGAGCAAAAACCTTGCCTCCTGACTGATTCTCCTTCTTCGGCTTAGGACACTGCGGACTGATATGACCCAACTCTCCACAGTTGAAACAAGTTACAGTCTTCAACCGGCACTCTGCAGCCAAATGACCACCTTTGCCACACTTGAAACACTTCATCTCAGCACTGGTACACTCATGAACACGATGTCCAGCCCGACCACATCTATAACACTTAGCAGGAGCACTAGAATCTCCCCCACTAGGCCTTTTCATCCCACTCTGCCTCTGGAAACCTTTGCCAGCTGCATACGGTTTCCCACGATCCATCTGATTCTTACCCTTCCTATCAACCCTCTGCTGATAGCTCTCTGCTCTAGCCTTGGAATCCTGTTCAAAAATTCTGCAACAGTCAACCAAATCAGAAAACACTCTAATCCTCTGATATCCAATCGCCTGCTTGATCTCGGGACGCAACCCGTTCTCAAACTTCACACACTTTGAAAATTCTCCAGCAGCCTCATTATAGGGAGTATAGTACTTTGACAGCTCTGTGAACTTCGCAGCATACTCAGTAACAGACCTGTTACCCTGCTTCAACTCCAAGAATTCTATTTCTTTCTTCCCTCTGACATCCTCTGGAAAATACTTCCTCAGGAATCTTTCCCTGAACACAGCCCAAGAAATATCAGCATTTCCAGCAGTTTCCAACTCAGTGCGGGTAGCAACCCACCAATCATCAGCCTCCTCTGACAGCATATGTGTACCGAACCTGACCTTCTGGTTATCAGCACACTCAGTTACTCTGAAGATTCTCTCAATCTCCTTCAACCACTTCTGAGCACCATCTGGATCGTATGCTCCCTTGAACATTGGAGGATTGTTCTTCTGGAACTCACTCAACTGACGAGCAGCTCCCATTCCCATAACATTCTGATTTCCTCCAAGCACTCCAGCTAGCATACCCAGAGCCTCAGCAATTGCAGCATCATCTCTACCTCTTCCAGCCATCTCTATTCTGAAAACCAAACAACTAAAACAATAAGTACTGATAGGTTACTCAACACCTATACCGTACAGGGAAAACAAAATTATTATAACTCGACTCGACCGACTCTGCTCTGATACCACTAATGTAACACCCTTCTAAAAACCCCAAACATTATAATTAAAATGCACATATATTCATCAGAGTAATTATGCCCCGAAGGGTGTCACACAATCATCTCACAATAATTATCACAAATCCTGTCATACTCATTTAATTAAATCAAAATAATGTTCTTTTGCATAATTCGCAGCGGATACCAAATATCAACATTCAAATCATGTATTACATTACATGTAAAGTTAATCAACAACTCAATTCAACATAGTCAAACATCCCCTCCCGATGTTACATCTACCAGAGCATGACCCACTAAGGACGACACTAGACTCCATAGTACTAGCTTCTACTCAACATCACTGCTCGTTACCTGAAAAATAGGTGTAAGGGTGAGTTCCTCAATCAATATAATAAGCATTATAGAACAACATGTAATGCTAAGTAAATAACACATCAATTCACCCTAACCAGACTACGCATTCAGCAACGGCAATATCCATCCAAACATCATATTCAACAATAATATATATATCATATGTATAATCCTCAACCATATTCAACACCAACGACACAACACAACGATTTACTCACTAATTCCTCACAATGGGAATTAGCTACAGCCCCACAGGCTAGACCATGCATTCATTATGCAATGAGACTCCATGAAATGCGGTACCGACTCTTCTTGAACATACAGTTCAAGCTCACCGATCAACTCCAGATACGACTACTAAGCTCACTAGTCCCACTCATTTGAGATCTAATGACTCACTCACTAATTCCTCACCATGGGAATTAGCTACAGCCCCAAAGGCTAGACTATGCACACTAATCATCTAGTATGCAACCATCAACAACAATCCACAACTCACTGATTCCTCACAATGGGAATCAGCTACAGCCCCAAAGGCTAAACTACGCATGCTAATCACCTAGCAATACAACATCAACAACAACTCAAGAACAGACCCATGCTCGCACTCTACGACATCGAATAGTCTATTCACAACTGCATACATTCACAACATCATGCGTAATATATACATTCACCGCATCATATACATCATTATACATCAGCAACATTTCATCACATAAGCATGTCAGATTATGCCAAACAACCACTACAATATTAGTACATTCTAATATTACATCTCCTGCTCAAAACAGCGGGAATTAATCCCTATTACACCATAGGCAACATAGGCCAACCCTCACATAGGTACACAACAATTAAAACAACAATTTTTCACTTCTGCAACAGTGTTAACCGGTTAACACCCTGGGTTAACCGGTTAACGCAGGACACAACAGCATTTTCAGGCAAAACGCAACAGCGTTAACCGGTTAACGCCCTGGGTTAACCGGTTAACGCAGGCAAAAACTCAATATTTTCACATTTCAATACAGTGTTAACCGGTTAACACTCTGGGTTAACCGGTTAACGCAGACCAAACAACAATTCCTGCGCTAACACACGGCAGAATGCAGAATTCCGCCGTTGGAGGACTTCCGGACCTCCGATTCCGATTCCGTAAAAAGCTAGACGATCGGGAAAACATTACTCACACAAATACCGATTTAATTTCAACTTTCAGCACAGTTCATCCAACAACATTTCAACATTTACAAATCCCAATTAGGGTCAATTTAACGGCTTATCACTACCCATGACATATTATCCCAAAATACCCATTAATCGACGATAAACCCCCCTTACCTTAACAATCCGGCAGAATCTTTGAGCTTCAAGCTTTCGTTCTCCAACCTTTGCTCTTCAGCTCCTCTTCTCGGCCCTTTTTCCCTTTTCTCTCACGATGCTTCTCTGTTCTGTTTTCACGTGAAATGCTTTTCCAAAAATGAGAACTTTTCCTTATTCCAACATATATATACTTCCAAAAATAATAATAATAATAAAATTTCCAATTATTCAATTAAATTAATAATTAAATTATTAACTCAATTCAATAATTATTTTATTATTATCGGGGTGTTACACATAACATTGAGGGTTGTAGAGCTTTTAAGCATGTTGTCCAGGATCTGGTAGACTCCAAGGCCATCAATTTTGCACCATCTCCAAATGTTAATGCCAATCCCATGTCGGCGCATGGTCAGGCGTTGGTGGGTGCAATTGCTGAAGATTCGGATCACGCCTGTGCGGTAGGTGAAGAAACTGATAGTGACTGCGAGTTTGATGGTTGGATAAAACCGTGCGTACCAGGGATGGAGATCCAGAATTGGAGGGCCTAAAAAGATCATCACTGTCACTCATCCGGAAGAGTAATATTTCTGTTTTTCAATGCTGTTTGCATGAAAGCCATACGTTTTGCCCGAAACGTACTGGTTCATTGTAACGGCCATCTCATATGTTTCATTGTGCAACGTTTTGCATCATTAATAAATGGATGTTTTTCACATTAAAAGCGGTGTTCCCTGTTTTTCATTTATTTTTACAGTTTAAAAACAAATAAAAACGGCAATGTTTGTTTTCATTTTTTCCCCTTTTTGATTTGTCTCGTTCCGACTTCAAAACAATAATCCTCCGGATCTCGTTGATAACAATCCTGTTACACCCTCGTATGACTTCGACAATCCGATCTATCATGCCGAAAAAGAAGGCGAAGAAGATTGTGATCTGCTGGAAGATTAACCAGGTTGTTGAAACAAGAGGAGAAGGTGATTCAGCTGCACGAAGAGCAAGTTGAGCTTGTTAACTTGTATACCGCCGAGGTCAGAAAGGAAATGAAAATTGGAGCCGCTTCAAAGGCGAGTCGAGAGCAGAATGGTAGCCCTGTGGAAAGAGCATGTGGATACCTTCGCCTGGTCGTGTCAGGATATGCCAGGGTTGGATACCGATGTCATTGTGCACAAGCTACCATGGAGAGAAGACTGTCCTCTAGAGAAGCAGAACGCCGGTGCTACTTATCAGAGAGCCATGGTGACTTTGTTTCATGATATGATTTATCATGAAATTGAATGCTATGTTGATGACATGATAGCAAAGTCCCAAACAGGAGAGGGGCATCTGGTAGATCTGGCCAAGCTGAGTGGACCAGTTGAGACAATTCAAACTAAGGTTGAATTCAAATAAGTGCACTTTCAGAGTGCGGTCCGGTAAGATGTTGGGGTTCATTGTAAGAGAGGAATCGAGGTTGATCCTGTTAAAAAAAAGAAAAAAGAAAAAAAAAGAAAGAAAAACAAGAAATGCCTGAACCGAGAACGGAAAGAGAGGTTCGTGGTCTCCTAGGTAGATTGAACTACATGTCACGGTTCGTATCTCACCTAACAGCCACGTGGGAACCCATTCAAGAAAAGATCAAACGGTCAGGTGGAATAATGGTTGCCAAGGGGCATTGAGAAATAAAAGCATAAGTTGCAGGAACCTCTGATTCTGATGCCTCCTGTGGAAGGAGCAGTTGTTAATTCTGTACTTGACAGCCCTCGAGAGGTCTATGAGGTGCGTACTGGGGCAGCATGATGAGTCTGGTCGAAAAGAGCATGCAATTTACCTTAGCAAAAAGTTTACCGACTGTGAAACAATACATTCACTGCTCGAGAAAACTTGATGTACTTTGGCATAGGCTGCTCGCCGACTGAGACAGTATATGCTGGTTCGTACCACCTTGTGGATTTCCAAGATGAATCCGATCAGGTATGTATTTGGGAAGCCAATATTGAGAAGCCAGCATTGACCGGACGGGTTGCGAGAGGGCAAATGATTTTGACAGAATACGATATTCAGTATACCTCCCAGGAAGCAATCGAGGGGAGTGTATTGTCTGATTACCTCGCCCAACAACCTATTGAGGATTATCAACCGAGGAAGTTTGAGTTCCCTGATGAGGACATCTCGAGGTGCTCAAATCGAAAGATTGTGAGGAACCGATCCCGGAGGAGGGGCCTGACCCTGAATCCGAACGGATTCTGATGTCTGATGGGGGAAGGTTAATATGGATGAGTTGGTGCTGCTTTGGTTACGCCAAAGGGATCCCACATTCCTTTTGTTGCCCGGATAACATTTGAATGCACCGACGGTGTGATTGAGTATGAAGCTGGTATCCTGGGTATCGAACCTCGGTGCGTGCATCTGCTGGGGCAAAAGCCTTTATAGTTGTGTATGGGATGGAAGCCGTGCTACCGGTTGAGGTTCAGATTCCCTCTTTGAGAGTCCTGATGGACGTAAAACTGCAAGAGGCCGAATGGGTAAGGACTCGGTATGAAGAGTTGAGCCTGATTGAGGAAAAGAGGCTGGCAGCCATCTGTCATGGGCAGTTATACCAGCAAAGGATGAAGCGTGCTTTTGACCGAAAGGTATGACCTCGTGTGTATCATGTGGGAGATCTGGTGTTGAAAAGGATCTTTCCTCCTCAAAACGATCGTAGGGGCAAATGGACACCTAATTATGAAGGTCCATTCGTGGTTAAGAAGGTTTTCTCTGGCGGAGCCTTGTTGCTAACGACCATGGATGGCGAGGAGTTTCCATCCCCTGTGAATGCGGACGCAGCTAAAAAATACTTCGTGTAAAGAGACCCGCTGGACGAAAAGAATAAAATAGTCCAGGCAAAAATGGGCATCCCGGCGAACCGAGAAAAAAGGAAAAAGGTTCGGGCAAGAATTAGGGATATAAAGATAAAAAAAAACTGTACACCCGGCAAGTCGAAAACCTGAAAAGGCGCCTGGGGCAAAAAAGGGTATCCCGGTGGACTGAAAACCCGAAAGGGCGGTCCAGGCAAAAGAGGGATTGAAACGAACAACTGCGTCTGGCATGATCGTTTACTTTGGTTAAGGCACCAGGATAATCTCCGGTAGGGATCAGTCGGAAACGTCTTGTTCAGAAGGCAGAAAGCAGCGGAGAGTCTGAGGACATATGGGGTGTAACCGAGTTGGAACTCGATGAGATCGCGGTTTCGCATTGCCATTAGGATAGATTTTCCTTTTGTGCGCAATTACCTCTTTTCAGGAATTGCTTCCTTTGTATTGCTCAATTTTGAGCCACACCTTTTCAATCAATAAAATGCATATTCAGTCAAATGATTTTGTTTTTGTTTTCATTACCGCTTTGATTGCAAAAACATCCTATTGTTTGTGATGAAGAATCTTTGCATTTTAAGACATACAGGTCCCTTCCTATGCATGCTTATAGGATTGAAAGCTTGAAATCTTATTCGGAAGGTTGAGTGACCCAAGTGTTGAAATCTTGACACGCCTGGGGCACGTTTTTATCTAACGATCTTTTTTGCAGGTGCTGTTAGATATTTTCACTCACTTGCAGGTGGTGATGTGGAAGCTTTTGACAAAAGAATCCCCGTGGAGTCCGATCAGGGACGAATAAATGGAAGAATGGTGATAAGGCGACGAGAGACGTACGACGATCTTGGATATTAATCAAGAAGACTTTTCAAAGTCTGAAGATTGGAAAGTCTGTATGAATCCCAGGAGTTCGATCTCCGTAGAGTACGGAGAAGTCGGGAATACAAGGTGATGAATCAGAAAAGTCCAGACGAGTCCGGGAGTTCTCAAAATTGGAAAGCTGACATTGTATTTGGATGATGAATACCAAGGTTCAACGAGTCGACGGGTGTTCGGTACCATACTTTCCTCATCTCCCCAAGCAGAGTCGGGAGGACTAATTCCCCAGCAGATTCAAGGTCTGTGGTTTCCCTAGCAGGGTCGGGATGGTTACCTCCCCAGCAAGTTGTAGATTGGTGTTTCCTCAGTAGCCGGGCCTGAAGGTTGCTATTTCCCAGCGGAGGTATCTGTGGGTGGTGGTATTTCCAGGCAGAGTCGGGATTGATATTCCCCAGCAAGTCAGAGACCGTTGTTTCCCCACAGAGTGCATTGGTGGATTCTTCCCCAATGATGTCCCCAAGCGGATCGGGTGCAGAGGAGGTGTTCCCCAGCAAGGGTTGCCTTTTCCCAGCAGCATTGCTATTCCCCAGCAGGGGGGAGATCGGAGTGTTGTCGAGTTCCTCAGCAGAGTGTCTCGAGCTCCCCAGAAGAGTCCCTTAAGGGAGGATACCTTTTATGCATGCATCATTTAGGAGATCATAGCATATTGCATAATAAATTGCGTAGCATTTCCATAATTATGGAGCATTGCGCTAAAAATCATCATGCATCATCATTGCAAGCATCAGCTAGTCTCAAGCCGAGGTTACCGTTTGAGATTTGGTTTCGCCAGTGGGTGAAGATGTTACTCAAGCCGCGGTTACCTTTTGAGAAATGGTTTCGCTGGGTGGAAGGTCAACCTCAGCATTGCAAGCATAAGTTAACCCCAAGCCGTGGTTACCATCCAAGAATTGGTTTTGCCGGTCAGTGAAGATGATACTCTGAGGAGTTTGGCATTGTGACGTTGGGTCAACGGTATTCCCCAGTAGCGCGATATTGGAGGAAGATTTCTGTCGTGCGAGATGGAAGTTGGAATGTGTTACTCTGAGGAGTTCAGCATCGTGATTTTGGGGCAACAGTATTTCCCAGTTATTCCCCGACAAGCGTCTGCCTGGTGTTGACATATGTCGATGTCATCCCTGCGATACCAGTAAGTGTCATGTCGATCCCTGTAATATCCTTTCTTTGGTGTCAAGTAAACATCATTGTTCGATGTCAGTAAACGTCGCGTTCCCTCCCAGTCATTGGTCAATGTCTGGTCGAGTTTTCTTTGGTGTCAAGTAAACATCATTGTTCGATGTCCAGTAAACGTCGCGTTCCCTCCCAGTCATTGGTCAATGTCTGGTCGATTTTTCTTTGGTGTCAAGTAAACATCATTGTTCGATGTCCAGTAAACGCCGCGTTCCCTCCCAGTCATTGGTCAATGTCTGGTCGAGTTTTCTTTGGTGTCAAGTAAACATCATTGTTCGATGTCCAGTAAACGTCGAGTTCCCTCCCAGTCATTGGTTAATGTCTGGTCGAGTTTTCTTTGGTGTCAGTAAACATCATTGTCGATGTCAGTAAACGTCGAGTTCCCTCCCAGTCATTGGTCAATGTCTGGTCGAGATCCTTGTTCGGTGTCAGTAAACGTCGAGTTTCTTCCCAGTCATCAGTCAATGTCTGGTCGAGTGTCCTCTGATATGTTGCCATCGGAGTGGTGTTTTGGTGTTATATCCGACGTTGCCAGCGAAATTATCACAAGAAAGCGGAGAGCGGGGTTCAAATGGAGAAAAGGGAGTGTTGAGGCATTTTCTGGAGAACGGGGTTCAAATGGAGAAAGGGAGACACGAGGTGTTTTCTGGAGAACGGGGTTCACAATGGCGATCACAAGTTATCGTCAGGCGACTGGGGTTCAAAATGGAGAGTGAGGTTCATTATTTGGCAAACAAGGCTACTATGGAGTTGTCGGGGTTCAACCGCGGTGATCCGGGATCATTCGCGCAAAAGAAAATGTTTGTTCGGGGTTCAAGAAAATGAAAAAGAGGAAATCATCAGAAAGTTTCGGGGTTCAAGAAAAGTAAAAAAAGAAGAAGTAATAATAATCCCCAGCGGATGTGGTGTTCAGGCCATGGTTATCCCTGTGTTACCATTTATTTTGGTATACAGGTCAAGTTTCTGTTTCGGTATTCCGGCCGACTTTCTCCGTACCAGACGGGTTTTTCTTTCAAGATTGCTTCTTTGCCGATTCTGACAGGCATTGATTATTTTCCCATCAGAGCGCAAATTGTTCGTCTGTTCTTGGTATTCAATCACTCTTCACCCTGATCATCTGAAAGCCGAGGCTATTCATATCGACAGGTTCACAGTGGATTGAATAGGGGCAGCTGTAACACCTCAAAATTTGCCCTCCTCTCTTGGGACTAACTTAGCATATTGCATTTCATTGTGTAGGTCATTAGTCATTGCATTTTTGCATATCATGTGGAAACATTGTGCAAGTCATCCTCCTAAGTCTTGCTCAGAAGATGAGGAGGTTAAAAGATTCAAGCCTGAGGGTTTCATTGAATTGATCACTAGCCATCTGAGGGTTGGTGCTTCAAATTAGGGTTTCTTGGTTCCTCAAGGAGGTTGATATTTATCTTGGTTGAAATGGTATATCCTCATCCTCATGGTCTTATCATCACCAAAGGATTCATTATTCATGATCAGTTCCTTGAGATTAGGGTTTTGACCTCTGGTCAACCCTAATCATCTGCATTGTGCCAATCAGGGCTTGTCAAGGAGATGAGGTCTTTAATGGAGATGGGGATCATCATATGCTTTTAATGAGCTTGTGGAAGCTAGGGTTTTATTTTGGAGCCATATCATCAGGAGATTGAGGCTCAAGCTCAACAGTCAAGCTGAAATTCATCTATCAACTGAAGAAGTCAACCAAAGTCAACTGTGCATTCAACTGATGGATTTGGAGGTGGGAGAGGGTTAGAGAGACTTCATTCATGTTCAAACAAGTTTCATTTGACATTTCAAACATCAACATTGAAGAAAATAAAGTCAGATGAAAACTTTCCAAAAATGGAAAGGTTTTCTCCTTAAGATTAGATGTCCAAAACTGCTTAAAATGAAATTTTGTACAACATGAAAGTTGTAGATATTGTTCTCCCATTTCCAAAAAGTCCAAGAACATGAATTTCTCATGCATGGTTGGAAAGTTATGGATCAATCATTGCCAAGCAAGTTTGAACTTCAAAAGTGCATAACTTTTGAACCAAAAGGCCAAATGGAGTGGGATTTTTTGCCACATTCTTGTTTTGACATGTTCTATCCAATTCAAGCATCATAATCCATGAATATCCATTGCAAAAAAATTTGAATTTTCATTTGAATTTGGAGGGAAAATTGCAATTTGAAAAATAGGCATTGTTTTCACATGGTATCAATTACACTTGCCTCCAAACATTATTTGAAATGGATTTCAAACCAGAATGTGCACTGTTCCATTGGTATATGCACATGTGGGTGAAATGCAAAATTGGTCATAAAACTTGGTTTTCCTTAATCCACTTGTATTTTGGCTAATTGTGATTAGCAACCTCATTAACAGAACATATATAAACCTAATCATAACTGTTTTCTTCATTAGCATAACAGAATTCTGAAATCTAGATCTAGATCCAAAAACTCTTCATTTTTTCTCTCTCACTTTTCTCCAATTTTTTGCATAAACTTTGTTTGGTTCTTGATCTAATCATCATCTACTAGCATAATTGGAGTTGTTTGAAGCAAGATCCAAGGAATTTCTTCAAGAATCGAGGACTGTTGAAGCATGTGTTCATCAATGGCAATTTGATTTTCCAGCTAGATCGTGCACAATTAACACTCAAGCCTTCATCCAAATCATCATATGAGAGCTAAGGAACTTCTGTTTTTGCTTGCCAAGGCCTGAATACACGTGTTTCACTTCTGCCATTCAATTGAGGTTAGAATTCGACTTTAATGATTCATGAAATTGATAGATGCATGTGGTAGATATTTCTTAGGTGGTTAATCTGCAATTTGAATCACTGAAATCCATGCTGAAATGAACAAGTTACATTGATTTTAAGTTTGATGAGGGAAACTTCCATGGCTCGAATCTTTGAACCTAGGTCGAATTAGGTTAAAATAAGCTTAGATTCATGTTGCTTGTTGAAAGGTGATTCCAATGGTGTGGTTTTTGTGAAATTCTGGACGAAAATGTTCTTGAGCCTATGAATCCGTATGAACACGAAGAACAGTTAGGGTTTGTTTTCCAGAAAGGCGTTTGATCTTGTTTGAACGCTGTTTGCATGAGCTTCATGTTATAAGACCATGTATTGGACCACGTGTCCTGGTCCTTTAGTGAAACGGTGAGTTTCACACTGTAGCGCGCGCCAGGTTCAAAAATCCACTCCCTTCGATCCTTGGCGAGGACATTTCACATTTGGCCTTTTGCATTTTTATTTCATTTCACTCACATGTTCATACCATGCTTCATCATGCCTTTTTATTTTTTTTCATTCATTCCAAAAATCATAAGTCCATGAATATTAATCCAAATGAGATGTGGTTTTTTTTGTTGTTTTCCTCATGATCTCTAGAATTTAATGACTATTTTTTCATGATTTGTTCCTGGACGAATTTTATTCTTGCTTAGGGATTGTGTATGTGTATGTTTTCTTGACCTGCCTTGCCATTTTGATTGTGAAATGATGAGATTTTATCCAACATTCTTGAAATTTTGCATGCTTAAAATAGACATCCTAATGGTCATTTTGGTATAGAGTTTGCATTTTTCCCATTTCTGGTTGTTGAGATATGACATGATTAATGTAGGTGTGACAATGTGTGTCACACCTTTGCTTGCTTGACTTGTTGATTTTATTTGCCATGCCAATTCAATGCCAAATGATGTGAATTTTTGCATGATGCTACTTCTGGATGTTAGGATTGCTTGTGAATATTTTTAGAGTTTTTAGATGCATTTTTGATTTGTTTGGGATTTTCTTTGCTGGTTTGTCATGTATGGACTTTTGGGGAGTCATGAACTTCAATGATTTGTGAAATGCTTGATGTGTATCATATGAACTTGAAATTTTGTACATGTGTTCTAGACACTTTGAAGTTTATTGAGGCTTTGGTTGGATGCATTTATCATGTGTAGATTCTGTTTTAGGCTTGTGTTAAGTTGATGCATGAAATTGTGCCTCATTTGAGCTTGTTTTTCCTTGCCTTGCCTTATGAAATTTATTTGCCATGCTTCCACTTGTCCAAATGCCTTGAATTTTGGTATGATGATCATGTGATGAATTCTGTTTAGCCATGATTTTTCTTGGGATTTATTGAATTATTTTTGAGTTGATGTGGATTGATTCATTCTGTTTGCTTCAATGAGCTTTGAACTTGCATGCTTTGCACTATTTGTTTGGTGAAATGAAATTGGTGTATGATATGAATGTGAGACCACTTGGATATTGTTCTAATTTGATTGAACTTGATTATTACCAATTTTCATGTTCTGTTTTGAATTATTTATCCCTCTTTGACCCTAGGCCTTGTCCTAGGGGTTTGCTTATGTTTGAGTTGTGTTTTCAGGACAAAAGAGCATATGGCTATGAGGGAAATGATTCACTTGCTTGAGTTGACTAATTGGTCAATGTTGATCTCCGCAGATTGGCTCTTCAGCTGGTTTTTCCCCTGGAAGTATAATACCGGACGTTTTGGTTCCTGAACCTGCTCGTGTTAGAATCGTCTGTTTTGTCAGCATTCATCAAACTTAAATCACGCATATTCATGCATACTCATAAAACATTCAGATATTCATGTTGCATTTCTTGTCATATATCTTTTGTTTGTCGTGTTTCCTGCTATGGTGATATAGATCTCTTTACAGATCTCCCCAAGCAGATGTCGGGTATTAAAATCTCTCCATATAGAGTCAGCCCGTAAGCAGAAAATGTTGTCTTTCCTTCTGCAGTTCCCCACCGAGATATATCCTCGTGGATGACGGTTTCTTCCGTTCCTCCCAACACATATATTGGGATGGATTTTCCTATTTGAGTTACATCCTCATTAGGACGTGTCTTGATTCAGTCTGTCTCTTCGGATAATTCCCGAATTGGCTATTTGTCAGATGTCTTGTGCTTCCCAGTGGGTTGTTCCCCAGCGGAATGTTTTTGGGCCTCTACCCTCATACCGGTAGTTATAAGTCCTACTTTTCCTGGCTTTCTTAACAGAATTTGTGGTTATACACCTTTTATTCTCCAGCCAGAGTTTCGGTCTTCTACCTACTACCCGATAGTTGTAAATCCTATTTTTTCTGCTCTTCAGCGGTTTGTGGTTTGTTAAACCCTATCTTGGTTTCCCGTGCGGATTTGTGATTTGTTCTATCCCCACGCGGAGTTGTTGGTCTTCTACCCCGTATTCGGTAGATGTAAACCCTAATTTTGTGGTCACCTCCACTCTTTTGGCCCTCTGCCTACAAACCAGCAGTCGTAAGTCCTATCTTTGCGGTTTTTCTACCTACAAACCGGTAGTTATAAACCCCGTTTTCTCCACTTGCAGAGTTAACTTTGTTGTTCATCCCAACCGATGACAATTTCCCTTGTGGGTTATCTTCATCTAGTTCTCGATGTTGATTTTCCTTTGCTTGGATAAGTTGCTCAAATCAGCACTTATATCCCTAGCAAGTTTTTTGTGGATAATTGCCGTATGCTAGCAATTTTATCCCCAGTGGGTCCTTTCACCGTTTACTAGTGATTGTGTTCCCCGGATCATTGGTTGTATACCAATACATCCCCAGCTAGTCCCTGTGGATAATTGCCGGATGCTTGCAATTTATCCTCAGCAGATCGCCTTTCATTTACCCTTTTGTTGGTAATGTCTGTTGCTTCCCTTTGATTGGTCATCATTATATACCTAGTTTGGTATCCCGATGCCTTTCTTTTCGGTTGATTTATCCTTGATTAACCCAGTAACCGGTTGTGGATAATCTTCCATGCGAGTATATTATTCACGGTCTGCCGGTAATGAATAATATATCTCATGCACTCTTCAGTCGAAGCCTTTTGCGTTTCTCCAGTCGAGTAAAATTCGTTATTTCCCTTTGCGGAGTCGAATATTTCTTTGTTGTCGGATAATTGCCGGATGCTTGCAATTTATCCCTTGGAGTTGTCTTTCGTTTACCCGGATGCTCGGTATCGATTGTCTCTCTGTTTTGGATAGTCACCTATTATATACCCAGTAACCGGTATCTCTGGTGTCTTTTCCTTTCGAGTATATTATTCACGGTCTGCCGGTAATGAATAATATTTCTCATGCGCTCTTTAGTTGGAATCCTTTGTTGATTTCCCCAGCTGAGCAAGATTCGTATTCTTTGTAGAATCGAATATCCATCCTTTAACCAGTTTGTGTTTCGGATGATGAGTGTTTTGGAAGTGAAAACCAATTCACGTTTTCGGTAGATCACCTATTATATACCCAGTAACCGGTATCTCTGGTGTTTCTTACCATGCGAGTTTATTATCTACGTTCTGACGGTAATAGATAATATATCTCATGCGAGTATCTTATCCACGGTCTGCCGGTAATGGATATTGTATCTCATGCACTCTTTGGGTTTGTGTCCCCATTTGAGTAAGATTCGTTTTCCCGTTGTGGATTCGAATGCCCATCCTGTAAGTCGATTTGCTTTTTCAAGCCCTCCTTTCGGATGATGAGTGTTTTGGAAGTGAAATCCAACTCACGTTTTCGGTAGATCACCTATTATATACCCAGTAACCGGTATCTCTGGTGTTTCTTACCATGCGAGTATATTATTCACGGTCTGCCGGTAATGAATAATATGTCTCATGCACTCTTGGGTCAATCCTTTGTTGTTTTCCCCTCAGAGTAAGATTCATATTCCTTGTGGAATTGAATATCCATCCTATAAACAAGTCTGCTGTTCTAGCTTTCTTCAGGGTGATGAGTGTTTTGGAACACACACCAATTCACGCTTTTTTGTCCATCCTTTAAACAAGTCTGCTGTTCTAGCTTTCTTCAGGGTGATGAGTGTTTTGGAACACACACCAATTCACGTTTTTTTTGTCAATCCTTTAAACAAGTCTGCTGTTCTAGCTTTCTTCAGGGTGATGAGTGTTTTGGAACACACACCAATTCACGCTTTTTTGTCCATCCTTTAAACAAGTCTGCTGTTCTAGCTTTCTTCAGGGTGATGAGTGTTTTGGAACACACACCAATTCACGCTTTTTTGTCCATCCTTTAAACAAGTCTGCTGTTCTAGCTTTCTTCAGGGTGATGAGTGTTTTGGAACACACACCAATTCACGTTTTTTTGTCCATCCTTTAAACAAGTCTGCTGTTCTAGCTTTCTTCAGGGTGATGAGTGTTTTGGAACACACACCAATTCACGTTTTTTTGTCCATCCTTTAAACAAGTCTGCTGTTCTAGCTTTCTTCAGGGTGATGAGTGTTTTGGAACACACACCAATTCACGTTTTTTTGTCCATCCTATAAACAAGTCTGCTGTTCTAGCTTTCTTCAGGGTGATGAGTGTTTTGGAACACACACCAATTCACGCTTTTTTGTCCATCCTTTAAACAAGTCTGCTGTTCTAGCTTTCTTCAGGGTGATGAGTGTTTTGGAACACACACCAATTCACGTTTTTTTGTCCATCCTATAAACAAGTCTGCTGTTCTAGCTTTCTTCAGGGTGATGAGTGTTTTGGAACACACACCAATTCACGCTTTTTTGTCCATCCTTTAAACAAGTCTGCTGTTCTAGCTTTCTTCAGGGTGATGAGTGTTTTGGAACACACACCAATTCACGTTTTTTTGTCCATCCTTTAAACAAGTCTGCTGTTCTAGCTTTCTTCAGGGTGATGAGTGTTTTGGAACACACACCAATTCACGCTTTTTTATCCATCCTTTAAACAAGTCTGCTGTTCTAGCTTTCTTCAGGGTGATGAGTGTTTTGGAACACACACCAATTCACGTTTTTTTGTCCATCCTTTAAACAAGTCTGCTGTTCTAGCTTTCTTCAGGGTGATGAGTGTTTTGGAACACACACCAATTCACGTTTTTTTTGTCCATCCTTTAAACAAGTCTGCTGTTCTAGCCTTCTTCAGGATGATGAGTGTCTTGGAACACAAACCAATTCACGATTTCGGATCTTATCCTATAAACAACCTACAACCTGGTTCAGGATAATTTTCCATGCGAGTATATTATCTACGTTTTGACGGCTATAGATGATATATCTCATGCACTCTCTTGTCGAACACTTTGTTTGTTTCCCCAACTGAGTAAGATTTGCATTCTTTACAGAATCAAATATCCATCCTATAAACAAGTTTGCTTTCGCTCTCTTCAGGATGATGAGTGTTTTGGAACACACACCAATTCACGTCTTTGGTCGGTCACCTTTTACATACCTACAACCCGGTATCCTTGGTGTTCCTTCCTTATTTTTGTTACCCTCATACCGGTAACATCTCATTGTTTAGTGCTTCCTCAGTGAAGTTTTCTTTTTGCTTCTCCCCAGGAGTCAGCTTGTGTCTCTCCAATGGATTTATTTTCCTTTGGAATTTCCTTTTCCCAGTGTGAGTCCTTCACTCCCCAGTGAGTTCTCCAGTCTGTTTTCTTTTCCCTAATCAGAGTCGTGTACTGTTCACCCTGTGTCAGTTTTGTTTATCCCCAATTAGAGTCTTGTTAGAGTCTCTGTTCCTGGTGAGTGTATTACTCCGATGGATCGTCTTTTCTTCTGTGTGAATCATATTCCCCACAGAATTTGTGTCTTTTGCATACATACATTTGCATCATGAGGTCTCTTAGGGACCAAAATTTGTCTCATTACTGTTATTTAAGCCCATTCTACCGCGTCGAGATGAAGATTTCTAAACTTCACTTCTCCGGCTAGAATGACCTTAAATAGGGGCATCTGTAAGACCCCAATTTTGGCCCTAAGATCCCTCATGGCCCATATCATATCATATCATGGCCTCAAGGATCATTGCATGCCCTAGTTTCCCTCCTAGTGGGTAGGTTGCTTTGTGAGTTGGTTCTTGATCACCAAGCATGTTTTGCATTTGTATATCTTTGCTTTTCATATGTTCATTAACCAAAAAGTACAAAAATATTGTCAGTCTAACCTTGTTGCTTGCAGTTGAAGCAGTCATCAGCAATTAGGTCAAAGACAGTCAACAGTCAGTCAAAGCAGTGGATGGTGGCCATTCTTGCAGAATTTGGGCACCATGATCCATAATCAAGAGTTCATATAACTTGGGACATCATTTGGAATCAAGTTCTCAAGGAATTAGAGTTTGGAATTCATCAGAAGTGGTTCAATCATGCAAAACCCTAGAAAAGTCAACAGAAAGTCAAACTTGGTCAACTGTGGATTTAATCAGTGATTTGATGGATAGAATTGATTTGAAGGAGTTCATTCATGTCCACACAAGCCTCTTATATCATGTCCAACCTCATCATGGAAGAATTTGAAGTCAATCAGAAAATTTCCAGAAATAGAAAGTGGACCTGTAATTTCAACTGCCAAAAATGGAAACTTCTTGATCTTAAACTTACATCATGATACAAGCTTCAAATGAATTTTTGCCCAACATGAAAGTTGAAGATCTTGTTCTCCCATTTTCAAAAAGTCCCAGAACACCCAAATCCCCTGAATGGTTTGCAAGATATGATCATTTCATTTTCACATTTTTTTGAACTTCAACAAGCCATATCTCATGAACCAAAAGGCCAATTTTAGTGGGGTTTTTCCCTACAAGCTCCATTTGTTCCCCTCTTTCCAAAAATTCATTCATCATGTGCTAAAACCTTGCCAATCAAAATGGCATTTTTGAGGTTGACTTTATTCATTTCAAGTAGGTGCAAATATTGACTTTGTGAATTAAGTGTTTTTAGGCATTTTGGCCATTTGGGACTTGGTTGGCATGATGTTTAAGACTTGTTTTGAGGCCCATTTCGTGCAGAACTCACACCCTCCACTTCCATATCTTCCAAATTAGCAAAATGTGCAATTGGTTCTATTTGAGTTAAGCAAGCTTAAGCATTTCATTAGCAATGTTAAACAGACCAATATAAAGCAATTTTCTGTCATTTCTCAACCCTAGACAGCCACCACACGACCAAAACTCTCTCATTTTCTCTCAATTCCATTTTTACACTTTGGGAAATTCTGAGCAAAAGTTTCAAACCACTCGAGCAACTCTTGATTGTATCATCACCTAGCCACTATTTGGACCCCTTTTGCAGTACAAAACTCCAGCTGGAAGATCATCTTGAGTTCTGTCTTTCCAAGCATACAACAATGGCAAATCGAGCTTTGAAAGTTTTCCAAGCAGCATTGAGCTAAGCTACCTCAAGAATCCATCATCTCAAAGCATTGTGGAGATCTGTGTAAGCTTGCATCACTCCAAACAGCACTGTTTCATTGAGTTCTTCAAATCAAGTGAGTTGTTCGACTTCCTTATTTTTCCAAATCTTGCTATACATCATGTAGGTCTTACTTAGCTGGTTGATTTAAGCTTTGAATCATGTCAAATGGTTGGCTATTTAGGAAGATATGCTGTTTGTAAGTTTGGTGTATGAACTTGTTTTTGCTCGATTTGCCTTGCTTGAAGTGATTTAGTGAAATTTGTTGCTACATTCTTGTTGTATGATGTTTGGTGACTCTATTGGCGTGGTCAATTTTGAATTCTGGGCGATTTGATTTTTGCTCGTGTTTGAATGATGAAGATGGTTACTGCAGTTTTGAAACCTTAAACTCTGCCCAGAAAATTCCCATGAATCTATGTTTGGTTTGTTGTTATCGAATGTTGCATGATGATAGTGTTTCATGGCCATGTTTAAGTGTTGATTCAGGGTACGTTTGTTGTTCACGATTGATGGTTGAGAATGAAGATGATGTTGCACTATTGTCCAAACCCTAATTGCATTTCTGCCCAGAAACTTGATTCATGATTGGCCCCTGTTCACGTTCATGCATGTTATTGTTACTGTTGTATTGAAGCTGACCAATCAGAATATTTGGTTTGTGGAGCCTAAACGCTGCGTTTTGCTTAGTTGTTGTGGTAATTTCAAAAATGCCACTCGGTCAACCACCTTTGACCATTGAATCATGTTACTTTGCTCATTTTATTCCAAATTGTTACACAACTTTCAACAATTCATTTCTCCTTCATTTTAACTCCAAAAATCATGGGATTTTTTGCATTATGACTTGTTGAATGTCTACTTTTTTATCATGATTTTTATTGAATTTTTGGTTGGCTGGATTTTAAGTGGCTCTAGGGTTCTTGACATGTATGCACATTTTGTACCCTTTGCCAAATCCTTTGTGAAATAGTCATGCATTATCCAATTGATCTGAAATTTTTTGTGGTTAATCTACACTCATTCATGTTTGTTTTGATGTAGAGTTCTTGAATTTATCTTACTTGGTTGCTGAGTTATGAATTTTTGCAGTAGGGTGTGACAATTTGTGTCACACCAATGATATGCCATTTCATGATTTTTGTTGACATGCTTCCTGACCTTCAATTAATGTGAAATTTTGCATGAGCCATCTCTTATATGTCTAGTTTGTGTATGAATTTTCTTGGATTTAATCATGCCATTTCCTATTTGTTTGTGAATTTTCTTCCCTGCCTAGTCAAATGTTGACTTTATGTGACACATCTTGCCATTTCATTTGGGAAATTCTCATGCCTTATTGTATGATCATGAAATTTCATATGTGCATACTAGACATCTTGAGCTTTGCATTGGTGTTAATACCATCCATTTCTCATCTGTTTTCGTTTAGTTATGATTTTTTGAAGATGACACATGTTTTGTTGACTCCTTTGTGCACACTTGAAATTGTGTTGACTTCTTGATTTTATTTGACTATCTTCCCATGATCCAATTGAGCTGAAATTTCATATGCATGCTATGTTATGGATTGTGATTGAGTATGAATTATTTCATAATTTTTGGAATTGATTATGTTTGGGTTTGAGCTTGGTCTTGCTGTTGACCTTTTGTGTGCTCCCTCTTGCCATGTTTTGACTTCTTTGGTCTATAAAATGATGATGATGCATGATATGGGCTTGAAACCAATTGTGTTTGCTTCTTAAATGTTTGAACTTGACTTTGGTTGACTTTCCTTTGCTGTTTTGACTTTCTCATTTGTTTTTGACCCTAGGCTAGTCCTAGTGGTCTTTTGAGCTTACAATTGAGTTAATGTTTCAGGTTAAGCACCAATGCCTCAAAGATCATTCAAATTGGATTGAGTTTGATTATATATCATGTGCTAACCTTTGTTTTGTAGGTTGACTCATGTGACTTGAGTCTTGTGCTATGCACCTTGGTCCCCCTGTGTGGACTGTTTATCCATTCCTTTTGATTTAAACTGTTGAACTGTTTACTAATTGGTTTGACTTTTTCAGGTACTTTAGTTGCTTAAGTTCTTTGAACTTGCTTTGCTTTGCTATTTAGCAACTTGCTTTTGAGGTATAATTACTCTTTCTTCATGTAGTCTGGAGACCCGGCCTGTTATTTGGCCGGGCAAACTGTCTGAAGTCCTCCTTAAGAGGCAATGCTTGTGTGTGTTTAAAATTGTCCCAAGCAGGAAAAGTCCTTCAAGTAAGGCAATTGGTAGATCAAAGGGATAAGTAGCCTATCCCCTACTATTCTGTGAGTCTTCTCCTTGCTCCCATTACATGGTTGTAGCATTGAGATCCAAGCCCAAGATCAATCGAGTCAATAATATGTGGAGAGAGTTCCTACTTTCTGAACTCCCACACCTTCTGATATTCAGATGCTCTCCCTGATCAGGGATAAGAGCAATGAGGCACACCCCTCATCTCCTTTCATCTGCTTCACCTTAGCCTCTCAATGGCAAGGTTAAGAGCAAATCTTTGACCCTATTCCAGTTGGCCTCAGTGCCTAACCCTCTTGTATGAGCCTCTTTGTTTGGTTATAGAGTGTGCTGTTTGATTCTCATTGATTGATTGATTACTTCATATGCACATGTTTGCTTGTATGCTCTATGCATTTATCATCATTTATTGCTCATCAATGCATAATCATCTCATTTGTCTTTGTGACATTATCATTGTTGTTTACCCATGGAGGACAATTGTAAGACCATCCATTGGCTATTGTTCCTATGATATGGAAGTGAGTATAAGACCATCACCTTGGCCACTCATCTTATCTTTGCTTGATGCATTTGTTTGATTGTGAGGATGCAATTATAAGTCCCTGTAAGTTGGCATTTGCTTTCCTGTGATCCTGTTGCATTGTTTGATTGTATATGAGGATACAACTATAAGTCCCTGTAAGTTGGCATTTGTATTCCTAGGACCATACTGTGGAGGTTAGAGTAAGCCCAGATAGATTGGCATCTGACATCCATATTTTTGCTTTTGTTTATGTGAGGTTGCAATTATAAGTCCCTGTAAGTTGGCATTTGCTTTCCTGTGATCATAAGATGTTTTGTCTGATTGTATGTGAGGTTGCAATTATAAGTCCCTGTAAGTTGGCATTTGCTTTCCTGTGATCATAATTTAGTTTGTTTGATTGTATGTGAGGTTGCAATTATAAGTCCCTGTAAGTTGGCATTTGCTTTCCTATGATCATGTGTTGCTTCTGTTCTTGTATGTGAGGATCCATTGTAAGTCCCTGTAATGTGGCATTGGTTTTCCTATGAGCATATGTGGAGTTAACCTAAGTCCAGATAGATTGGCAGTTGACTTCCATATTTCATCTTTGTTTTCTTTTGAGGAGATTAGTGTAAGACCATTGAGTGGCATCTGATATCCAGTTCTGTTTTAGGAGATTGGTATAAGACCAGTGATTGGCATCCGGTATCCGCTTTTCTGTTGCATTGTTTGCTTATTATTATCCATTGCTCATTCCAAAGGACACACTTGAATCATCTTCCATATGGTTTCAAGAAGTGAACCTTCTAAGAAGTTTTACTTTCCATCTTCATCCATTCATCTCTCATTGTGTCCTAAACCTTTTCACACTTTGATTTCCAACTTGACATAAATGTTGTGCAAACTTCTTCATGTTTTCAAACTAAAAACCTGGACCCCAAGTCCTTGACTTTTTTTTCAAACCTCATTTCATAATACTTCTTTGAATTAATCTTAATCATACTTTGACTTCATTTTCATAATCACAATCAATTAACTTCACTCATTCACTTGTTTTGGCTTTGTCCATTGTTAATCTTTTCACATTAGCCATAGGTTTCAATTATCATTGTGGTTGATGTAAATCTTGCCTATCCTTAGTGAGTCGACTATAAGACTTCCGTACTGAAAACAGGGTTAACCCCTCTAGTGCGTCGAAGCTATCCTCACATGGTGGATGTTGTTCTTGGTCGAGTTTTCTCCCATTGATAATGAAAAGCCTCAGTGCTTGTGTTTAAAATTGAATCCACCAACTTTTGGAAGTCTTTTAGCCGAACTACGGCGTTTTGATCCTTACCTTTGATGGAAGGTACGTAGGCAGCGGGTTCATCCGTTCAAACCCAATAACACAAAAATAATTAAATTGTACATTCTTTTCTCATCATCCCAATCATGTTTGCACAATGCTTATGTCATAACAAATAACAATTTAATACAACAAGTGTGAAAAGGGCTCCCTAGGAGTACCTAGGACGTAGTGGGTGCCTAACACCTTCCCATTGCGTAATTTACCCCTTACCCAGAATCTCTGATCTTTTATTAGTTTTCTACGTGTAAAACTTCTTAGGCTTTTGTTCGCTTTTTAGCCAATCCTTTGGATAAATAAAAGTGCGGCGGCGACTCGAAATTTCATTGTATCCCTTGCTTATGATTTAATCGATAAATCATACAGCGACGAATACACCGCTACAGTTTCCATGTTTGCCTGTTTGTGTGTTTGTTTTGATGTCTCAGCGTCTGTGCGTGTGTTTTGTTTTGGCGTGCGTGAGCCGAACTATGATAGCTCTGATTCTCATTCCAGATGAGATACGTAGGCATAGGATGCGATATCCTAGCGAGCCCTTCCCCCTCTTCTCCCACTTGTGTTTCTTTCTAGTGTGTGTGTGTGATGTTTGTGAGTAGTTTTAGCAACCTTTCTTCTATCTTTTTGAGCGTGGATCCCGTCGAGTACGACGGACGTGAGGGGTGCTAATACCTTCCCCTTGCGTAACCGACTCCCGATCCCATCTCTCTTTGGTCGCGAGACCATGTCTTTTCCAGGTTTACTTCGAGCGTTTCCTTTCCCTCTTTGGGATAAATAACGCACGGTGGCGGCTCTGTTTGTTTTGTTTTAGCCCGCCGGTTGTTTTTCGCGGATGCGACAGGCATCATCATCATCGTCCTCCTCTTCGTTGTTGTTATTGGTGTTGTTGTTGTTGTTTTTGTTGTTTCAATTGTAGCTATTATTATTGTTGTTGTTGTTGTTATTGTTGTTGCTATTGTCGTCGTCGTTGTTGTTGTTCTTTTTGTTGCTGATGATGTTGTTGTTGTTGCTATTACTGCTTTGTTGTTCTTGTTGTTGTTCTTGTTGTTGGTATTGTTGCTCTTTTGTTGTTGTTGATGTTGATGGTGTTGTTTTTGGTATTTTTATTGTCCAGGTTGTTTTTGCTACTGTTGTTGTTGATATTGTTGCATTGTTGTTATTGTTGATGTGGTTGTTGTTGTTATTGTTTTTATTGTCGTTGTTGTTGTTGTTGATGTTGTTGTGTCCGTTAGGCATGGAAGCATAAACAGTACCTGGGAGTACCCACCCAAGCACTCCCTGAAATATAAATGGGAAAACCCTCTTTGATTGGGTTTAGGTTTTCCTCGTTACAAAGTATGGGGACGAGTCGGGTAATGGGGACACTAATACCGACCTCGAACCCGCCTCTAAACTCTCCTTGTTTATTTCATGATGAACTTTATTTTTTTTTTTATTATTTACACTATTAAATATATGATCAATGTTTGATATTTTAATTTCTATTTATTATTTAAAATATTCGAAATGTATGTATGAAATTTTTTGAGATTGTTTTTATTCTATTACTTGTAATGTAATTTGATTTTGAAAAAATATATATTTCTAATCAAAAAATTGATTTCGTTAAAGGGATGGTGGCACGCCGGGGATACCCAAACACAACCAGAACTCGTTTGGGATGAATTTATATTATAATTCTTCATCCTCGTTGGGGATTGGAGCGGGAAACAAGAATTGTTTTGGGATTCAGGTTTGGATTTCGGACGGTTAAAAACCGTTGTCGACCCTCCCCGTGTCCATGCCTAGTTGCTATTATAATTATTATTGTTCTTGTTGTTGTTATTGTTGTTTTTCTTGTTATGGCTATTGTTGTTGATATGTTGTTGTTGTTATGGTTTTCAATTTTGTTGCTATTATTGTTGTTCGTTGCCGTTGGGGTTATCGTCATCATCATTGTTGTGATTTTTGTTGTTGTTGTTTTTTTGTTGTTTTTTTTTGGGTGGTGGTGGCCGTTGTTCTCATTTTGGTCATCGTCCTCTTTTTTTTTTGTCATTGTTGTTATTGTTGGGTCAATATTCTTGTTGCTATCATTGTCGTTGTCGTTTTTATAACTTATTTTCAATTAGATATAAAAAATTACAAAAATAAGCGACTGTTCTTATGAAAGGTGAAGGGTCTAGCAGATACCTCTCTAGTTTTAAGATAAAAAAGACAACAAAGAAAATAAGATAACATATCAGTTATGAGAGGTGAAGGATAGAAACCTTAGTTCCACTCCCAACAAACAATAACTTTATTCTTAACAATGTTTAGATAGGGGAAATTACACTTTACAATTCAATCGGCAAACTTAATCATTTTGAAATAAAAAATAAATACTTTCAGGTCTCGAAAAAAGTAAATCTAAAAAGGTGTGAATATATGATTTAAAAGAATAACATTGTTAATACTACAACAAATATACCCATTTCACCTCTGACGCAAAGGGGATTTCACCTCGGTTAGGCAAGCGAAATTACAAAGGGCGACATGAAAACCAACTACCATATCCCTCAGTTTCTAAATAAGCGAGGGGATAGTTTAAAACCTCATTGGTTCGATCCTGAGCAACAATAATTTTTATTCAAAACTTTTATACGCGCTCCATATACCTCTTAGTTTTTGTAAATATCCGAGGGAAAAGACCCCTATTTACGTCGATTTTTGTTAATAACCGAGGGGTATAACATATTTTTTCCATTTATGGTTTTGTTTTAAATTTCATTTTGACTGATCTTTATTGTTTTCTACAAAAAACCTACAAATTATGTGACATAATCAAGTCATTTGTATTTTATACAGAACATAAGACATAATACCAAATTTACATTCTATACAAAATATAAATTGTTTACATAACATAACACAACATCCCAAATGTACTATGCTTACAACACTTATAATGACATTTGGGATACAGAAAACCTCTACCAAGAGAACCTATACATACTTGCACCTATAATGACACAAAAACCTCTATACAATTCTTTTAACAACCAAGAAAAATTGATGTTTATGAGACTCATGATAAGGTTGGGAAGCACCGGACCAACGTGATCGAATGTCATCTAGATCTTCTTGTAGGAATCGTACTTCGTCTCAAAACCTCTATAATTTGAACATAGTATCAACTTTCAAAACTTTTGTGTTGTTTTCGGGACTGTAAATAATTTTCATATAGTTACTAATTAATCCACATAAATTACAAATAATACATTATGAAAAATAAAAGAATGTCAAAAGGCACAAGTAATACATACATGTGGTTCTATGATTTTTGGATTTCTACCTTGTAGATTACGTTTCACAAAGGTATATCCCTCCATAGCTCTACATGTTGGTAAAAATTAAGCATGAATAAAAATTATTCAAAATTAAATTTAAAATTTGAGTATTACAAATAGTACCACTTACTCGCTCAAAATCTTTTACATATCTTCATCAAGTTTATAGTATAATGAGCATTAAAAAACTACAACATTTTGCTTCGGACATAAAATAATTAGTTGTCAACGCTTCCTACATAATCACCCAGAATAATTCATAATGTGTATATAATTGATTTATAAATGAAAACACAAATTAAAGCATATACTTACCTATGGATAAACGGAGCCAAGAAACATTCTTTATTCTCGTTAACCAACTTATTTTGTATGTAGATCTTGATTGTGTTTGATGAATTACTTTGAAATTGAATGTTTAATCAATCTAAGAAACAATAAATTTTCAATTTCCTTTCAACCAACATATAATGAAAGACCCTAATTAAAATTTAATGAAAAATTTAAATTTATATGTTAAAGTATAAGAACAATGAATGTAAATTGAAATCATAGTAAAAATAATACTTACGAAGACCACAATTGTATTACGGGTATGTCCAACCAATCATCTCCCTTCAACAATTCCTCAAGACAACTCATATGAAGTGTAAAACATTGTTGTGGTTCATGTTTTAATTTAAACTCGGAGAGTTCTAGAATCTCGTATATCATATTTGGTAGTCTCTGAATGTTATCTACTTGAGATGGCATGATCTCAATATTGTGATATGATGTAGAACAACTATCTTTCGTACTAGCACCACCCATAACAACTTTCACAACTACTTTCTAATGTATTTCCAGCTAATTTGGAATTGGGTGGCTGAGTACGCCCATTGGTTTTAATTTCTGCCTCATAAAAACAATCGAAATACAATAGAAAAATTAAAATACATAAACAATAACAACAACATACAACACAAATATTTAAAATTATTCTTATACCTAAATCACATCGTGGGTATACCTCTTCTGCTTCTTCTGGAACATCCTCTCTCGCTCCTCCTGCAACATCCTCTCCCTCTCTTGCTGCAACAACCTCTCATGCTCCTCAAGATTCACCCTCTCATGTTCCTCTTGATATTAGTATTAAACCAAAAAATAAATGGTCATATATACTAGTAAAACAAATTAAAAAAATATAATAAATATCGTAATATTAGTTCAGAAGTTATATTTCAAATCACTATCAACGTTGTGTCAATCATCTATTAAAATACTCAATTTGCTTCTACCGTGTAATGCCACGTAACCTTTAAAATCATGAGCATTTTCTCCATAAGTCTTACCGGTTCTCAGATCAAAACTAATCGGGGAGCAAACACCGTTTTATGGGATTTTTTAACCTTAGTACACATCATGACACCTCTAGTTTTTCTTTTACACTTTTTATTTACAGAGGTTGCATCGAATGTCGTATGAGAGGTACTTGTCGAATCACTCATGTCTGTGTAAATTAAAAAAAATAGCAACATATATCTGAGACACCAAGGTTGTATTTCTAAAATTATAGATATTAATTGCAAGCACAAATATTACCAACTGAACCTAAACCAATGTATTCCTTGTTATTCACATTAAGGTATTCAACATATCTTGAAAAGAATTTATTGTTAATACCATTTGCATCTGACATATATTCTAGATCATTAGTCTTAAACACAAAACACAGAAAACCGAGGCAACAAAAAAAATTGAAGGAACATCCAAACCAAATATTTCACATTTGTCTTTTCTGTTTAACTAGAACATAGAAACAACAACCATAGACACTACTAAAAATACTAACTAGAAAAATACACTTAAGTAATAAGTTACGTATATTTAAGTGGTATTACCATTTCTATGAACATTTCTAAAACTAACATTTCACTGTGTAACAACATTTTTAACAACATCTCAAAGGATATTTATAAAACTAAATCCATTTCTATGAGCCTTTTAGTTAGATGATAAAGCTACGTACCTCAAATGTGATGAAGAAGCTTCAAGGAGTTTTAAAATGAGATTAATTTTTGCCCATGCAGATAGAGGATGAGAAGTGAAGCAGTTGCGTGGTTATCTTGGTTAAGGTAGTGTGGGGAGGACCAACTGGTGGAGGCATAACTTGGGATCAGGAGAGTCAACTTATAGAGTTGTATCTGACTCTATTTCCTTCAAGTAACTTCAAAAGGAGAGAATTATATAAGTAAGGGATGCCGCATAGCGAAAAATAAGGAATTGCTTCCGAATTTTATTTATTCCAAAGAAAAGGTAAAATATCGATAAAACCCCAAAAGTAAAAAGAAAATAGTCGTCGTAACCAGATTCGGGTTCGGAAGTCGGTTATTCAAGGGGAATGTATTAACACCCCTCACATATGTTGTACTCAACGGGAACCGTTTTTATGGTTCTTTGCATGAATGAGTGTTACTATCTAAAGGTTACTTGCAATTGGTTTTAATTAAGGGAAAAAATAAGTTTTTAATTAATGTGCTTGCAAAGATTTCAAAATCTTGTGCCTACGTATTCTCATAGTGCAATGAGAAAATCAGAGTCCCGTATTTCATAGTAGAAAACTACGTATTTGTTGGTTGTTTTTATTGAATGATGTTTGTATACTCGCGCATGAGAGACTTAAACGTTTGTTTGAATTAAGGTAGAAGGGACGCGTTTGTGTCACATTCTAGCAGTTAAACGTAGCTTGTATGCTCACGCATGATAGGTGTAAGCATTGTTTGTATTGCGATAGAACATAAATAACATGTCATTCATTTAAAGTTTCTGAATTCCCAAAGGTGAAAAATTGAGTTTTATTGGTGGTGATTGATTTTAGTATGAGGACGGATATTTAGAAATGGAGATATACAACAGTGTCTGACCATTCGGGGAGAGAGAATTTACATCATCCTCCTTTTTCTTCCTTTTATTATGAAAATGACCTTAATTTGAATTGCACTAAAATCTATGCATGAAGCTGAATACTTTGAAAAATTGGGTCAAGCGTCCTATTTTAAAAGATATTCAGAATAAGGATATGAGTACACCCTCTCATTCTTCTCCATTTGCTTAAGACTCGTGTTGCATAATTCAAATCTTATTTTTAAGTGTTTTAAATTTATTTATAAAAAAAAAGAATATTTGTTTTAATGGACAAGTTAACAATATGATTAGAAGAAAGGGGTGAGATATCAAAGAATGAGAATGCCATTTGATGTTGTCATGTCTTGATGGTTACCTATTTCTCATATTTTGAACATTAATGGAATTAGGATTGACTTAAGGGAGCATATAATGGCACATACATGTAATGGTACAAATAATGAATTAAAGGATGAAAGCAAGACTACAATCCTAATCTTGGATTAATTTTCCAATGATACTCTAAAAACATCTATTATAATATATTAAAACTGAGCCTCACACGATTTTATTGACAAATCATTCACTTACTCGTCACATCACTAAAAATTTGATGTGGCATTCTTCCAACACCATTATTTATCAACATCCATATTTTGACTCTTAAAGTACCAAAACGGTCACCACTATTAACAATAATATTAATATAAATAATAAATAATAATATAATATTTGACTAATAATAATAATAATTTAATTAATTAATAAAAGATAGATTTTGATCTAATTAATTAATTAATTTTTTTCAATGTTATTATATTATTTTATTCTTAAAATCTTTAAATAATATTTTTTTGTTGTTACTCTCAGTAAAGTTTCTAATAATCATTTTACTAATACTTTTGAAATAGAACGAAGTATTCAAATTTTATATAAAGTAACCGATGATTTTACTCTTATTCTATTTATTTTGTTGAAAATTGTGTTTTATTAGTAATTACTAACATATTTAACTTTTTGTTTTTAGTTTTTAATATTGTCATTATAATATATATATATTAGTTACAATTTATTTTTGATATAAATATTAGTTATAAATTTTTAGTTATACTCTTTTAATTATTATAAAAATTAATGTTTAGAAAAGGAAGAGTTTTATGAAACGGTTAATGTAATGAAATTTTAAATTATAAATTCAGTCAAATGGATATAAATTAAATTTAATAGATTTTGTTTCAGTTATAAACTCAATCAAGATATATGTGATCTTTGATTTTCTCCAATAATAGTATTTTATTATTCTTCAACAGTCAATTTGTTTCACTTTTTTTCTTTAAATAGATAAATTCCTCTCACTTTCTCACTCACACGGAGTATCTTTTAGAACTTGATGCGCAATCAGACAAAAAATGAAATGAATGGGTGAACTATTCAACATCGATTAAAAAAATTGTTTTTTTTCTTTATCTAATCCAAAACCTCTTGGAAGGTAAATAGATAAACTCCTCTCACTTTCTTTCTCACACATATCTTCTAGAACTTATGCATAACCAAACAAAAAATGAGATGAATGGCTGAACTATTCAACACCGATTAAAGAAAGAATTGATTTTTCTATCTTTATCTAATCCAAAAGCTCTTGGAAGATAAACAGTTAAATTCCCCAGCCTATAATTAAGGACTATTAGAAATTTTGGTTTAATTTCCTTCCTCTTTCTTCATAATTTTAAAATTGTAGTATTTATGCTTTCTTTCGGATATAAATTCTTATTTATTTCTTAAGTATAAATTCTAATTATTATCTTAATTATATTTTATACTCAGAATTATTTTGATATATGTTGTTTACTGTCTTTGTAATAAAGATGCACATAAATTTACGGGTTTTCAATTTGAAAGTTCACATAAATTTAAGTGTCTTCAATTTGAAAGTTTATCGTCTCTATGAATAATAATCATTTAACTTGTCAAATTTTTTGAAGTATAATACACATGTTTTTGTCCGGATGTAACCATACCAATTAGATTATTATTTTTTGTTTAGTTTCCTTCTTTCTCTTACAATCTCTTTCGAATATAACCATACCAACAATATTTAATTGTTACCAAGTTATTCTTTGGTTTAATTTCCTTCCCTCGATTTTAAAATGTTTTTGTGGTTTAGCTATATGGAATATTTGATGTTTTTATTATTTATAAAAAAAAATTTAGTCCTTTAGACAAACTATTTCTAACAATACTATAATTAGTGCATATAGATAATATTTAATTTTAATTTCTAACAATACTATAATTAGTGTATACAGATAATATTTAATTTTTGTTTCAATTGTTATGAATTTTTATTTTTTATTTATTTCTTGTGCCCAGTAATAATCTATGATTCTACATTCATATTTAATAATTAATGACTTATTAAAAAATTAGAATTTATTTCTCACTATTTTAATTATTCATCAATCCAAATTCTGACTCTATAAAAGTGGAGTCTCAATTTTAAAATATTAGTAACATTATCTACCAATCAAAATTTTAATTTTGTAGTTAGTATCATATTTAAAAAAATCAAATTGAATCTCAATTTCTCACTATTTACTAATTATCTATCGATCTAAATCCCCAACCTATAATTAAGGACTATTAGAAATTTTATATTTCTTACTTATTATTGATAATAGTTATCTACAATTCTAATTTCTAACTCAACAATTAATGTAATATTATTGCTTTGTAATTTCCAATCAATCAATGATTCTGTTTGAATAAAAATAAATTAAACTAATTTATAAATTTAACCATAAAATTATTCTATTATCTATTATTCAATCATTAAAATCATTAAACTTTTAAGATACAAATTAATTGATAAAATTTAGTATAATTCTTATATTATTTACAATTACATCGGTCCTTTTTATCCCTCCTTAAAATTTAAGTTATTCTCAAATGTCCTAATAAACTCATATGACTTTCTCTATTACTCTTAAATTTCAACTTTTTTTTCAAATATGTGTTTATAAAATAAAATAAAATCTAAATTTTATAATATTATTTAAAAAACTCATCTCAATAAAATTTAACTTATAATTTTCAAATAGAACAACAAATATTTCAAATTATTTCTAATGTAGTACTGTTAAATTATAATTCCATATGCATATTATATATTAAACCATAAATTATCAACTATAATTTATAATTTATTATATAACAATGTCCTATAAATGTATTATTAAATTGAAATAATTAAAATTGAAAGGATAATTTAATTGAATTAATGCAACTATAAATATTAAAAATTAATGATAAAATAAAATTTAAATTTTATATTATTATTTAAAAAACCCGTCTAAAACCCGCGCATCGCGCGGGTCTCATTAAAACTTAAATTGGGAATTAACTATATTCTTTTCTTAATCCTAAAGGATTTGTTATTTCTTAAACTCTTCTAATTATCACATCCAATCCTTAACATGTCCTCCGATTTTCATTTATCATATAATATCAATATGCACACCAAGTGTTCACTGAAATTTATTTGTTTTTCGCTTTTCTACTTAAGATGTTGAATTGTCGTAAGGTTAATCTCTCGAGGTTATGGTTATTGTTTTTTTTTAATAGAAAATTTACGAGAGATTTTTTGTGTGTTCTATATCAAAGTTGAGATTTTATCTTAAATAAGTGATTATTTTAATAAGCTATTTAATGCCCTATGTCTAAACTCAATTTTATGCTAAACTATGATAAAGTTTATTCTATGTTGATTTTTAAGCTACTTTGATTTTTATGCTACTTTTATTTGTATGCTACTTGAGATTGGATTTTTTTTTCAGAAAAAAAATGATTATTAAATAACATGTTTATATGAGTTAAAGGAGTTAATATGAGTTACGTCTAAAATTGTGAAAAATGACATGTTTATATAGATTTTGTAAATGAATAAGCACCCTTGGATTGTCATCTTAGTAAGAGGTTTATCAATGGTTGGAAATTAACTTAACCCTTAGTTGCACATCGTTAATCTCAATCCTTAGATTGATTGTTATGAACGGTTAGAATTGAATGAAAATTTTATTGAAAATGGAAGTTAGAATTTGTGTTAGTTTGATAGGACTTGTGCTAGTTTGGTAGTTATGATAGTTAAGGGTTAATTGTATAATTAGATGATTATGGATGCATGGGTTGTTAGAGACAGATGATGATTGGGTTTTGCAAAAGTACCAAGTTCGAATGTAAGATAAAAGGTCATTAGTGATTATGCATGAAACTTGGAATTTTTGAATGCTTTTGTGTTTGATTTTCTCTTACCATTTGGCCTTGAATTTTTGGTGAATCATCCCATGTGTCATACCCTCAAATTTACTCTACCTCTACATCATCCTCTTGAACCCTAATCCATGAGCATACATATTATAAAAATCATCTCATATGTATTTGTACTTAATGCCTCTCAATAATACACAAACCCAAGGCATGAGATTCATCTATGAAGCCTCCAGACCCTCTGTCCATGTTGAGGTGTTCCCTAGCCGTCTTAACCGTAATCTCTATCTTCAAGCATCCGACAAGCTTGAAGGATCATTCAAGACATCTCACTCACTCTCCAAAACTCTAATTAGATTGTGAGTCCCCATTTAAGACACATCAAGATTCATCTGGTCACCCAAGGACCTTAACCATATCTCTTGACCCTCAGTAGCTTGTACAAGTCATAATTCACTTTGTGCATTGACCGCAACATTGAGGAATCAAAAGTTTGTGCATACCCTTAACCCTAACTCATTTTCCATCATGATTTGATCATATGAACTTAAAACATCCACCATTGTTCCTCGAAAATCAAGAAATCACAAAGTCGCATTTTTTGGTCATGTTGGTTGGTCACATTTTGGTATGAATGGCCTATGGCAAGTTCCAAAGTCCAGAACTTTCTCATATTACAACCTTTTCAAGATATTCTTTGAGCTAAATGTCCTAATTAATTTCCTCTCCAACTTTGCTTCAAGGTCCAAGAGATAATTCATTAAGCAAGGACCTCATTTTTTGCATTGCCCAAGCTGGTCCAACATGCCTACATTGCCATTTTCAAACCAAAACTGGTTTTGACCTGGTTCTTTTTTCATCTAATCAAGGACATGGCAAGGAACATTTGGTACAAGTTTCATACAAATTTCACAAGCCAAATCCATTTGTTCTTGGTTCAAAGATTGAAGATCACCCTGATGCACAAACCAGACCAAGTCAGTCAGCTTTTGCAATTTGATCCACCAAGTCCTCAAATCAATTTGTTTTGACCCCATTTGACCTCAAACATATTGTAAAACACATCAGGACAAGAATGGAAGTCAACTTGGATGGAAAACCCCTTAATCTTCCAAACCCGATGCCATGTGAAAAGTGAAAAACTTCCCAAAATGGCCAAAGTTCAAATGCACAATAGGTCAACTCAAAGCCTTTGTCTGTTCCTAATTGATGTTAAGAACCAAAACCAATTAGTTTGGAGTGGAAGCAAGGTCAGATCGTAGCATCCCATGTGTCCCCAAGTTCCACTTTATGAATATTTTCGAGCTTAACCCTTTCTAAAGAAAACCATCTAAAATTTTCTTCCAAACCACTATATCCCCTTCCATATAAAGAGGGGAAGGTGTTCAATTCATTTGACAAGCTTCATAAGGCAAACACACCCTGCTGCAAACCCGAGCAGAACTATCCAACACAGAGTTTTGATTTTTGAGAGTTAAAGCATTTGAGTTCCAAATAACCACCCAGAATCCATCCTTGGACATCACTCAAACTTTCCCAAGTCCTAGATCACCTTCCCAACACCTCACATGAGTTGCACCAAGTCATTGGAGTAGTACTTTGGTGGCTTTGTTTAACTTTCTATAGTCAATACACATTCAACAACATGTATCTACATGCTTAGCTACAAATTCACCTTTTTTATGCTTAAATAATGTTCCTCCTCCTTTTATTGGTACTACATATATTGGGCTAACCCATTGATCATCTGATATCGAATAAATTATTCCAACTTCAAGAAACTTTAACACTTCCTTTCTAACTACCTCACTCGTGAAAAGATTAATCCTCCTCTGATGTTCTCTTGAGGTTTTTGAGTCCTCTTCGAGCGTAATTCTATGCATGCATGCAAAGGGTTTAATTCATTTAAGATCAGAGGTTTTGTATCCTAAAGTTGTAGGGTACTTCCTTAACACTTCCAAGAGTCTTAGGAAATATCATGTTGCTTTGGGTCAAGATAAAATACTTGAACCTCGTTTCACTAAATCTTAGGAAATATAAAATGTTGGATATTGCATGCATTTGTTTCTGATATAAAATAAAAAAGGATTAGACAAATAAAATAAATTTTCAATTACATGATAAGAGATTATATAAGAAAATCAACGTTATATCCAAAAAAAATTTTGCTCTTATAATCCATTACAGAGATCTTTTCCAAAGCTTTTTAAGTTTCACTTTTTTCATGACAAATTCTTTCATTATCAATGTTTAATTTCACAATGTAGCGTCCTACATATACAGTGTTGGTGTTACCGTTATGTAGCACCTCAAATTTGCACCCCCCATTCATCCATTCATTTCATTTTTAGGTCATTGACATTTACATTAACATTACATTAACATTGCATAGTACATTGCATCTCATCAGTCAAGACTGGCATCAAGAGGATTCATCTGTGCAAGAGACCAAACATTTCCTTGAAAAGAAGCCACATGAGTATTCTAGAGAGCTTACATGAACCAAGGTTCATTTTGAAGCAATTTGACCAAGTGCTAGAGGCTCAAAAGTCATCAGTACATGTCCAAGTCATCTAGGGCCCATAAAAGTCAACTGCAAGTCAACTGAGGGCTAGGAGGTGGAGAAACGGTTTGAGACACTTCATTCATGTCCAAAAGAGGTTTATTCATCATGTCAAACTCATACCTTGAAGATTTTGAAGCCAAATCAAAAGTTTCCAAAAATGGAAAGTGACTTGTAATTTCAAGTTTCCAAAAATGGCAAGTTTTTGGACCACATTCAACTTGACTTTCCAACATCAAAGAAGCTTCAAATGAAATTTTTTCCATCATGAAAGTTGAAGATCTTTCTCTCCCATTTTCAAAAAGTCCAAGATCATGAGCATCTGATGAATGGTTGAGAAGATATGATCAAATCATTGCCAAGTGTGCATTGAACTTCAACAAGCCATAACTTTTGATCTAAAACTCCAAATTGAGTGCCTCTTTTTGCATAATGCTTGTCATGACTCATATTTTTTTTTCCAAATCCATCAAGGCATTGCATGAAATTTCATCACATGACCATTTGCTCATTCATGCTCATTTTGGAGGGAAAATTATGAATTTGAATTTGGTGCATCATATGAGTTTTTTTACCATTCTATCATGTTCATAAGATGATTTTAAGTGTAATTGCATGGTCATGTGGTACTGTTCACGTTCATGTTGCATGCATGGGGTGAAAAATCAATTTGGCATAACACCTTATTTCTCACTAAAATTTCATTAGCCATGCCTAAGTGTAATTAGCAAATGGATTAACATAACATATAAAGCCCTAATCCTAACAGAATTTCTCAGATTTCATCATTCTAGATCTAGATTCAAAGTTTTCCTCCAAAATTTCTCTCCACCATAATTCAAAATTTCTCCACATAACATAGGATTTTTATGGCATATTTTGGTTTCTTGATCATTTTTTGGTAGAATTCAAGCTCTTGATTGAAGCATTTGGTGAAGAATCAAGGTGTGCAAGCTTAAGAACATGACAATGGAGATTCAAATCTGAGCTAGATCCAAGCCATCTCAAGCTTCAATTATTGCATCAAGCTTCATAATATCAACATAGGAGAAGATCTGGATACTTGCAAGAGCTCAAAGCCACGATTCCATTGTTCTGCACTTCAAGAGGTTGGATTTTTGAGTTTCTTAATTCATGATTTTAGGTGCATGTTAGTGTAGATCTTTGAATGCTGATTCTGCTGATGCTTTTAGAATTAAAAACGGTTGAGTATTGGCTGAGATATGGTGAATTGAAAGTTTGAGTGCAAATATGTTTTTGCTCGATTCTCTTGATTTAGGAAGAATTAGACATAATTGATGCTTGATATGTGCTCTACGTGTGATAACGGTTCCATTGATGTATAATTTTCATGTTTCTGCAAAAAAATTGTGAGCATGGTACTGTTCAGCCACCGTTTTCATGAAGAAGACGGTGGAAACCACCGCTGGGAATATTCCCCTCCGCCGTCTGCAATTGATGAGTCTAGGGCTTACTTGTACCTCCACGCGTGCATGCCTGTTGTCAAGATGATAGGCCACGCTTCCGTTGACCAAGTCCACATGTACGTGGACTGATGATGTGGACGCCAGCGCATTAAGTGAAGCGCAGCATTTTGGACGCTCCTCGCTTCGATCCCCAGCGAACACATTTTCGCTTCCTTTTGTTTTCCTTGTCCCAAAACGCAGGCGTTTTGATGCGTACACGGTTCGAACCATGGCTGTAGCATCTTTCTCATTTCATTTTTTATATCATTTTCCATGCTTCACATTTAATTCCATGTTATTTTCATTAACTTCTAAAATCCATAAAAAATTGAAAACTAATCCAATTAATTCCAAATTTTTTCTCACATGATCCTTGAGATGTCTAGTATTTTTGTGATGTGATTTCATGATTTTACAACTTCTGGATTTTTGATTGTGGACTATTCTTTGGACATGTATGCAAATGTGACATGCTTCATTCATTCTTTTGTGAAATGCTCATACATTGGCCAATTGATTTGAAATTTGGTATGCTGATTCCCAACATGTTGCATGATTTTTGAGGCTTGGTTGTGCATTTTTAGCATTTATCATTTCTGTTTTAGACACATGATTGTATGGTGTGACAATGTGTGTCACATAATTTGATGTCCTACTTGTGCATTTTCACTTCTAGGTCAATTGAACTCTGTTGATTCTAATTTTTGGCATGATGATTGTGTTGGACATGTTGTATGCTCATAAAGAATTTCATGATTGTTTGAGTCATTTTTTGTTTTAATATGGAATTTTGACTCTTGATGACCAATTGTGTGCTTTGAAATTGCCTTTGCCATATTTTGCTCATGTGATGACTTTGCTTAATGCTTTTGACTTGGTCCTTTTCAGGACATGTTCATGATTGAATAAATGTGCTACATGTTGAGTATTGGTTGCTGTTTTGACTTTTTGCCTTACCTTTGACCCTAGCCTTGGTGCTAGTGGTTTGTACTCACTTTCTAAGCTTTGTATTTCAGGTTCAAGCTTCTAATCCTAATGATTGATGTAATCTCACTTCATGAGATGCAAATTACCTTGTGCACTAATCCTTTGTGTTGTCGGTTCATGGAGTGTGGTGGAATCACTTGAATTCTTGAGTCATAAAGCTTGACTTGTGTGCCTATTGAGTTGTAACATTGTGATTGACTGATTGGTTGTTTGTCTGAACATAGTACTGATTGTTTAGCTTTTCTCACAGGTACTTTAGTAGCTTTAACTCACTGCTTGAGTTTCTTTGCTTGTGGTTGGCATACCACTTAGGTAATCCCTCTAACTCCATGTAGTCTGGAAGCCCCGTCGTTTATGTTTGGCAGGCATTTGGCTGAAGTCCTCCTTAAGAGGCAATGACTGTGTTTGTTTACTTTTGTGCCATGTACTTCAAGTCCTCCTAAGTGAAGAGGCAATTGGCAGATAGAAGGGATGTGCAATCCATCCCCTGCTATTCAGTTGAGTCTTTCATATTGCTCGCACTACGTGCTGATGCATTTGAATAAACACCCAAGATCCTTGTATATAGAGTCAGTCAAGTGGAGTAGAGTCCCACATTCTGGACTCCTACGTTTTCATTGATTGAAGCTCACCCAGGCCCGGGTTAAGAGCTATGAGGACCAATCCTCATTACCTTTCATCTGCTCACCCTGACGGTCAATGTCAGTGGTTAAGAGCCCTCAGATACCCTTCTAGTTGGCTTGTTTGTCGAGGTTGATATGACCCCTTGACTAAAGCCTCACCCTTGATGTTTGAGCCCCCTTGTTGGTGTGTTTACTTCATGCTGTATGTGTTTGTGTGGTGTGATTGTATCCCCTAGGTTTGCTAGACTTCGTGTAGTCTCGGTTGCATGTCAATTAAGGTAGCACGGTTCCTTCGTCTAGGACTTCCTTTCTTGCGTGAGCTTTCCTAAAACACAAACAAACATTACCTTCCCTTGAGGACACGTTAACTCCTTCTACTACAGGTGAGTAAGTCTCCAAAGGTCGAGCATCAGGTAGATTGCGTAGTAACGTCGTTCATCTAAAAGACACAAAACAAATAGAAATAGTTTAGCCGAACTACGGCAACTCTGATTCTCATGTCCAGATGAGATACGTAGGCACGAGATGCGATGTCTTGTCGAGTTTGACTAACGACTAACTTTGATCATTTTCTCTTGCCCCCGTTGTGATTGAGACCTTCCCTTTCTCTTGCCCTAGTTGTAATCGAGACCCTTCTTATTCTTGTGTGTGTACTTGGAGTCTGATGTAAGTCCAGCGATTGGCATTCGGTTTCCTGTTGGTGTTTGTTTGTTTGGAGTCTGATGTAAGTCCAGCGATTGGCATTCGGTTTCTGTTTGCGTTTCTTTGTTCGGAGTCTGATGTAAGTCCAGCGATTGGCCTTCGGTTTCCTGTTTCTTTTGTGGAGTTGGATGTAAGACCAGCGATTGGCATTCCGTTTCCAGTTTGTGTTTGTGTGTTTGACGTCTCAGCGTCTTCTTTTAGCGTTTTGTTTCGGCGTGCGTTAGCCGAGCTACGAGTGCTCTGATTCTTACTCTGGTGAGAGAAGACACGTATGCATAGGATGCGACATCCTAGCGAGCACGTTTCTCGTTCCCCGAACTACGTCGACTCTGATGTTTGTGTTTGACAAACTACGTAGGCCCAGGATGCGACATCCTGTCGAGTCCACTTTCTCCGTTTTCTTTCATCTGTGTTTTATTCCAGTCTTGTGCACTCTTTGAGCAGTTTCTTAGCAACCTTATTCTATTCTCTTGAGCGTGGATCCCGTCGAGTACGACGGACGTGAGGGGGTGCTAATACCTTCCCCTTGCGTAACCGACTCCCGATCCTTGCAATCTCTGGTCGCAAGACCATTTCCTTTCCAGGTTTACTTCGAGCGTTTCCTTTCCCTCCTTTGGGATAAATAACGCACGGTGGCGGCTCTGTGTCTTTTTCCCGCCGGTTTTTTGCGTAATGCGACAGCTGGCGACTCTGCTGGGGATATAGAGATGTTGACCTCTTGCTGGTCCATCTTCCCTAAGCGAGTCAATCCTAGCGCTCTCTAGGGTAGTTTTGGTTGCTTTTACTCGCTTTATTTATTGCATTTATGATTATGTTGTGATTGTATATACTTGCATATGTGTTTGCATGCATCATATTATCATTATGCTGGCTGTGTATCTGTTTCTCTGTGGGGTAGGAGTTACGAGAGGTAAAAGGCCCAATACCCAGGCTATAAATGAACTCTAGGACACCTAGGAATAGAGTGATTCATGGGAAGCGGGTGGTGTGGCACCACTTAGCGGAACATGATATCACGAGCAGTTCAGATTCTGATGGGGTATTATCGTTGCATACACCTGGTGTGCATATGATGATATTCCTGAAAGGGTTGTTTATCCTGCGTTTCTCTTGACCTTACCCTGGCCTAGATGACACCTGTGAGTGGGCCGGGATTGAATCATTTGCAGGTACTGATGGTGACTATGGTTCAGTTGGACTTATGGATATCTATCTCTGACACGCCGGAGTTCTGTCAGTGATATCTATCAGCGGGTTCCGTTTATTTCGGATCCCCGGGTTGAATTTGAGGACACTGGTTCAGAGGATCTTGTGGTTATCCATTCAGTGGACGTCCTGTGATGATGGTAGTATATTCTCTGTTCCGTTTATTTCGGAACGCCCCAAGTTGGATTCATGGTTACTCTGTCCCTCAGATGATTGAAATCAGTTCAGAGACCGGTCCAGTGCAGTTGATCTTCAGATGACTTGGAGAATGCACAATGGCTTGCAGTCATGCATTTGCATCATTCCCATTTCGCATTCATCTGCATCCTACCCATGTCTATACGTACTCAGGGTCCATTCTTGATTGAGATCCTGGTTGAGAGACATCCTGATGTCAAAATGTTGTTGTTGAATTATTATATGTCTCGATGAAGCCCGAATCAAAGGAAAAGAATTTTCCTCATACGGATAGACATGGCATTCATGCGTGAGTCATATTAACCTGTTTTCTGTTTTGTAGGTGCCAGTTTCTAACCTGTTGGGTCGACTCAGGAATCACTGCTCGCGTACGCCGAATCATTCCTCTACAATGGCAACAAATCCAAGCTGATGGATCCACCCAACGCCGACATTCTTGAATTGAAAGAGATGATGAGGGGGTTGTTCAATGTCGTGCAAGGGCTCACCTTAGGGCAAAAGGCAATTGCTGAGAGGTTGGAGAAAATTGAAAATGGGCTGAGGATGGAGAAAGTTCAGGGAAAGGCTTCGTCGTCTGGAGTAAAGAAGCCCTCTGGCAGTGGTCAGCACAAGAAAGAGGTTGAATCAAGTGGTGTGCATGCCAGGAAGGAACATGGTAGGGATCGTTACCACCCTTATGCTGCCACTGTAACCACTCCTGTTGGTAAGCCACTTGCACAACAGCAACAACCGCCACCTCAATAGAAAGCTGGGTGCCAAGTGAAGAAGGGGACGACGGATCGTCAATTTGATAAGCCACCCGTGACTTATACCCTTCTGTTTAAAAGGTTGAGGGATCTTGGGTTAGTTCAGCCGAGGATATTGGTTCCTGTAGAACTACATCGGAGGCCTGCAAACTACGACGAGAACGCCAGGTGCGAGTTCCATTCTGGGGCACCCGGACATAACATTGAGGGTTGTAGAGCATTTAAGCATGCCGTCCAAGATTTGGTGGATTCTAAAGCCATCAATTTTGCACCGACACCGGATGTTAATGCTAACCCTGTGCCAATGCATGGTCCTGTGGGGGTGAACAACTTGTCAAAGGACAAGAGAAAAATGGAGGAAACGAATGGGGATCAGTTAAGAACTCCAATGTCTGTGGTCCAGAGGCATCTAATGAAGAGTGGAGCTTTCCCTGGTTGTGATAATTGTTGTGCGGCTGTCGCCACAAATGGGTGTGCATTGATGAGGGAAGCGATTCAGAGAATGATGGAAGTAGGAATGGACGGTGTAATATGTGAAACGCCATGTCAGGCAGTTGAAACCATCAAGGTGGAGAATGTCGTTGTTGCTGAGAAAGAGAAGAAGTTGTCCATTTCTTCTTACAAACAGGCCATGGAAGTGGTGAAGAACAGAGAAGCCCTAGGCTGGGGAAAGATCATAGACATTGTGGTGAAAGCAGATGTGTTCGGGGTTTGCTATCAGCCAGACCAAGACTCGTCTGGACAGAACAGAGGACGTCGTCAACCGTTCACATTCGTCAGTGCTGGAATGCTGGCTCTAGGTCACGCCTGTGCGGTGGGTGAAGAGATTGACGGTGGCTGCGAGCTTGACTCGTGGATAAAATCATGCGTACCGGGGAACTGGAAAGCCTCAAAGATCATCACTGTCACTCATCATGAAGAGTAACATTTCTATTTTTCAATTCTGTTTGCATGAAAGCCATACGTTCTGCCCGAAACGTAATGGTCCATTGTAAGGGCCACCTCATGTGTTTCATTTTGCAACATTTTGCATCATTAATAAATGAATGTTTTTGTATTAAAAGCGGTGTTCCCTGTTTTTCATTTATTTTTGCAGTTTTAAAAAAATGATAAAAATGGCAATGTTTATTTTCATTTTCCTTCCTTTTTGATTTGTCTCGTTCCGACTTCAAAAGTAATTCTCCGGATCTCATTGATAACAATTCGGTTACACCTTTGTATGACTTCGACAATCCGATCTATCATGCCGAAGAAGAAGGCGAAGAAGATTGTGAGCTGCTGGAAGATTAGCCAGATTGTTGAAACAAGAGGAGAAGGTGATTCAACCGCACGAGGAGCGAGTTGAGATTGTTAATCCAGGCACCGAGGAGGTCAAAAAGTGAAAGTTGGGGCCGCTTCAGAGGCAAATGTCAAGAGCAGAATGATAGCACTGTTGAAAGAGTGCGTTGATATCCTCGCCTGGTCTTATCAAGATATGCCAGGGTTGGATACCAAAAGCGTGGCGCTTAAGCTACCATTGAGAGAAGACTGTCCTCCAGTGAAGCGGAAGCCCGTGCTGAAAAAGGATGAGAAGGTGAGAATGGGTGTGGACTACCGAGATTTGAACAAAGCCAGCCCAAAGAATGATTTCCCGTTACCTCACATCGGTGTGGTGGTAGATAATACAGCTCAGTTCTCGGTGTTTTCCTTCATTGATGGTTTTTCTGGCTATAATCAAGTTGAAATGTCTCCAGATGACATGGAGAAAACAATGTTCATCACACCGTGGGGCACCTTTTGTTGTAAGGTGTTGCCATTCAGTCTGCAGAATGCCGGTGCCACGTCTCAGAGAGCTAGGGTGACTTTGTTTCATGATATGATTCATCATGAAATCGAATGCTATGTTGATGACATGATAGCAAAGTCTCAAACAGAAGAGTGACATCCGGTATACACACCAAGTTGTTTGATCGGTTGAAACAACTCAGACTGAGGTTGAACCCGAATAAGTGCACGTTCGTAGTGCGGTCCGGTAAGTTGCTGAGGCTTATTGTGAATGAAAGAGGAATCGAGGTTGATCCTGCTAAAAAAAAAAAAGAAACAAAAAAAAAAGAAAAAAAAACAATACAAGAAATGCCTGAACCGAAAACAAAAAAAGAGGTTCGTGGTTTTTTAGATAGATTGAACTGCATTATACGGTTCATATCTCATCTAACAGCCACGTGTGAGCCCATATTCAAGCTGTTGAAAAGAAAAGATCAAACGGTCAGGTGAAATAATGATTGCCAAGGGGCATTGAAAAATAAAAGAATATTTGCAGGAATCTCCGATTCTGATGCCTCCCGTGGAGAGACGACTGTTAATTCTGTACTTGACAGTCCTCGAGGGGTCTATGAGGTGTACTGGGTCAGCATGACGTGTCTGGTCGAAAAGAGCACGCAATTTACCTTAGCAAAAAGTTTACCGACTGTGAAACAATACATTCACTGCTCGAGAAAACTTGTTGTACTTTGGCATAGGCTGCTCGCCGACTGAGACAGTGTATGCTGGTTCATACCACTTTGTGGATTTCCAAGATGGATCTGATCAAGTATAAAATTGAGAAGCCAGCATTGACCGGATGGGTTGCAAGAGGGCAAATGAGTTTGACTTATTTTGATATTCAGTATACCTCTCAGAGAGCAATCAAGGAGAGTGTATTGTCTGATTACCTCGCCCAGCAACCCATTGAGGATTATCAACTAATGAAGTTTGTATTCCCTGATGAGGACATCACAGTTCTCAAATCGAAAGATTGTGAGGAACCAATCCCGGAGGAGGGGCCTGACCCCGAATCCGAACGGATTTTGATGTCTGATGGGGTCGTTAACGTGAATGGAAGCAGAGTTGGTGTTGCTTTGGTTACGCCAAAGGGATCCCACGTTCCTTTTGCTGCCCGGCTAACATTTGAATGCACCGACAATATGGTTAAGTATGAAGCCAGTATCCTGGGTATCGAACCTCGGTGCATGCATCTACTGGGGCAACACTTTTCTCACTTGTGTATGGGATAGAATTGGTATTACCAGTTGAGGCCCAAGTCCCATCGTGGAGAGTCCTGATGGATGTAAAATGGGAAAAGGCTGAGTGGATAAGGACTCGGTACAGAGTTGGGCCTAATTGAGGAAAGAGGCTAGTAACCATTCGTCATGGGGCAGTTGTGCCAGCAGTGAACAAATCGTGTTGTTGACCGAAAAGTGCGGCCTCGTGTGCATCATGAGAGATATGATGTTGAAAAGGATCCTTCCTCCTTAAAACGATCGTAGGGGCAAGTGGACACCCAATTATGAACGTCCATTCGTGGTCAAGAAGGTTTTCTCTGACAGAGCCTTGTTGTTGATGACCACGGATGATGAGGACTGTCCATCCCCTGTGAACTCAGACGTAGTCAAAAAATACTTCGCATAAACTGACCCGCTGGACGAAAAGAATAAAAGAGTCCAGGCAAAAAAGGGCATCCCGGCGAACCAAAAAAAAAAAGAGAAAAAGGGTTCGGGCAAAAGTTAGGGATAAAGAAAAAGAATATGTACACCCGGTAAGTCGAAAACCTGAAAAGGCGGCTTAGGCAAAAATGGGTATCCCGGTGGATTGAAAACCCGAAAGGGCGGTCCAAGCAAAAGAGGGAAGAAAACGAACAACTGCGTCCAACATGATCGTTTGTACTTTGGTTGAGACATCTGGATAATCTCCGGCAGAGATCGGTCGACCGAGTCTTGTTCAGAAGGCAGAAAGTGCGGAGAGTCTTGAGGACATATGGGGTGTAACCGAGTTGGAACTCGACGAGATCACAGTTCTCACATTGCCATTAGGGTAGATTTTTCATTTTGTGCGCAATTACCTCTTTTCAGGGATTGCTTCCTTTGTGTTGTTCAGTTACGAGGCACTTTTGGTTCGGTCAATAAAATGCATGTTCAGTCAAATAATTTTGTTTTTGTTTTCATTACCGCTTTGATTGCAAAAACATCTGTTTATTTTGATAAAGAATCTTTGCATTCTTAGACATAGAGGTCCCTTCCGATGCATGCTTATAAGATTGAAAATGTGAAATCTTATTCGAAAGTTTGGGTGACCTGGGTGTTGAAATTTTGGCACGCCTGGGGCACGTTTTTATCTAACGATCTCTTTTACAGGTACTGTTAGATATTTTCACTCACTTGCAGGTTGTGATGTGGAGCCTTTTGACAAGAGATCCCCGCAGAGTCCAATCAGGGGCAAGAGATTGAAGAACGGTGAAAAAAAAAACGGCGAAAGAACGACGACGATCCTAGAGGGTAATCAAGAAGACTCTTCAAAGTCTGAAGATTAGAGAGTTGGCCCTGAATCTGAGGAGATCGTTTGTCTCGAAGAAAAGAAAAGCCGAGAATGCAAAGTGATGAATCAGAAGAGACCAGATGAGTCTGGGAGCTCTCAAAAGTGGAAAATTGACACCATGGTGGGATGGTGAACACCAGTGTTCGACGAGTCGATGGGCGAGCCGTGTCAAATAGGCTGTATCTCCCCAGTGAATCCGAGATCAGTGTTTCCTCAGCAGCCATGCCTGAAGGTTGCCATATCCCCAGCAGAGGTGTCTGTGGGTAGATTGTTCCTCAGCAGCCAGGTCTAAAGTGCTGTAATCCCCAGCAGGGTTGCGTTTGCAGTTCCCCTAACCAGGTCTGGAGTTCGCCGTAATCCCAGCAGGGTCGAGAAGAGTATTTCCCCAGCAAGTCTAAGGACTGCTAGTTCCCCAGCGAGCTTGAAGGTTGCTATTTCCCCAGCGGATTCGAGAGCGGTGTTTCCTCGGCAATCAGGCCTGAGATTGGTTATCTTCCCCAGCAGGGTTGAGAATGTTTCCCTAGCAAGTCTGAAGTTGGCGGTTTCCCCAGCGGAGGTTTGCATTTTTTATTTCCCCAGCAGAGGTGGGAATTGTCTGTTTCCCCAGCAGAGGTTTGCATTGGTTGTTTCCTCCAGCGGAGTCCCCAAACAGATCGGGTTCAGTGGAGATCATCCCCTGTGAGGATTATCCTTTACCCAGCAGCAGCGCTATTCCCCAGCAGGGTGGAGATTGGAGTAATATTGAGTTCCTCAGCAGAGTTCCTCGAGCTCCCCAGTAGAGTCCCCGGAGAGGGACATTTTTTATGCATTCATCATTTAGAAAAGCATAGCATATTGCATCATTAATTGCGTAGCATTTCCATGAGTATGGAGCATTACGCTGTAAAATTCATGCATTAACATTGCAAGCATAAGCTAGCCCCAAGCCGTGGTTACTATCCGAGAATGGGTTTTGCCGGTCGGTGAAGACGATACTCTAAGGAGCTTAACATCGTGACGTTGGGTCATTTGGGTCGATTTCAGAATTGGTTTCCCCATCATGGTCGAAAGGTTGGTGTTTTCCCCAACAAGTGACTCCCTAGTTGAGTGGGTTTCTCTGCCGTTTCGAGAATGACAGATCAGCGAGCATCCCCATCAATGCTACTCCCCACAGAGGTGGAAGTGATCACTTGCTTTCCTAGCAGGAGTTTTCCTCCCCTTGCATCTTGCAGGCTTGGATCGTATCCCCAGTAGAGGCGGATCAGTTTTCAACATCTGAATGGCACATTTGCTGCAGTTGCTCTTGGTAGCATTCAGGATTGGTAACCCCCAGAGAGGTTTATTTCCTCACCCGTCCACGAAAGGAAAGCGTGACTCCCCAGAGTAGTCCCCGACAAGTGTCTGGCCTTGTCTTGACATATGTAGATGTCATCCTTGTGATACTAGTGGGTGTCGTGTTGTTCCCCGTGTGGGGCCTTCTTTTTTTGGTATCTGTAGACATCATCTTTCGATGTCCGTCAACATTGAGTTTCTTCCCATTCGTCCGTTGACCTCTGGTCGTGGGTTCTCTTCCCATTCATCATCTTTCGGTGACTGGTCGTGGCTTCTTTCTCCCATTCATCCATTGATGTCTGGTTGAGTCTTTCCCATTCGTCCGTTGGCGTCTGGTCGTGGTTTCTCTTCCCATTCATCATCTTTCGATGTCTGGTCGTGGTTTCTTTCCCCCATTCATCCGTTGATGTCTGGTTGAGTCTTTCTCATTCGTCCGTTGACGTATGGTCGTGGTTTCTCTTCCCATTCATCATCTTTCGATGACTGGTCGTGGCTTCTTTCTCCCATTCATCCATTGATGTCTGGTTGAGTCTTTCCCATTCGTCTGTTGGCGTCTGGTCGTGGTTTCTCTTCCCATTCATCATCTTTCGATGTCTGGTCGCGGTTTCTTTCTCCCATTCATCCGTTGATGTCTGGTTGAGTCTTTCCCATTCGTCCCTTGACGTCTGGTCGTGGTTTCTCTTCCCATTCATCATCTTTCGATGACTGGTCGTGGCTTCTTTCTCCCATTCATCCATTGATGTCTGGTTGAGTCTTTCACATTCGTCCGTTGGCGTCTGGTCGTGGTTTCTCTTCCCATTCATCATCTTTCGATGTCTGGTCGTGGTTTTTTTCTCCCATTCATCCGTTGATGTCTGGTTGAGTCTTTCCCATTCGTCCGTTGGCGTCTGGTCGTGGTTTCTCTTCCCATTCCTCATTTTTCGATGTCTGGTCGTGATTTCTTTCTCCCATTCATCCGTTGATGTCTGGTTGAGTCCTTCCCATTCGTCCGTTGGCGTCTGGTCGCGGTTTCTTTATTCCCATTCATCCGTGGATGTCTGGTCGTTGTTCCTTTCTCCGATAAATATCAAATCCCCAGTAGAGTCGTCGGTAAACGTCTTGTCTGGTTCCAGTTGTAAATATCTTGTCCCCCCCAGTCGAAGCTGCCATCGGTAAATGGCCCCGCGTTCCTTGATATCAGTGTATATCAAGTCGACTGTTTTTGTTCATCCCCTGTAGAGTGCAAATTTCTACGATTCTTTTGGTATTCAATCCCTGTGTACCTTGAAGGTCTGACAGCCGTTGCTCTCATCCGTTCAGGTTCTCAGTCGATTGAATAGGGGCAGCTATAGCACCTCAAATTTGCACCCCCCCATTCATCCATTCATTTCATTTTTAGGTCATTGACATTTACATTAACATTACATTAACATTGCATAGTACATTGCATCTCATCAGTCAAGACTGGCATCAAGAGGATTCATCTGTGCAAGAGACCAAGTATTTCCTTGAAAAGAAGCCACATGAGTATTCTAGAGAGCTTACATGAACCAAGGTTCATTTTGAAGCAATTTGACCAAGTGCTAGAGGCTCAAAAGTCATCAGTACATGTCCAAGTCATCTGGGGCCCATAAAAGTCAACTGCAAGTCAACTGAGGGCTAGGAGGTAGAGAAACGGTTTGAGACACTTCATTCATGTCCAAAAGAGGTTTCTTCATCATGTCAAACTCATACCTTAAAGATTTTGAAGCTAAATCAAAAGTTTCCAAAAATGGAAAGTGACCTGTAATTTCAAGTATCCAAAAATGGCAAGTTTTTAGACCACATTCAACTTGACTTTCCAACATCAAAGAAGCTTCAACTGAAATTTTGTCCAACATGAAAGTTTAAGATCTTTCTCTCCCATTTTCAAAAATTCCAAGATCATGAGCATCTGATGAATGGTTGAGAAGATATGATCAAATCATTGCCAAGTGTGCATGGAACTTCAACAAGCCATAACTTTTGATCTAAAACTCCAAATTGAGTGCCTCTTTTTGCATAATGCTTGTCATGACTCATATTTTCCAAATCCATCAAGGTATTGCATGAAATTTCATCACATGACCATTTGCTCATTCATGCTCATTTTGGAGGGAAAATCATGAATTTGAATTTGGTGCATCATATGAGTTTTTTTACCATTCTATCATATTCATAAGATGATTTTAAGTGTAATTGCATGGTCATGTGGTACTGTTCACGTTCATGTTGCATGCATGGGGTGAAAAATCAATTTGGCATAACACCTTATTTCTCACTAAAATTTCATTAGCCATGCCTAAGTGTAATTAGCAAATGGATTAACATAACATATAAAGCCCTAATCCTAACAGAATTTCTCAGATTTCATCATTCTAGATCTAGATTCAAAGTTTCGCTCCAAAATTTCTCTCCACCATAATTCAAAATTTCTCCACATAGCATAGGATTTTTATGGCATATTCTGGTTTCTTGATCATTTTTTGGTAGAATTCAAGCTCTTGATTGAAGCATTTGGTGAAGAATCAAGGTGTGCAAGCTCAAGATCATGACAATGGAGATTCAAATCTGAGCTAGATCCAAGCCATCTCAAGCTTCAATTATTGCATCAAGCTTCATAATATCGACATAGGAGAAGATCTGGATACTTGCAAGAGCTCAAAGCCACGATTCCATTGTTCTGCACTTCAAGAGGTTGGATTTTCGAGTTTCTTAATTCATGATTTTAGGTGCATGTTAGTGTAGATCTTTGAATGCTGATTCTGCTGATGCTTTTAGAATTAAAAACGGTTGAGTATTGGCTGAGATATGGTGAATTGAAAGTTTAAGTGCAAATATGTTTTTGCTCGATTCTCTTGATTTAGGAAGAATTAGACATAATTGATGCTTGATATGTGCTCTACGTGTGATAACGGTTCCATTGGTGTATAATTTTCGTGTTTCTGCAAAAAAATTGTGAGCATGGTACTGTTCAGCCACCGTCTTCATGAAGAAGACGGTGGAAACCACCGCTGGGAATAGTCCCCTCCGCCGTCTGCAATTGATGAGTCTAGGGCTTACTTGTACCTCCACGCGTGCATGCCTGTTGTCAAGATGATAGGCCACGCTTCCGTTGACCAAGTCCACATGTACGTGGACTGATGATGTGGACGCCAGCGTATTAAGTGAAGCGCAGCGTTTTGGATGCTCCTCGCTTCGATCCCCAGCGAACACATTTTCGCTTCCTTTTGTTTTCCTTGTCCCAAAACGCAGGCGTTTTGATGCGTACACGGTTCGAACCATGGCTGTAGCATCTTTCTCATTTCATTTTTTATATCATTTTCCATGCTTCACATTTAATTCCATGTTATTTTCATTAACTTCTAAAATCCATAAAAAATTGAAAACTAATCCAATTAATTACAAATTTTTTCTCACATGATCCTTGAGATGTCTAGTATTTTTATGATGTGATTTCATGATTTTACCACTTCTGGATTTTTGATTGTGGACTATTCTTTGGACATGTATGCAAATGTGACATGCTTCATTCATTCTTTTGTGAAATGCTCATACATTGGCCAATTGATTTGAAATTTGGTATGCTGATTCCCAACATGTTGCATGATTTTTAAGGCTTGGTTGTGCATTTTTAGCATTTATCATTTCTGTTTTAGACACATGATTGTATGGTGTGACAATGTGTGTCACACAATTTGATGTCCTACTTGTGCATTTTCACTTCTAGGTCAATTGAACTCTGTTGATTCTAATTTTTGGCATGATGATTGTGTTGGACATGTTGTATATTCATAAAAAAATTCATGATTGTTTGAGTCATTTCTGTTTTAATATGGAATTTTGACTCTTGATGACCAATTGTGTGCTTTGAAATTGCCTTTGCCATATTTTTCTCATGTGATGACTTTGCTTAATGCTTTTGACTTGGTCCTTTTTAGGACATGTTCATGATTGAATAAATGTGCTACATGTTGAGTATTGGTTGCTGTTTTGACTTTTTTCCTTACCTTTGACCCTAGCCTTGGTGCTAGTGGTTTGTACTCACTTTCTAAGCTTTGTATTTCAGGTTCAAGCTTCTAATCCTAATGATTGATGTAATCTCACTTCATGAGATGCAAATTACCTTGTGCACTAATCCTTTGTGTTGTAGGTTCATGGAGTGTGGTGGAATCACTGGAATTCTTGAGTCATAAAGCTTGACTTGTGTGCCTATTGAGTTGTAACACTGTGATTGACTGATTGGTTGTTTGTCTGAACATAGTACTGATTGTTTAGCTTTTCTCACAGGTACTTTAGTAGCTTTAACTCACTGCTTGAGTTGCTTTGCTTGTGGTTGGCATACCACTTAGGTAATCCCTCTAACTCCATGTAGTCTGGAAGCCCCGTCGTTTATGTTTGGCAGGCATTTGGCTGAAGTCCTCCTTAAGAGGCAATGATTGTGTTTGTTTACTTTTGTGCCATGTACTTCAAGTCCTCCTAAGTGAAGAGGCAATTGGCAGATAGAAGAGATGTGCAATCCATCCCCTGCTATTCAGTTGAGTCTTTCATATTGCTCGCACTACGTGCTGATGCATTTGAATAAACACCCAAGATCCTTGTATATAGAGTCAGTCAAGTGGAGTAGAGTCCCACATTCTGGACTCCCACGTTTTCATTGATTGAAGCTCACCCAGGCCCGGGTTAAGAGCTATGAGGACCAATCCTCATTACCTTTCAGCTGCTCACCCTGACGGTCAATGTCAGTGGTTAAGAGCCCTCAGATACCCTTCCAGTTGGGTTGTTTGTCGAGGTTGATATGACCCCTTGACTAAAGCCTCACCCTTGATGTTTGAGCCCCCTTGTTGGTGTGTTTACTTCATGCTGTATGTGTTTGTGTGGTGTGATTGTATCCCCTAGGTTTGCTAGACTTCGCGTAGTCTCGGTTGCATGTCAATTAAGGTAGCACGGTTCCTTCGTCTAGGACTTCCTTTCTTGCGTGAGCTTTCCTAAACCACAAACAAACATTACCTTCCCTTGAGGACACGTTAACTCCTTCTACTACAGGTGAGTAAGTCTCCAAAGGTCGAGCATCCGGTAGATTGCGTAGTAACGTCGGTCATCTAAAAGACACAAAACAAATAGAAATAGTTTAGCCGAACTCTGGCAACTATGATTCTCATGTCCAGATGAGATACGTAGGCACGAGATGCGATGTCTTGTCAAGTTTGACTAACAACTAACTTTGATCCTTTTCTCTTGCCCCCGTTGCGATTGAGACCTTCCCTTTCTCTTGCCCTAGTTGTAATCGAGACCCTTCTTCTTCTTGTGTGTGTACTTGGAGTCTGATGTAAGTCCAGCGATTGGCATTCGGTTTCCTGTTGGTGTTTGTTTGTTTGGAGTCTGATGTAAGTCCAACGATTGGAATTCGGTTTCTGTTTGCGTTTCTTTGTTCGGAGTCTGATGTAAGTCCAGCGATTGGCCTTCGGTTTCCTGTTTCTTTTGTGGAGTTGGATGTAAGACCAGCGATTGGCATTCCGTTTCCAGTTTGTGTTTGTGTGTTTGACGTCTCAGCGTCTTCTTTTAGCATTTTGTTTCGGCGTGCGTTAGCCGAGCTACGAGTGCTCTGATTCTTACTCTGGTGAGAGAAGATACGTATGCATAGGATGCGACATCCTAGCGAGCACGTTTCCCGTTCCCCGAATTACGTCGACTCTGATGTTTGTGTCTGACGAACTACGTAGGCCCAGGATGCGACATCCTGCCGAGTCCGCTTTCTCCGTTTTCTTTCATCTGTGTTTTATTCCAGTCTTGTGCACTCTTTGAGCAGTTTCTTAGTGTCATACGGTGAACTGACTTTTTGTGTTTTGCTTTGTAAAGCAAATGTCGCGGTTAGCAAGAGTCGCCACCGACTTTTCTTTTATCCCATAAGGAAAGGTGGAAAAGAACAGGAAAGACCTTGATTTAGATTCTTAGGTTCGGGAGGTACATTATACAAAGGGAAGGTGTTAGCACCCTTTGTATCCATGGTTATCCATGGGCTCTTAATTGCTCAATCATTTATGTTTTTCTTGTTTGAAAAAGTGTTTGAGAAATGTGTAAGAAATGTTTTGAAAAGGAGAATTTAACTTTGTAATGATTCTTGTATGAATGTATACAAAGTGGTTATCTCGTTTAGTTTTTGAAAATAGTTTAGAAAAATATAACTCGGCAATGATTCTAGTACGAATGTATGCCAAGTGGTGATTTTCTGAAAGAAGATGTTTGGAAAAGGTGTGAGGTGTGAAAAGTATGAATGAGCAATTAGGAGTTATACCTACCTAAGGTCTTTCCGGGCATTTCCTATCCTTATGAGGGTAAAACTGTCCTTACTATTGAGAAGTAAGTAGTTTTATCCTTTGGATGTTAAAAGGGTCATCGTAGGGTCATTGATTGGTCATTGAAGGCAACAGTTGTGAGGATACCTTAGCATTCGAAGGGACTATCATCATTTAACCGTAGGCCACACCGAAGGATCATCGATGGACAAAATCATATATTCGAAGGCAACATCCGAGGGACTATGATTTTTATAAGGGACATGATGATTTACTTGAAGGGTCTTTGCTAAGGATATCCCCACATTCGCGGGACATGACCATAATACCGTAATCGTAGGGTAACAAAGAGAGGTCCGAGATTACTTATTTAAAGGCAAAAGTTTTACAATTAATTAAATAGCCGTAATCAATTAGGTAGTTAAGTCCATATCAAAGTTGATGAAATCAATACATTAAAATCAAGCTAGGTAATTTAGGATGAATCTCCACATTAAAATTAAGTCATTCAGAATCCATCTCCATAAGGGTATCCCACTCCTAAAGTGGAATACCTAGCCGGCCGTTTCTTCGAGAATATGTAAGCCTTTACACAATTCAACACACGGATTAGAGCATCGAGATAAAGTATAATTGAAAGTTGCACCATAACATAAATACAACAGTCATGTACTCAGGCCAAATGATGCAGAATTATAATAAATCATGATTAGACAGACATAAGATAGAATAGAAAAGAAACAAAGCAGCCACTGCCCCTTTCGCCTCTGCTTCGCCTAGCGAAGGCTCAGCGAATGCTCGCTACAGGCTCGCTTAGCGATGTGCTAGCGAGCGGCCACGGGTTTGGAGTTTGACAGCAGCATGACCTCCAAAAACCCGAACTTTTATGGCATTCGATTACAGACATAGCATGGACAAACATTCATGATATTCAAGCATATTTAAATTCGCATGTGGAATCAAATTACATATTCGAAAACTTCGATCATGATGCTTTATGTATATAGAGATTACCGGAAAAGCATAAAACAATAGTGATGCGCAAACCTGTTTGCCACTCAGCTGCTATGTTAACGGGGCTGATCACCTTTGGTATCGGACGGAGTTGGGCGGCGGTAGCTTCGGAGCGGAGGAGCGACCTTCAGGGTTTCTGTGCCAGGGTTTCGGTGCCTCCTCGTCTGTTTTTCTCTGTCTGTCTCCTTTTTCCCTCCGTCTTCGTTCTTCTTTTTTTGGTGACTGAAGCTTGGCTATTTATAGTGCTCTTGTTATGACCTAATGGGCTCAGAGTGAAGCCCAGAAATTCTGATATTCGCAAGCTTCGCTAGGCGAAGGAATTGCTCGCCTAGCGAGCGAGCTAGTTTGGGCTTTTCCTGGATCTGGTGCTTCGCTGGGCGAGTGTCATGACGAAGTGTTCGCTAGGCGAAGGAATTGCTCGCCTAGCGAGTGAGCTAGTTTGGGCCATTTTCTGGATTGGGCCTGTTGCGAGCTGGGCTTTTGTTCCTTTAAGATTAGTGCCTTACAGAATAAGTCGGAGTGTCTTGAAAAATGTCTTGTAATATCAGCGGGCAAATTTTGGGGTATGACAGCTGCCCCTGTTTAATATTCTTGAACCGAGAGAGTTAGAATGGTATGTACGCCATTCGTGATCTGGAGGTGGAAGATTATTGAACATTAGAGTGCCCCAAAATTTTGCACTTGTCAATTAGTCTTGATGGAGATGGGCTTAAAGATGCCATCCGGGAAGTTCGATGATGGAAACTTCAGAGTGCGTCGTACATTAGACAATATCTGAAGCCATGGATGTCATACCGGGTCATACGCTAGACCGTATAGTGAGTTATCCATTAGGCTGTTGACTTCGCTGGGGAGTCAGAGTGTGCCATACGCTGCTGGGGATAGAGGATCAGAATGGATCGTACGCTAGATCGTATCCGAGTTGCAGAATGAGCCGTACGTTAGGCTGTATCTGGAAAGGGGTCAGAATGGACCGTACATTAGATCGTATCTGAGTTGAAGATCCAAATGGGTCGTACGTTAGACCGTATTGGAGTCGCAGAATGAGCCGTACGTTAGGCTGTATCTGAAGAAGAAAGTAGTCGTACGCTAGACTACACCCCGGAATGTACCGTACGCTAGGCAGTATCTGAGGATTTGAATATCCAAATGGGTCGTACGTTAGACCGTATTGGAGTTGCAGAATGAGCCGTACGTTAGGCTGTATCTGAAGAAGAAAGTAGTCGTACGCTAGACTACACCCCGGAATGTACCGTACGCTAGGCAGTATCTGAGGATTTGAATATCCAAATGGGTCGTACGTTAGACCGTATTGGAGTTGCAGAATGAGCCGTACGTTAGGCTGTATCTGAAGAAGAAAGTAGTCGTACGCTAGACTACGCCCCAGAATGTACCGTACGCTAGGCAGTATCTGAGGATTTGAATATCCAAATGGGTCGTACGTTAGACCGTATTGGAGTTGCAGAATGAGCCGTATGTTAGGCTGTATCTGAAGAAGAAAGTAGTCGTACGCTAGACTACACCCCGGAATGTACCGTACGCTAGGCAGTATCTGAGGATTTGAAGATCCAAATGGGTCGTACGTTAGACCGTATTGGAGTTGCAGAATGAGCCGTACGTTAGGCTGTATCTGAAGAAGAAAGTAGTCGTACGCTAGACTACACCCCGGAATGTACCGTACGCTAGGCAATATCTGAGGATTTGAAGATCCAAATGGGTCGTACGTTAGACCGTATTGGAGTTGCAGAATGAGCCGTACGTTAGGCTGTATCTGAAGAAGAAAGTAGTCGTACGCTAGACTACACCCCGGAATGTACCGTACGCTAGGCAGTATCTGAGGATTTGAAGATCCAAATGGGTCGTACGTTAGACCGTATTGGAGTTGCTGAAGGTCAGAATGGATCGTACGTTAGATCGTATCTGAGTTGAAGGAGTCATATGTTGAGCTGAATCAGAATGAACCGTACGCTAGGCTGTATCTGATAATATTTGTTGTATTTGCAGTAAATGTCTGAGATGGGCTTAAAGATGCCATCATTAGGAGGATGTCGGAATGCCTGCCAGAATGAATATGGAATATATCTGAAGGACGTATCTGAATCCTGAATGTGATTGATAAAGGTGTCTGCCTGAATGAACCTTTTATTTTGACTGTATCTGGAGGATAATTAACCTGAAAAATAAAGTTAGCTTCATGCTATGTCATGATGCATGAGATGTTTTATGCTTTCGAAAGCAAATGCGAACATTGTATGCACGCGTATGCTGTGAAATGATGTAATGAATGAATTATGTGTGGGGAAAGTTCTTTGCTGGCGACTCCCTGGGGAAAATAAATCCCCACCTTCTTGTTGGAGATATTTGTATTGATGACCCTTTCTTAGCTGGGGGATACTTGATTTTTGTCTGATGGCGGAAACACTCAACAGAGCCTGGCTGGGGATGAAAGAGATGACCAGTATGTCTGGTGATGCCAACCTCTTCTGGGAAATAGCTGGTTTTTGTTGGGGAATAGAATTAGCAACCGGATTCATTGGAAAGCATGGTTAGACCTTCTCCTCGATCCTGAAGTCTTGTAGTAATCGCTACTTCTATTTTATGCACGCATTTTTGGTAAACATTGATCATATTCAAATGCATATATTAATTCAAATTAAATCAATGGACGTTTACGCAAACAAAACAGAAAAAGCAAAACAAAAGCATCTTTTTGAAAATAAAATTGTATTGATTTCGAAAGAGGGCCTATAAACAGGCAATTTGTGTACAAGGAGACAGAAATCCTAGTAAGAGGAAATTGCCGAGAAAGCGAAGAGAAAGCTATGCAGAAAAAGTCCTATCGATTCTAATTCCACTACTGTCATTATGTCTTCAAGCATCTCATCTCCTGCTGTCGGATAGAAGTGATTGGCTTATTCAGTCCCTTGAACTTGGTTGAAGCTGACAGAGAACGGGACACAGTCATACGCTTTAATTCCTAATTTTTGCCTGGACCGCCTTTTCAGGTTTTCAGTCCACCAGGATACCCTTTTTTGCCCAAGCCGCCTTTTCAGATTTTCGACTTGTCGGGTGTACATTTTTATATCTTTATCCCTAATTTTTGCCCGAACCCTTTTGGTTCGCCGGGATGCCCTTACTTTTGCCTAGATACGTCGACCTAGAGGGTCTCTTTTATGCGTAGTATTTTTTGACTATGTCTGCGTTCACGGGATGTGGGAAGTCTTCGCCATCCATTGTAGCGAGTATCATGGCTCCGCCAGAGAATACTTTTTTAACTACAAATGGTCCTTCGTATGTGGGAGTCCATTTGCCCCTGGGATCACTTTGTGGTAGAATGATACGCTTGATCACCAAATCGCCAATTTGATACACTTGTCTCTTGACCTTTTTGTTAAATGCCTGGGTCATGCGCTTCTGATATATTTGTCCATGACAAACAGCCGCAAGCCTCTTTTCATCAATCAAATTTATCTGATCGAGTCGAGTTTGAATCCATTCATCCTCGTCTAACCCTGCCTCTTTCATGATTCTTAGAGAGGGAATCTGAACTTCCACTGGTAAAACGGCTTCCATTCCGTAGACTAAAGAGAACGGAGTTGCCCCTGTCGAGGTGCGTACCGAAGTGCGATAACCAAGGAGAGCAAACGGTAACATCTCATGCCAATCTTTGTATGTTACTGTCATCTTTTGTATGATCTTCTTGATATTCTTATTAGCAGCTTCCACGGCGCCATTCATCTTTGGCCGGTACGGAGAAGAGTTATGGTGTTTTATTTTGAACTGCGTGCAGAGTTCGGTAATCATCTTATTGTTCAAATTAGTACCATTGTCAGTGATAACTCTTTCAGGGATGCCGTATCGACAAATGAGATTATTCTTGATGAATCGTGCCACCACATTCTTGGTGACAGAAGCAAATGAGGCTGCTTCTACCCACTTTGTAAAGTAATCAATAGCAACGAGGATGAAACGATGTCCGTTAGAAGCAGTAGGTTTGATCTCTCCGATCATATCAATGCCCCACATTGCAAAGGGCCAAGGCGCTGTCAACACGTTCAATGGAGCAGGAGGCACATGTACTTTATCCGCATAGATCTGACACTTGTGGCAAGTTCTGGAGTGATGGTGGCAATCAGCTTCCATGGTAGACCAATAATACCCTGATCTCAGAATCTTCTTGGCCATCGTATGTCCACTAGAATGAGTCCCAAAAATACCGTCATGCATGTCTTCCATAATCTTTTCTGCTTCCTTTTTATCCACACAGCGAAGCAGAGTCGAATCATGATTACGTTTGTATAATACTCCGTTACTCAGAAAGAATTTAGCGGAGAACTTCCTCAGAAATTTTCTGTCATTAATGGATATCCCTTCAGGGTATTTCTGAGCTTCTAAATATCTTTTTACTTCGTGGAACCAAGATTTTTCTTCTACTTCATCAGCGTTAAGTTCATAACAGTATGCTGGTTCATCCAATCGTTCAATGGTGATCCTGGGAGCTTCATTGTCCCATCTGACTCTGAACATAGATGACATGGTAGCCAATGCGTCTGCCAACTGATTCTCTTCTCTTGGTATATGTTCGAATGTGATCTCTTCAAAGTATGGGATTAATGTCAATACCCGCTCCCGATAAGGGATGAGATTCGGATGTTTAGTGTCCCATTCTCCTTTGATCTGACTGATTACTAATGCTGAGTCTCCGTACACACTCAAAAACTTGATTCGCAGGTCTATAGCAGCTCTGAGTCCCAAAATACACGCTTCATACTCAGCCATATTATTGGTGCAATCAAAACATAGTCTAGCAGTGAAAGGCGTATGGCAACCCTTGGGGGAAATGATTACAACACCAACACCATTGCCCAATGCATTAGAAGATCCATAAAAAACCATAGTCCATCGGGATCCCAGTTCGGGTCCTTCATCTGGTCCAGGTTCTTCATAATCAGTAACAAGCATGACATCCTCATCCGGGAACTCAAAATTCATAGATTGGTAATCATCAACTGCTTGATGAGCCAAATGATCAGCTAACACGCTTCCTTTGATTGCTTTCTGGGTAGTATACTGGATATCATACTCTGTTAAAATCATCTGCCATCTTGCTATTCTTCCGGAGAGGGCAGGTTTCTCAAATATGTATTTGATAGGATCCATCTTAGAAATTAATAAAGTGGTGTGATTCAACATATACTGTCTTAGTCGGCGAGCAGCCCAAGCCAAAGCACAGCAAGTTTTCTCGAGCAGTGAGTATCTTGTTTCACAGTCGGTAAACTTTTTGCTAAGGTAGTATATGGCATGCTCTTTTCGACCAGACTCGTCATGTTGCCCCAACACACACCCCATTGAATTTTCTAACACAGTCAAATACATGATTAGAGGTCTTCCTTCAACTGGTGGTATCAGAATTGGAGGTTCCTGGAGATATTTCTTGATTTTATCAAAAGCTTCTTGACATTCATCATTCCATATCATCTCTTGATTCTTCCTCAATAGTTTGAAGATGGGTTTGCAGGTAGCAGTCAAATGGGAAATAAATCGGGCGATGTAATTCAAACGTCCCAAGAAACCTCTGACTTCTTTATCTGTACGGGGAACTGGCATTTCTCGAATAGCTCTCACCTTGGCCGGGTCAACCTCGATTCCTTTACCACTGACAATAAAGCCCAAGAGTTTACCGGATCTTACTCTGAAGGTACACTTGTTCGGGTTCAATCTCAACTTGTATTTCTTCAACCTCTCAAACAGTTTGTACAAATGATCAAGATGTTCTTCTTCAGTATGAGATCTGGCTATCATGTCATCCACATATACTTCTATTTCATGATGGATCATGTCATGGAACAAAACCACCATAGCACGCTGGTACGTTGCCCCGGCGTTCTTTAAACCGAATGGCATTACTTTGTAACAGAAAGTGCCCCATTGCGTCACAAACGTAGTTTTCTCCATGTCTTCAGGTGCCATCTTAATCTGGTTATAACCCGAGAATCCATCCATGAAGGAGAATACTTTGTGTTGAGCGGTGTTATCTACCAGAACGTCGATATGCGGGAGTGGAAAGTCATCTTTGGGACTCGCTTTATTCAAATCCCTGTAATCGACACACATTCGCACCTTACCATCCTTCTTCGGCACTGGTACCACGTTAGCAACCCATTGGGGATAAGAAGTAACAGCTAGAAAACCGGCATTGAACTGTTTCATAACTTCGGCTTTGATTTTCTCGGACATCTCAGGACGCATGCGACAGACCTTTTGCTTAACAGGATGACAATCTTCCTTCATCGGCAAACGATGTACTACTATATCAGTATCCAGTCCTGGCATGTCTTCATACGACCAAGCAAAAATCTCCATATAGTCATGTAACATCTGAATCAATCTTCCCTTGACACTACTTTCCAAGCCTGCTCCTATTTTGACTTCTTTCTTATCCACTTCAGCACCCAGGTTTACAATTTCGATTGACTCTTCGTGCGGCTGTATAGTCCTTTCCTCTTGCATTAACAGTCTGGCAAGTTCTCCAGGTACTTCACAATCTTCCTCACTTCCATCCTCAGCTTGGTAGATCGGATTTTCAAAGTCATAATGAACAGTAGTAGAACTATTATCAACAGGATCCAGAGTGGGTATGGATCTGCAATTCGTTACGTGAGTGTGTGTAAGAACACATAGCTTTTTTTTTTGGAAGATGACAGGAAAGATAAAGAGCGCAATATTTGGATGCAAAAAGTCCATTGATTTATTGAATGCGAATATGCTTATGAAAATGACAAAACCCTTAACAAATTAGCTATTGTGCCCCGGGCATAGACACAATGCTTTAAGAAGTTCAATCGTAAAAATTAAAAAACAAAAATTGCAACACTAAAATAGACAATAACAATTACTCCTGACTAAAGGAAATCGGGATAGTGTCTTCAGCCTTCCAATTGTTGAGTCCGTCACCAATTGTTGGGAAAATCCAGCTATCTAGGTCGCAATTGCTATCGACATCTCCTACAGCATTGACCTGATCTTTAAACCCCAGGCCAGACTTATCAGACTTGTGCGGTACATCTATCAGTTGACCCCAACCAGTACGACCACCGTTTTCAACCACGGCTTGAGCGTCCTTCAGAGAAATCATGGCAGGAGGAGCACGAATAACCTTGGGCACAAGGGGAGTTGGCTTAAGGACAGGACTAGGCGGAGGAACCACTTCGAATGACTGAGAAGGAGTCTCAAAGAATTCACCATCCATCTCGACGTATCTGAAGGTATGCACACTACTGACAATATACTCTTCTTCCCCACACACAGTGACGATTTTACCCTCTATTGGATATCTCAGCTTTTGATGGAGAGACGAAGCTACAGCACTTGCCCCATGAATCCAAGGGCGTCCCAACAAGCAGGAATAGGCAGGACGAATGTCCATTACGTGAAAGGTAGTGTTGAAGACTTGAGGTCCTATCTTGATAGGGAGAACCACTTCCGCATGGACAACACTCTTCGCACCATCGTAAGCACGCACCACAACGTCACTAGGCTTCAGCTCGATGCTCTTGCAGTCAAGTTTATCGAGCACGGCTTTCGGTAGCACATTCAAAGAAGAGCCGTTATCGATCAACACATGAGACAAGGTGATCCCCTTGCACTCAATGGAGATATGCAGAGCTTTATTGTGATTCTTCCCTGCTGGTGTCAGGTCAGCATTGGAAAAACCTAGGCCATTGTCAACAGTCAGGTTAGCAACATAGTTTTCGAACTGATCGACGGAGGTCTCCTGAGGTACATGAGCGGTCTTCAAGAATTTTATCAATGCATTGGCATGAGATTCAGACGATAACAACAAGGATAACATCGAGATTTTAGATGGAGTATGCCCCAGTTGTTCTACCACATCAAAATCACTCTTACGGATGATTTTCAGCACTTCTTCCATTTCCTGTTTGGCAACATCTTCAGAGGTAACTTCGACCGGTGTCTCTGGCTGAGAAGGATTGACTGGTCCCTTTCCTCGAATTTCGGGGGCGAGAGGTGAAATTTCTGGAGAGAAGATCCTTCCACTTCGGGTAATCTTACTAGTCCCAACAATGTCATTAGGATTAGCAGAATTATCAACCTGTTTTACGCCATGGATGTAAATATCACCTCCATAATTCCACGGAATGGCTTTGCTGGAGGAATATGGTACTGGGCCAGGTGCAATAATGATTAGGGGAGCTACCTTGGGCTCAGCAGTAATCTTCACAGGCATTCTAGTAGCGGTAATCTTCACTGGAACCTTGGACCTAGCAATCACAGATATTTCTTCAATAGGATTTTCCACCTTAGGAACCTTTTCAAAGAGAATTGTACGATCGTCCATCAGCCGTTGAATACCACTCCTTAATTTCAAGCAATCATTGGGTCGGAGTGTACAGAGATCGCAACCTTCAGCACAACCTGGAAATAAACCAGCTTGCAATAAATTCTTCTTGATGGTCAGGAGAGGAGATGTTAAGTCAGCTACATTAGAAATAGGAGAATTGCCATCCACAACATTAACGGTCTTGTCATGATTAGGCATAGGTGCAGTGATGACATTAGGAGTCTCCGGAGGATCAAATTCGATTTCTCCCGCCTCAATCATATCCTGGATCTTATTCTTCAACAACCAACAATCGTTTGTATCATGTCCGGGGCTATCGGAGTGATATGCACACCTGGCATTGGGATTATAACGAGGAGAAGTAGTGTTGAGATTTGCAGGAGGGCCTCTGAGGGTAATCAAATTTGCTTTTAGCATACCCTGCAGTGCCTGTGCTAAAGTCATATTGATCTTGGTAAACTGCCTTCTTGGCCTGTCTTGTCTGTGCTGGAAGTTTTGAGATGGCGGTGCTGCGATCGTAACTGTTCCAACGGTATGGCCACGAGTTTTCTTGTTATGACCCCTTTCACCGTATATAGCATTTGCTTCATTCCTCTTATAGGACTTTTTGGTGCTTGCAGAGGTAGTTGCCTGTATCTTTCCACTTCGGATGCCGCTTTCCACACGTTCGCCCGTCAATATAAGTTCAGTGAAACCTGATGAGGAACTTCCCAATAGGTGGCTATAGAATGGGCCGGTCAGTGTACCCATGAATATGTCCACTAACTCTCGATCAGTCATAGGGGGTTTGACTCTGCCAGCCAAATCTCTCCATTTTTGAGCATATTCTTTAAAGCTTTCTTTAGATCCCATGGTCATATTCTGCAACTGTAGCCGAGTAGGCGCCAATTCAGAATTATACCGGTAATGCTTGTAGAAAGCTGTCGCTAAGTCAGTCCAGGTGCGGATGTCAGAGCTCTCGAGCTGATAATACCATTCCAACTGTGTGCCAGCCAGACTCTCTTGGAAGAAATGGATCCATAACTTCCTATCAGTGGTATACGGCTGAATCTTTCTCACGTAAGCTCTCAGATGCATCTGAGGACAAGATGCCCCATCGTACTTAGTGAAAGCGGGGACCTTGAATTTGCGAGGAATGACCACATCAGAGACCAGGCCTAAGCTTTCGAAATCCAGACCGGGCGCCTTCTGGCCCTCCACAGCTAACATACGTTCTTCCAGCAACTTGTACTTATCATCCTTTGGAGAGTACTGTTCATTCTCATAATCTTCATCGTCGTCCTCAGAGTTGAAGAGATCAACATTCTCCTCTTCTGAATCATTCTCTGTCTCCCCTTCTTGATCCTTCGGAAGTCTAATTTTGACTCCTGCAGCCTGTCCTTTAAGCCTTCTTCCCGGGTTAATGTAACTCACAGGTTTCTTGTCTTTCTTCTTCTCGAGCAAGAGAGCCTTCAGCTCTTCCTGCCCCTTGGATAAACTCAGCATCATCTCCTGGAATTGAGCATTCTGAGTCTGGAGATCTTTGACAGTCTGTTCGAGAGCCATTTTTCTGTTTGCAATAGGAAGACCGTGAGAATATTAACCTTTTAGAATACCTGTTATGCAATGTTATGTTATGCTATGCAATGTATGAAATGTTTTCAAGGACTTCTGGAATTTAACTTTGCGTAAACCACCAAAAGAGGGAAACTTTTATTAATAATTGCCTCGATCAAAGTTCATTACAAAAAGGAAATAATAATAAAAATACAATGAAAACTCAAGTCTCCCAGGGACGGTTTCTTTTTGGGCGAAGATAGGTATTGAGTCTTCGTTCCTCATTAAGCTGGCTGGTGAGCTCTAATACTTTCTTCCTTTCTGCAATGAACTGAGTCTCAAAAGTATCCCTTTCCTCTCTCAACTGGATCCAGGATCTCTTTAATTCTTCAACATCGGTAGGCATATCTGGATAAGGAATGATCTGAGGCGTACCTCCTTCAACTTCTGGTTCAACAACCAACGGTCCGACTGCAAGGTATGGCATGACAAGTTCACGAGCTCTGGCGCGTACCCATCTGAGATAAGGTTCCATAGGAATGGAATTTTTCTGTCCTAAAGTACTTCTTTTCACCATGCCCCAAGCTCGTACGAACCTTTGACGGAGACCTTGAGAGTCGTTGTCATAGTCAAACACAGTGCTTTGAAGGATTACTTCATGTGGACCATCTCTTCGAGCATAACCAAACTGACGTAGGGCTAAAGCTGGGTTATAAGTAATACCTCCTCTTATCCCCAGGAGTGTGGTACATTAGAGAATTCTCCACAACGGTCAATGATGATAACATGTTCTTTGAGATGAGGACACCACCGGATGTCTGAATGGGAGAGCGACATTATCCTTTGAGACCATTTCAAATTTTGATCATTCTTCAAAACCGATTGAGGAAGGTGCGAAATAAACCACCTAGACAACAAAGGTACGCAGCACATGAGAGTCCCTTGCCTTTTCATAGTACGAGTGTGAAGGGAATGCAAAACGTCTCCAAGCAAGGTAGGCACAGGGTTATGGGTGAGAAATATCTTAATAGCATTCATATCTACGAATTGGTCTGGATTAGGAAATAACACCAAACCATAGATTAGTAATGCTAGAACGTCTTCGAAAGCATGGACATTCATAACTTTTAGGAATTCTCGGGCCTTATTTATCAGAAATTTGGCAAGTAAACCCTTAACTCCACTTCTTGTTACCCAATTAGTTTCAATGTCGGACTTTGTCAAGTGTAGAGCCACGGCAACTTCTTCAGACTTCGGAATCTTTTTCTAAACCACTGAAAGGTGTTTGATCAAGAATAGGTATCCCAAGCAGCCTGGAAAATTCTTCTAATGTGGGTACCAACTGATAATCTGGGAAGGTGAAGCAATGATGCTTAGGATCGAAGAACTGGAATAGAACTCTCATCATATCTTCCCTGAAACCAGTGGTAACCAAATTGAGGAGAGAACCATGTTTCTTGATGAACTGAGCATGATCGGGAAGTTCTGACACTAAATCCTTTAGTTGAGGAGAGATTGCTACAAAATTGATCCGGATGGTCTTCCTGGAAGCCATAACCTGTCTAACAGAGCAAAGCTAAATCCCTAAGTCCTTGAAATGGTTAGTACAATGCCATGATGTCATGATGTTATGATGTTATGATGTTATGATGCTAAGTAAATAACAAGCACAAGCAAGTCACACAATCATCGTTCCTAGGTTTTAAGGCTTGCATGAGTTCTGTAGGTAAGTACCCTTCCCACTGAAGTTTGGTTGGTTCAACCTGTCCTAGAATAGTAACCGGGTTCTAGAAGGATCTCAAATCATTGACCTTCCTTTAAGTACACTTCAGTGCAACACCAAGTGGTTGACCGAAGCTTCCCTAAAGTCCAATCTCAAAGAGTGTAGTATCGAGTCTCAACCAACCTCAGTCGGAACCGAAGTCAGTTATCTCACTACTTTCTAATGGCTAGGATGAGTCAATTAGGGTTCTAAAGGTCTGGTTAATGCTTTGATGACACCACGCGGAAGCCAAATTTTTCCTCAACTAAACATGAGGAACATCAGGACATCCAAAGTGTCACATTAACCGTAGCTATCATTTTAACCATTCCAGTATACGCCGGATAGTCGCGATGATCTATTGCTACTTACCTAAGGTACACTAGATCCGGGTGTAGGATCTTTCACTCAAAAATTCCCTTAAAAGAAAGAACAATTTGAAAACATAAATGATCTTTTTAAGGTGACCTCTCTTTGTAGTCCCCAGCAGAGTCGCCAGTTCTGTCATACGGTGAACTGACTTTTTGTGTTTTGCTTTGTAAAGCAAATGTCGCGGTTAGCAAGAGTCGCCACCGACTTTTCTTTTATCCCATAAGGAAAGGTGGAAAAGAACAGGAAAGACCTTGATTTAGATTCTTAGGTTCGGGAGGTACATTATACAAAGGGAAGGTGTTAGCACCCTTTGTATCCATGGTTATCCATGGGCTCTTAATTGCTCAATCATTTATGTTTTTCTTGTTTGAAAAAGTGTTTGAGAAATGTGTAAGAAATGTTTTGAAAAGGAGAATTTAACTTTGTAATGATTCTTGTATGAATGTATACAAAGTGGTTATCTCGTTTAGTTTTTGAAAATAGTTTAGAAAAATATAACTCGGCAATGATTCTAGTACGAATGTATGCCAAGTGGTGATTTTCTGAAAGAAGATGTTTGGAAAAGGTGTGAGGTGTGAAAAGTATGAATGAGCAATTAGGAGTTATACCTACCTAAGGTCTTTCCGGGCATTTCCTATCCTTATGAGGGTAAAACTGTCCTTACTATTGAGAAGTAAGTAGTTTTATCCTTTGGATGTTAAAAGGGTCATCGTAGGGTCATCGATTGGTCATTGAAGGCAACAGTTGTGAGGATACCTTAGCATTCGAAGGGACTATCATCATTTAACCGTAGGCCACACCGAAGGGTCATCGATGGACAAAATCATATATTCGAAGGCAACATCCGAGGGACTATGATTTTTATAAGGGACATGATGATTTACTTGAAGGGTCTTTGCTAAGGATATCCCCACATTCGCGGGACATGACCATAATACCGTAATCGTAGGGTAACAAAGAGAGGTCCGAGATTACTTATTTAAAGGCAAAAGTTTTACAATTAATTAAATAGCCGTAATCAATTAGGTAGTTAAGTCCATATCAAAGTTGATGAAATCAATACATTAAAATCAAGCTAGGTAATTTAGGATGAATCTCCACATTAAAATTAAGTCATTCAGAATCCATCTCCATAAGGGTATCCCACCCCTAAAGTGGAATACCTAGCCGGCCGTTTCTTCGAGAATATGTAAGCCTTTACACAATTCAACACACGGATTAGAGCATCGAGATAAAGTATAATTGAAAGTTGCACCATAACATAAATACAACAGTCATGTACTCAGGCCAAATGATGCAGAATTATAATAAATCATGATTAGACAGACATAAGATAGAATAGAAAAGAAACAAAGCAGCCACTGCCCCTTTCGCCTCTGCTTCGCCTAGCGAAGGCTCAGCGAATGCTCGCTACAGGCTCGCTTAGCGATGTGCTAGCGAGCGGCCACGGGTTTGGAGTTTGACAGCAGCATGACCTCCGAAAACCCGAACTTTTATGGCATTCGATTACAGACATAGCATGGACAAACATTCATGATATTCAAGCATATTTAAATTCGCATGTGGAATCAAATTACATATTCGAAAACTTCGATCATGATGCTTTATGTATATAGAGATTACCGGAAAAGCATAAAACAATAGTGATGCGCAAACTTGTTTGCCACTCAGCTGCTATGTTAACGGGGCTGATCACCTTTGGTATCGGACGGAGTTGGGCGGCGGTAGCTTCGGAGCGGAGGAGCGACCTTCAGGGTTTCTGTGCCAGGGTTTCGGTGCCTCCTCGTCTGTTTTTCTCTGTCTGTCTCCTTTTTCCCTCCGTCTTCGTTCTTCTTTTTTTGGTGACTGAAGCTTGGCTATTTATAGTGCTCTTGTTATGACCTAATGGGCTCAGAGTGAAGCCCAGAAATTCTGATATTCGCAAGCTTCGCTAGGCGAAGGAATTGCTCGCCTAGCGAGCGAGCTAGTTTGGGCTTTTCCTGGATCTGGTGCTTCGCTGGGCGAGTGTCATGACGAAGTGTTCGCTAGGCGAAGGAATTGCTCGCCTAGCGAGTGAGCTAGTTTGGGCCATTTTCTGGATTGGGCCTGTTGCGAGCTGGGCTTTTGTTCCTTTAAGATTAGTGCCTTACAGAATAAGTCAGAGTGTCTTGAAAAATGTCTTGTAATATCAGCGGGCAAATTTTGGGGTATGACACTTAGCAACCTTATTCTATTCTCTTGAGCGTGGATCCCGTCGAATACGACGGACGTGAGGGGGTGCTAATACCTTCCCATTGCGTAACCGACTCCCGATCCTTGCAATCTCTGGTCGCAAGACCATTTCCTTTCCAGGTTTACTTCGAGCGTTTCCTTTCCCTCCTTTGGGATAAATAACGCACGGTGGCGACTCTGTGTCTTTTTCCCGCCGGTTTTTCGCGTAATGCGACACGTTATGATTGAATCTATAGAGTTTTTGTTGGATTAATGTGTTTACAATATCTTGAGCGTTGTTACTTAATATATGGACGACAAATATTATTTTTTTAAAATTAAAATAAACTAAAATATGGATTTTCCCCCTGTTCCTAAATCAATCGATGTAGTAGATTATATCTATTTAAAAAAAATTATGAATGGAAAAAAATTGAAAAAACATGTATTGTTTCATATTTCAATTTTTTTGTCATTCACCTATTTCTTTTTCTTTGTGTTTTGCAATAATCAAATAACAAATTATATTTAAAACAAATTGCAGTATTTATTAGTGGAGAAAATTATTCCAGCTTCAAGAAACTTTAACACTTCCTTTCTAACTACCTCACTCATGATAAGATTAATCCTTCTCTGATTTTCTCTAGAGGTTTTTGAGTCCTCTTCGAGCATAATTCTATGCATGCACACAAAGGGTCTAATTCCTTTAAGATCAGAGATGTTGTAGCCTAAAGTTGTAGGGTACTTCCAATTTTTTTGTTGAGGTAATGTACTGACTACGTTATATACAAGAATATAAGAATCTTGTCAATGCATTTGAAAGTTATTTCCTCCACATAGTTCACAGTCTAGTTGTTGGAGTTGAGCGATTGGCACATTCAAAGTGACTAGTCTTTTTTACAATACTGCTTCGATTTTTTCTTCAATGTTCCTTTTGGTGCCTTCCAACCACTTTATTTAATATAACAGTTATCATACAACACCAAACGGCAGTTTCATTTGATTGTACATTTGAGTCCCCATTTAAGACACATCAAGATTCATCTGGTCACCCAAGGACCTTAACCATATCTCTTGACCCTCAGTAGCTTGTACAAGTCATAATTCACTTTGTGCATTGACCGCAACATTGAGGAATCAAATGTTTGTGCATACCCTCAACCCTAACTCATTTTCCATCATGATTTGATCATATGAACTTAAAACATCCACCATTGTTCCTCGAAAATCAAGAAATCACAAAGTCGCATTTTTTGGTCATGTTGGTTGGTCACATTTTGGTATGAATGGCCTATGGCAAGTTCCAAAGTCCAGAACTTTCTCATATTACAACCTTTTCAAGATATTCTTTGAGCTAAATGTCCTAATTAATTTCCTCTCCAACTTTGCTTTAAGGTCCAAGAGATAATTCATTAAGCAAGGACCTCATTTTTTGCATTGCCCAAGCTGGTCCAACATGCCTACCATGCCCTAAAACATAACCATGACCACTACTTAACTACATTGCCATTTCCAAACCAAAACTCGTTTTGACCTGGTTCTTTTTTCATCTAATCAAGGACATGGCAAGGAACATTTGGTACAAGTTTCATACAAAATGCACAAACCAGACCAAGTCATTCAGCTTTTGCAATTTGATCCACCAAGTCCTCAAATCAATTTGTTTTGACCCCATTTGACCTTAAACATATTGTAAAACACATCAGGACAAGAATGGAAGTCAACTTGGATGGAAAACCCCTTAATCTTCCAAACCCGATGCCATGTGAAAAGTGAAAAACTTCCCAAAATGGCCAAAGTTCAAATGCACAGTAGGTCAACTGAAAGCCTTTGCTGTTCCTAATTGATGTTAAGAACCAAAACCAACTAGTTTGGAGTGGAAGCAAGGTCAGATCGTAGCATCCCATGTTTCCCCAAGATCCACTTTATGAATATTTTCGAGCTCCACCCTTTCTAAAGAAAACCATCTAAAATTTTCTTCCAAACCACTCTATCCCCTTCCATATAAAGAGGGGAAGGTGTTCCATTCATTCGACAAGCTTCATAAGGCAAACACACCCTGCTGCAAACCCGAGCAGAACCATCCAACACAGAGTTTTGATTTTTGAGAGTTAAAACATTTGAGTTCCAAATAACCACCCATAATCCATCCTTGGACATCACTCAAACTTTCCCAAGTCCTAGATCACCTTCCCAACACCTCACATGAGTTGCACCAAGTCATTGGAGTAGTACTCTGGTGGCTTTGTTTAACTTTCTATAGTCAATACACATTCAACAACATGTATCTACACGCTTAGCTACAAATTCACTTTTTTTATGCTTAAATAATGTTCCTCCTCCTTTCAGTGGTACTACATATATTGGGCTAACCCATTGACCATCTGATATCGAATAAATTATTCCAGCTTCAAGAAGCTTTAACACTTCCTTTCTAACTACCTCACTCGTGAAAAGATTAATCCTCCTCTGATGTTCTCTTGAGGTTTTTGAGTCCTCTTCGAGCATAATTCTATGCATGCACGCAAAGGGTTTAATTCATTTAAGATCAGAGGTTTTGTATCCTAAAGTTGTAGGGTACTTCCTTAACACTTCCAAGAGTCTTAGGAAATATCATGTTGCTTTGGGTCAAGATAAAATACTTGAACCTCGTTTCACTAAATCTTAGGAAATATCAAATGTTGGATATTGCATGCATTTGTTTCTGATATAAAATAAAAAAGGATTAGACAAATAAAATAAATTTTCAATTACATGATAAGAGATTATATAAGAAAATCAACGTTATATCCAAAAAAAATTTGCTCTTACAATCCATTACAGAGATCTTTTCCAAACCTTTTTAAGTTTCACTTTTTTCATGACAAATTCTTTCATTATAAATGTTTAGTTTCACAATGTAGCGTCCTACATATACAGTGTTGGTGTTACCGTTATGATTGAATCTATAGAGTTTTTGTTGGATTAATGTGTTTATAATATCTTGAGCTTTGTTACTTTATATATAGACGACAAATATTATTTCTTTTAAATTAAAATAAACTAAAATATGGATTTTCCCCCTGTTCCTAAATCAATCGATGTAGTAGATTATATCTATTTAAAAAAAATTATGAATGGAAAAAAATTGAAAAAACATGTATTGTTTCATATTTCAATTTTTTTGTCATTCACCTATTTCTTTGTGTTTTGCAATAATCAAATAACAAATTATATTTAAAAAAAATTGCAGTATTTATTAGTGGAGAAAATTATTCCAGCTTCAAGAAACTTTAACACTTCCTTTCTAACTACCTCACTCATGATAAGATTAATCCTCCTCTGATGTTCTGTAGAGGTTTTTGAGTCCTCTTCGAGCATAATTCTATGCATGCACACAAGGGGTCTAATTCCTTTAAGATCAGAGATGTTGTAGCCTAAAGTTGTAGGATACTTCCGTAACACTTCCAAGAGTTTCTCAAAACTGTTTCTATCAATATTATCGTTAACTATGATTGGACTATCAAGTTGCTCGTCTAGAAACTCATATCTTAGTATTTTGGATAGTTCCTTAAGTTCTACAGATGGTTTCTTAGGACTAGGCATAGGATTAGGAGTAAGTGCAAGACATTATCTTAGGTTATCCTCTACATAAGGGCGATAGTATTCAGCCTCATCTTCCTCTACCATGTCAGTGGATGGAATTTCAACTAGCTTTGTAGTCGACGATGTTTCTGGTACTAGCTCTTTTATGCATTCATCAATAATGTTTATAAAACAACAAGCATCATCAATTGTTGGAGTCTTCAGAAATTGGGAAAGAATAAACTTGATTTTCTCCTCACCAACTTCAAAGGTTAGTTTCCCTCATTTCACATATATGACGGCACCGGCTGTGGCTAAGAAGGGTCTTCCTAAGATAGGAATATTTGATTCATCCTTTATGTCCATCACTGTAAAATTCGTACGAATGTAAAATTGAAAACACATGTATTGTTTCATATTTCAATTTTTTTGTCATCCACCTATTTCTTTGTGTTTTGCAATAATCAAATAACAAATTATATTTAAAAAAAATTGCAGTATTTATTAGTGGAGAAAATTATTCCAGCTTCAAGAAACTTTAACACTTTCTTTCTAACTACCTCACTCATGATAAGATTAATCCTCCTCTGATGTTCTGTAGAGGTTTTTGAGTCCTCTTCGAGCATAATTCTATGCATGCACACAAAGGGTCTAATTCCTTTAAGATCAGAGATGTTGTAGCCTAAAGTTGTAGGGTACTTCCAATTTTTTTGTTGAGGTAATTTACTGACTACGTTATATACAAGAATATAAGAATCTTGTCAATGCATTTGAAAGTTATTTCCTCCACATAGTTCACAGTCTAGTTGTTGGAGTTGAGCGATTGGCACATTCAAAGTGACTAGTCTTTTTTACAATACTGCTTCGATTTTTTCTTCAATGTTCCTTTTGGTGCCTTCCAGCCACTTTATTTAATATAACAGTTATCATACAACACCAAACGGCAGTTTCATTTGATTGGTGAGATCTAAGTTCTGTGTTTTAGGAGTCTTTCATAGTGTTTTTGAACGAGATTGATAAGCATAGAAAGTGGCAACTAGGTGAGGGTAGAATGATCACATATAAACGAAAAGATACTCATTCCAAACGTGGTCAATAAAAGCCATGAGCATAAAAATACAACATAATCGTGGTCAATAAAAGCCATCGCAATAAACAATACTATATATGGATGATCATACATCACAGTCCTAGTTGTTAACAATACTATATATGGATGATCATACATCACAGTCCTAGTAGTTAACAATACTATATATAGTTGCTGCTTATCTGTAATATGCTGTTTCTGTAATATCCAAATTATAATAATATGATACTTCATTTCAGCATATAAAAAGACCCAAACAATGTGAGGTTTCAATCCACATTCCATATACTTTAAGTCTTATTCATAGAATTCAGGTACCAAGTATGGAATTCCAAAATGGAGATGATGTTGCTTCCAATTTGCTCAAAGCTCAAAGCCACATATGGAATCACATTTTCAACTTCATGAATTCCATGTCACTTAAATGTGTTGTTGATTTAGGCATACCAGATATCATACACAACTATGGCAAACCCATGTCACTCTCAAAACTCATTTCTTCACTACCAATCCATCCTTCCAAAAAACCTTGCATTTATCGCTTGATGCGAATCATGACTCATTCTGGTTTTTTCTCTCAACAAAATATTACAGAGAATGAATTAGAAATTGAGTATATGTTAACGGATGCATCTAGGTTATTACTAAAGGAAAATCCAATGAGTGTCACCCCATTTGTCCACGCCATGCTCAGCCCGATTATGACAAATCCATGGCATCAAATGTCTACTTGGTTGAAAAATGAGGATTCTTCCGCATTTGAAACCACACATGGGAGGTATTTTTGGGATTATGCTGCTCATGATCCAATATTTAACCGTTTATTCAATGAGTCAATGGCAAGTGATGCTCGATTAGTGAGCGACCTGTTGATTGACAAGTGTAAGGGAGTGTTCCATGGATTGGAGTCATTGGTTGATGTTGCAGGAGGCACAGGGACCATGGCAAAGGCTCTTTCCAAATCATTCCCACAAATGGAATGCATTGTGTTTGATCTCCCACATGTTGTTGATGGCTTACAAGGAAGCCATAACCTAAGCTATGTTGGTGGAGATATGTTTCAAGAAATTCCTCAAGCACATGCCATTTTGTTGAAGGTACAGATTTTAAATATTCGTTTACATGTTACTTCATTACAAATGGCAATAACAAATAATAAGATGAAATCCATTCAAAAAACTTATTATCATTTTATTTAGTTTATATATATTTTTTATTTAATTTTTTTCTCATACCAAAAACACCTATAATCATATAATTTTCTTCAAATTTACCATATTTTCTCTATCCTTCTATTATAATAAAACAAAATGTGAATGACATCGCAGTGGATATTGCATGACTGGAATGACGAGGAATGTGTGAATATATTGAAGAAATGCAAGGAATCATTGAAGAAGAAAGGTAAAGATGGGAAGGTCATTATCATAGATATGGTGGTTGACAATGAAAACATCAATAAATCAGTTGAAACCCAACTCTTTTTTGATATGTTGATGATGGTAATACTCACAGGAAAAGAGAGAAATAAGAAAGAATGGGTTAAGTTGATTTTATCTGCCGGTTTCAATGACTATAAAATAACCCCGATTTTAGGCTTAAGGTCCATGATTGAGATATATCCTTAATAAATATAACTCAATTGTTGTCAGCATTGAAAGTGAAGACACGTTATCGTATGGTATCACTTACTTGTTTTGATGTTTGTGTCAATTTGAATGTATTTGTTATATGTGTAATTTGTTAATCATTTAATATTCGCATGTTTGTACTTTATCCACTTTTGAGTTTTATTGTAATTGCTTAAGCTATTTAGAGATTGTACCATTAAGACCCCTCATTACTCAATAAAATTAGAGTGTTTGATTCCTGATAATGTTTCTTTTTAGCCTATCAATTTGCTTCTTTTTGGTTTCATCAAACATGAGTTGAATCACAAGTTAGAACACTTAAATATGGATGTTAACTTGATTCAATCAAGTGTTAAGCTTGATTCGAATCAGGAGCCTTGTAAAAATTGAGATTTGGCTCTGGATGAATTGATTTGAATCACCAAATGAACTTGATTCGAATCACATTCTCATGTGTCTCGAATCAACTGTTAATCCTAATTCGAATTAGATGTCTCCATGAAGCCAAATTTGGGCTCTGCGTAGATGGACTCGAATCTAGCTTATAACTTGAGTTGAATCACAAAATCATGTGATTTGAATAGTTATTCTTTAAGTTAAATAGTTATTTCTTTGATAAAAGTAACATAAGACACATAAATGAAAGTGTAAGTATGTGAAACCCATAGAGACAAAGATGTCAAATTGTCTTCTCTCCTTTAGTGTGTTTATACCCAACACAATTTCTTCTTCTCTAGAACAACTTTTTGAGTCTTAATCCATGTCAGATTAACTTCTTTTTGTTGCATCTTATTTTTGTGCGATTAGTTGTTGTTTTAAGTCAATTAGAGAGAGTGAATTGCTTTAATATGGAAGTATTTTTCATGATTAATCAATCTCATGGTATCAATCAAGAATCAAGACTCATTTATCCATAAATTAAAGAGAACCTTGTGAGTGTGTGTGTTCTTATTTCACATTCATCTAATTCCTTCACACTTTTTGTTTAAGAGTGTTTGCGAGATAGCTTGGCACTGTTCATCATCTTCCTCTTTAGTCATTTCTTCATTGTTGTGGACCTTCATCTTTAAAGATTGAGTGTTAAGGGAGACTAATGGTACATTAGGGTATCTAAATAGCTTTTAAATTGCTTTATTTAAAGATGATTTGGTTGTCTTGTGATTGACTTGCACTAGTAACAACCAAGTCCTTAGTTATATCATGTATTTTTTACTTGGTTTAATTCATTGAGATGCTTCCAAGGTCTCTTAGTATTGTGTTTTACTTCTGCGCTTCTGAAAAGCTCTGATTTCGTTTATGGGACCTAATATTTTTTTGACATTATCTTAAAGGGAGAAGGACTATTCAACCCCCCCCCCCCTCCTTCTAAACTTATTTGTATCCATATTCTCACCCAAGATGCATATCCTAGATCAGTTAGAAAAAAATAGATATTATGAGGTTGTACGTCAAAACAAAAATTTGAACTCTGGACTTTTTTTTTGTGACACATTAGTAGTTAGTATCATTTCATCTACCTACTAAGAAAAAGTCAATTTTCATAATCATTCAAAAGTGATTGATTAGTGAACATGAATATGTAACAATAATATTGTGTTGAATGGATTCTTTGATTTATCATGTTACAGAGAGTGTTGGTGTAGTAAATATAACAGAAAATATGGTAGAAAATAGACTTCGGTGGTGTGGGCATGTATAGAAAAGACATATAAATTAGGTGGTAAAGAGAGTAAATCAGATGTAAATGAGTCAAATAGCTACATGTATGGGAAAACACAAAAAAAAACTATAAGATAAATAATTAATAAAGATCTTGAGACTAAAAGTTTTGATAGAAGCGTTGTCTTGGATAGATCATTCTCGTAGAAGTTGATATGTTTGGCAGACCCCACTTAGTGTAATAAGGCAGTGGTTGTTGATGTCGGCATCATCATCATCGTCCACCTCTTCATTGTTGTTATTGGTGTTGTTATTGTTTTTGTTGTTGTTTCAATTGTAGCTATTGTTGTTGTTGTTGTTGTTGTTATTGTTGTTCCTATTGTCGTTGTCGTTGTTGTTGTTCTTTTTGTTGCTGATGATGTTGTTGTTGTTGCTATTACTGCTTTGTTGTTCTTGTTGTTGTTCTTGTTATTGGTATTGTTGCTCTTTTGCTGTTGTTGATGTTGATGGTGTTGTTTTTGTTATTTCTATTGTCCATGTTGTAGTTGCTACTGTTGTTGTTGATACCTCTCTAGTTTTGAGATAAAAAAGACAACAAAGAAAATCAGATAACATATCAGTTATGAGAGATGAAGGAGAGAAACCTTAGTTCCACTCCCAACAAACAATAACTTTATTCTTAAAAATGTTGAGATAGGGGAAATTACACTTTACAATTCAATCGGCAAACTTAATTACTTTTGAAATAAAAATATAAATAGATTCAGGTCTCGAAGAAAGTAAATATAAAAAGGTGTGAATATATGATTTAAAAGAATAACATTGTTAATACTACAGCAAATATACCCATTTTACCTCTGGCGCAAAGGGGATTTCACCTCGGTTAAGCAAGTGAAATTACGAAGGGCGACACGAAAACCAACTACCATATCCCTCGGTTTCTAAAGAAGCGAGGGGATAGTTTAAAACGTCATTGGTTCGATCCTGAGCAACAACATTTTTTATTCAAAACTTTTATACGCGCTCCATATACCTCTTAGTTTTTGTAAATATCAGAGGGAAAAGACCCCTATTTACGTCGGTTTTTGTAAATAACCGAGGGGTATAACATATTCTTTCCATTTATGGTTTGTTTTAAATTTCATTTTGTCTGATCTTTATCTTTTTTTACAAAAAAACCTACAAATTATGTGACATAATCAAGTCATTTGTATTTTATACCGAACATAAGACATAATACCAAATTTATATTCTATACAAAATATAAATTGTTTACATAACATAACACAACATCCCAAATGTACTATGCTTACAACACTTATAATGACATTTGGGATACACAAAATCTCTACCAAGAGAACCTATACATACTTGCACATATAATGACAAAAAAACCTCTATACAATTCTTTTAACAACCAAGAAAAATTGATGTTTATGAGACTCGTGATAAGGTTGGAAGGCACCGGACCAACATGATCGAATGTCATCTAGATCTTCTTGTGGGAATGGTACTTCGTCTCAAAACCTCTATAATTTGAACATAGTATCCACTTTCAAAACTTTTGTGTTGTTTTCGCAACTGTAAATAATTTTCATATAGTTACTAATTAATACACATAAATTAAAAATAATACATTCTGAAAAATAAAATAATGTCAAAAGGCACAAGTAATACATACATGTGGTTATATGATTTTTGGATTTCTACGTTGTAGATTACGTTTCACAAAGGTATATCCCTCCATAGCTCTACATGTCGGTAAAAATTAAGCATGAATAAAAATTATTCAAAATTAAATTTAAAATTTGAATATTACAAATAATACCACTTACTTGCTCAAAACCTTTTACATATCTTCATCAAGTTTGTAGTGTAACGAGCATAAAAAAACTACAACATTTTACTTCGGACATAAAATAATTAGCTGTCAACGCTTCCTACATAATCACCCAGAATAATTCATAATGTGTATATAATTGATTTATAAATGAAAACACAAATTAAAGCATATACTTACCTATGGATAAACGAAGCCAAGAAACATTCTTTATTCTCATTAACCAACTTATTTTGTATGTAGATCTTGATTGTGTTTGATGAATTACTTTGAAATTGAATGTTTAATCAATCTAAGAAACAATAAATTTTCAATTTCCTTTCAACCAACATATAATGAAAGACCCTAATTAAAATTTAATGAAAAATTTAAATTTATATGTTAAAGTATAAGAACAATGAATGTAAATTGAAATCATAGTAAAAATAATACATACGAAGACTACAATTGTATTACGGGTATGTCCAACCAATCATCTCCCTTCAACAATTCCTCAAGACAACTCATATGAAGTGTAAAACATTGTTGTAGTTCATGTTTCAATTTAAACTCGGAGACTTCTGGAATCTCGTATATCATCTTTGATAGTCTTTTAATGTTATCTACTTGAGATGGCATGGTCTCAATATTGTGATACGATGCAGAACAACTATCTTTCGTACTAGCACCACCCATAATAACTTTCACAACTACTTTCTAATGTATTTCCAGCTAATTTGGAATTGGGTGGTTGAGTACGCCCATTGGTTTTAATTTCTGCCTCATAAAAACAATCGAAATACAATACAAAAATTAAAATACATAAACAATAACAACAACATACAACACAAATATTTAAAATTATTCTTATACCTAAATCACATCGTGGGTACACCTCTCCTGCTTCTTCTGGAACATCCTCTCTCTCTCCTCCTACAACATCCTCTCCCTCTCTTGCTGCAACATCCTCTCATGCTCCTCAAGATTCACCCTCTCATGTTCCTCTTGATTTCACTTCTCAATCACCTCCTGACTCCAGTTCTCCCACTCATGTCCTAATACCTCCCCTATGTTTTTAGTAACTATCTTTTCAATTTCTCCTCTACGGTTTACTTAGGTAATTAATTGCGATAGTCCAAAGAATAAATTTAAGCCGACGCCTCTTCGAAGACCACAGACACACCCAACCCGCTCCTCGGTTCCAACTCTTCTGACAAGATGTCATGATGATCTTGTGGAACATAGATACCAACTTTGGCTTGTTCAACGGGTACATCCTATAACACATACAAAAATTCATCGATCTTTGTCAAATTGAATTAACTAAAATAAATAATATTTAAAAAAGTATCTCCTTACAATCTTATCAGCCAATTTGCATGTAGCATCTAGTGTGACCTCACCATTTAGTCTTTGACTTTCCCTCTTCAATTTCGCATGGCGTAATGGTGGAGATGGAGAGCGATCAAGGCTTCTAGAAGGATCTCCCATCCTAGTTCCATTTTTTTCTTTTTACCTTAATCATTCTCTACTCAAGTTTATCATATCCTCCACAAGATAATATATATGCACAAATATTTCTAGTTTTATTCTCCTTTCCTTTTAGGCTTTTAACCAAGAAATCAGGAGAGTTGTGATACTTTACAAATGCCTCCCAAATCGTCTTATCAATAAATGGATACCTCACGTATGAAGGCTTTATGTTATCTTTTAGATGTTTAATATATACATATATGAGTTGTGTCTTAAAGTTTCTCCAAGGCTCACTTGCATATGCAAGTAAGTTCTTTTTCTGTATACTATTCTCTTAAACAATAAACACTTCCTGCATTTACAATAGAGTTGATATTAGTATTAAACCAAAAATTAAATGGTCATATATACTAGTAAAACAAATTTAAAAAATCATAATAAATATCGTAATATTACTTCATAAGTTATATTTCAAATCACTATCAACGTTGTGTCAATCATCTATTAAAATACTCAATTTGCTTCTACCATGTAATGCCACGTAACCCTTAAAATCATGAGCATTTTCTCCATAAGTCTTACCGGTTCTCAGATCAAAACTAATCGGGGAGCAAACACCATTTTATGGGATTTTTTAACCTTTGTACACATCATGACACCTCTAGTTTTTCTTTTACACTTTTTATTTACAGAGGTTGCACCGAATGTTGTATGAGAGGTACTTATCGAATCACTCATGTCTGTGTAAATTAAAAAAAATAGCAACATACAACTGAGACACCAAGGTTGTATTTCTAAAATTATAGATATTAATTGCAAGCACAAATGTTACCAACTGAACCTAAACCAATGTATTCCTTGTTATTCACATTAAGGTATTCAACATATCTTGAAAAGAATTTATTGTTAATACCATTTGCATCTGATATATATTCTAGATCATTAGGCTTAAACACAAAACACAAAAAACAGAGGCAACAAAAAAAATTGAAGGAACATCCAAACCAAATATTTCACATTTGTCTTTTCTGTTTAACTAGAACATAGAAACAACAACCATAGACACTACTAAAAATACTAACTAGAAAAATACACTTAAGTAATAAGTTACGTATATTTAAGTGGTATTACCATTTCTATGAACATTTCTAAAACTAACATTTCACTGTGTAACAACATTTTTAACAACACCACAAAGGATATTTATAAAACTAAATCCATTTCTATGAGCCTTTTAGTTAGATGATGAAGTTACGTACCTCAAATGTGATGGCGAAGCTTTAAGGAGTTTTGAAAAGAGATTAATTTTTGCCCATGCAGATAAAGGATCGGGAAGTGAAGCAGTTGCGTGGTTATCTTGGTTAAGGTAGTGTGGGGAGAACCAACTAGTGGAGGCATAACTTGGGATCAGGAGAGTGAGCTTATAGAGTTGTATCTGACTCTATTTCCTTTAAGTAACTTTTGAATGAGAGAATTCTATAAGTAAGGGATGTCGCATAGCGAAAAATAAGGAATTGCTGCCGAATTTTATTTATTCCAAAGAAAAGGTAAAATATCGATAAAACCCCAAAAGTAAAAAGAAAATAGTCGTCGTAACCAAATTCGGGTTCGGAAGTCGGTTATTCAAGGGGAATGTATTAATACCCCTCACATATGTTGTACTCAACGGGAACCGTTTTTATGGTTCTTTGCACGAATGAATGTTACTATATAAAGGTTACTTGCAATTGGTTTTAATTAAGGGAAAAATAAGTTTTTAATTAATGTGCTCACAAAGATTTCAAAATCTTGTGCCTACGTATTCTCATAGTGCAATGAGAAAATCAGAGTCCCGTATTTCATAGTAGAAAACTACGTATTTGTTGGTTGTTTTTATTGAATGATGTTTGTATACTCGCGCATGAGAGAATTAAACGTTTGTTTGAATTGAGGTAGAACGGACGCGCTTGTTTCACATTCTAGCAGTTAAATGTAGCTTGTATGCTCACGCATGATAGGTGTAAGCATTGGTTGTATTGCGGTAAAACATAAATAACATGTCATTCATTTAAAGTTTCTGAATTCCCAAAGGTAAAAAATTGAGTTTTATTGGTGGTGATGGATTTTAGTATGAGGACAGATATTTAGAAAAGGAGATATACAACAGTGTCTGACCATTCGGGGAGAGAGAATTTACATCCTCCTCCTTTTTCTTCGTTTTATTATGAAAATGACCTTAATTTGAATTGCACTAAAATATATGCATGAAGATGAATACTTTGAAAAATTGGGTCAAGCGTCCTGTATCAAAAGATATTCAGAACAAGGATATGAGAACACCCTCTCATTCTTCTCCATTTGCTTAAGACTCGTGTTGCATAATTCAAATTTTATTTTGAAGTGTTTTAAATTTATTTATAATAAAAAAAGAATTTTTGTTTTAATGGACAAGTTAACGATATGATTAGAAGAAAGGGGTGAGATATCAAAGAATGAGAATGCCATTTGATGTTGTCATGTCTTGATGGCTACATATTTCTCATATTTTGAACATGAATGGAATTAGGATTGACTTAAGGGGGCATATAATGGCACATACATGTAATGGTACAAATTATGAATTAAAGGATGAAAGCAAGGCTACAATCCTAATCTTGGATTAATTTTCCAATGATCCTCTAAAAACATTTATTATAATATATTAAAACTGAGCCTCACACAATTTTATTAACAAATCATTCGCTTACTCCCCACATCACTAAAAATCTGATGTGGCATTCTTCCATCACCATTATTTATCAACATCCATATTTTGACTCTTAAAGTACCAAAACAGTCACCACTATTAACAATAATATTAATATAAATAATAAATAATAATATAATATTTGACTAATAATAATAATAATTTAATTAATTAATAAAAGAGAGATTATGATCTAATTATTTACTTAATTTTTTTCAATGTTATTATATTATTTTATTCTTAAAATCTTTAAATAATATTTTTTTTGGTACTATCAATAAAGTTTCTAATAATCATTTTACTAATACTTTTGAAATAGAACCAACTATTCAAATTTTATATAAAGTAACAGATGATTTTACTCTTATTCTATTTATTTTGTTGAAAATTGTGTTTTAGTAGTAATTACTAACATATTTAACTTTTGGTTTTTAGTTTTTAATATTATCATTATTATATTATATATTAGTTACAATTTATTTTTGGTATAAATATTAGTTATAAATTTTTAGTTATACTCTTTTAATTATTATAAAAATTAATGTTTAGGAAAACAACAGTTTTATGAAACGATGAATGTAATGAAATTTTAAATTATAAATTCAGTCAAATGGATATAAATTAAATTTAATAGATTTTGTTTCAGTTATAGACTCAATCAAGATATATGTGATCTTTGATTTTCTCCACTAATACTATTTTATTATTCTTCAACCATCAATTTGTTTCACTTTTTTCTTTAAATAGATAAATTCCTCTCACTTTCTCACTCACAAGTATCTTTTAGAACTTGATGCGTAATCAGACAAAAAATGAAATGAATAGGTGAACTATTCAACACCGATTAAAAAAATTGATTTTTTTATCTTTATCTAATCCAAAAGCTCTTGGAAGGTAAATAGATAAAGTCCTCTCACACATATCTTTTAGAACTTGATGCATAACCAAACAAAAAATAAGATGAATGGGTGAACTATTCAACACCGATTTAAAAAAATTGATTTTTCTATATTTATCTAATCCAAAAGCTCTTGGAAGGTACACAGATAAATTCCCCAACCTATAAGTAAGGACTATTAGAAATTTTGGTTTAATTTCCTTCCTTTTTCTTCATAATTCTAAAATTGTAGTATTTATGTTTTCTTTCGGATATAAATTCTTATTTATTTCTTTAGTATAAATTCTAATTATTCTCTTAATTATATTTTATACTCAAAATTATTTTGATATATGTTGTTTACTGTCTTTGTATACGGTCTTCAATTTGAAAGTTAACATAAATTTATGTGTCTTCAATTTGAAAGTTTATCGTCTCTATGAATAATAATCATTTAAATCGTCAAATTTTTTGAACTATAATACACATGTTTTCGTCCGGATGTAACCATACCAATTAGATTATTATTTTTTGTTTAGTTTCCTTCTTTCTCTTACGATCTCTTTCGAATATAACCATACCAATAATATTTAATTGTTACGAAGTTATTCTTTGGTTTAATTTCCTTCCCTCGATTTTAATTTTTTTTTGTGGTTTAGCTATATGGAATATTTGATGTTTTTATTCTTTATTAAAAAAAAATTATTCCTTTAGACAAACTTTTTCTAACAATAATATAATTAGTGCATATAGATAATATTTAATTTTAATTTCTAACAATACTATAATTAGCGTATATAGATAATATTTAATTTTTGTTTCAATTGTTATGAATTTTTATTTTTTATTTCTTTCTTGTGGCCAATAATAATCTATGATTCTACATTCATATTTAATAATTAATGACTTATTAAAAAATTAGAATTTATTTCTCACTATTTTAATTATTCATCCATCCAAATTCTGACTCTATATAAAATGAAAGCTCCATTTTAGAATATTAGTAACATTATCTACCAATCAAAATTTTAATTTTGTAGTTAGTATCATATTTAAAAAAATCAAATTGAATCTCAATTTCTCACTATTTACTAATTATCTGTCGATCTAAATCCCCAACCTATAATTAAGGACTATTAGAAATTTTGAAATTATATTTCTTACTTATTATTATAATAATTATCTACAATTCCAATTCCAATTCCTAACTCAACAATTAATGTAATATTAAAAAAACTTAAGGTGTTTTTTTCATTATTTTTTAGTACAATTATTATTGCTTTGTAATTGTCAATAAATCAATGATTCTCTTTGAATAAAAATAAATTTAACTAATTTATAAATTTAACCATAAAATTATTCTATTATCTATTATTCAATCATTAAAATCATTAAACTTTTAAGATACAAACTAATTGATAAAATTTAGTATAATTCTTATATTATTTACAATTACATCGATCTTTTTTATCCCTCCTTAAAATTTAAGTTATTCTCAAATGTCCTAATAAACTCATATAATAGTTAATCAAATAAATTCACTAGAAAATAAATTCTATCAAAATAATCAATTGATTTTCCCTATTACTCTTAAAATTCAACTTTTTTTCAAATATGAGTTTATAAAATAAAATAAAATCTAAGTTTTATAATTATTATTTAAAAAACTCATCTCAATAAAATTTAACTTATAATTTTCAAATAGAACAACAAATATTTCAAATTATTTCTTACTTTTAAATTATAATTACATATGCATATTATAAATTAAACCATAAATTTTCAACTATAATTTATAATTTATTATATAACAATGTCCTATAAATATATTTTTAAATTGAAATAATGTAAATTGAAAGGGTAATTCAACTGAATTAATGCAACTGTAAATATTAAAAATTAATGATAAAATAAAATCTAAATTTTATAATATTATTTAAAAAACCCGTCTCAAATCCGCACATCCGGCGGGTCTCATTCTAGTTTAATAATTAAAACTTAAACTGGGAATTAACTATATTCTTTTCTTAATCCTAAAGGATTTGTTATTTTTTAAACTCTTCTAATTATCCATCCAATCCTTAACAGTTGTAGTTTACGAACATTGATTTTAAGGAAGTACATTTCCTCCGATTTTCATTTATCATGTAATATCAATATGGACATCAAGTGTTCACTGAAATTTATTTGTTTTTTCTTTTCTACTTAAGATGTTGAATTGTTGTAAGGTTAATCTCTCGAGGTTATGGTTATTGTTTTTTTTTTATATAGAAAATTTACGAGAGATTTTTTGTGTGTTCTATATCAAAGTTGAGATTTTACCTTAAATAAGTGATTATTTTAATAAGCTATTTAATGTCCTATGTCTAAACTCAATTTTATGCTAAACTATGATAAAGTTTATTCTATGTTGATTTTTAAGCTACTTTGATTTTTATGCTACTTTTATTTGTATGCTACTTGAAATTGGAATTTTTTTCTTCAGAAATAAAATGATTATTAAATAACATGTTTATATGAGTTAAAGGAGTTAATATGAATTACGTCTAAAATTGTGAAAAATGACATGTTTATATAGATTTTGTAAATGAATAAGCACCCTTGGATTGTCATCCTAGTAAGAGGTTTATCAATGGTTGAAAATTAACTTAACCCTTAGTTGCACATCGTTAATCTCAATCCTTAGATTGATTGTTATGAACGGTTAGGATTGTTATGAACCCATGTGTCATACCCTCAAATTTACTCTACCTCTACATCATCCTCTTGAACCCTAATCCATGAGCATACATATTATAAAAATCATCTCATATGCATTTGTACTTAATGCCTCTCAATAATACACAAACCCAAGGCATGAGATTCATCTATGAAGCCTCCAGACCCTCTGTCCAAGTTGAGGTGTGCCCTAGCCGTCTTAACCGTAATCTCTATCTTCAAGCATCCAACAAGCTTGAAGGATCATTCAAGACATCTCACTCACTCTCCAAAACTCTAATTAGATTGTGAGTCCCCATTTAAGACACATCAAGATTCATCTGGTCACCCAAGGACCTTAACCATATCTCTTGACCCTCAGTAGCTTGTACAAGTCATAATTCACTTTGTGCATTGACCGCAACATTGAGGAATCAAATGTTTGTGCATACCCTCAACCCTAACTCATTTTCCATCATGATTTGATCATATGAACTTAAAACATCCACCATTGTTCCTCGAAAATCAAGAAATCACAAAGTCGCATTTTTTGGTCATGTTGGTTGGTCACATTTTGGTATGAATGGCCTATGGCAAGTTCCAAAGTCCAGAACTTTCTCATATTACAACCTTTTCAAGATATTCTTTGAGCTAAATGTCCTAATTAATTTCCTCTCCAACTTTGCTTTAAGGTCCAAGAGATAATTCATTAAGCAAGGACCTCATTTTTTGCATTGCCCAAGCTGGTCCAACATGCCTACCATGCCCTAAAACATAACTATGACCACTACTTAACTACATTGCCATTTCCAAACCAAAACTCGTTTTGACCTGGTTCTTTTTTCATCTAATCAAGGACATGGCAAGGAACATTTGGTACAAGTTTCATACAAAATGCACAAACCAGACCAAGTCATTCAGCTTTTGCAATTTGATCCACCAAGTCCTCAAATCAATTTGTTTTGACCCCATTTGACCTTAAACATATTGTAAAACACATCAGGACAAGAATGGAAGTCAACTTGGATGGAAAACCCCTTAATCTTCCAAACCCGATGCCATGTGAAAAGTGAAAAACTTCCCAAAATGGCCAAAGTTCAAATGCACAGTAGGTCAACTGAAAGCCTTTGCTGTTCCTAATTGATGTTAAGAACCAAAACCAACTAGTTTGGAGTGGAAGCAAGGTCAGATCGTAGCATCCCATGTTTCCCCAAGATCCACTTTATGAATATTTTCGAGCTCCACCCTTTCTAAAGAAAACCATCTAAAATTTTCTTCCAAACCACTCTATCCCCTTCCATATAAAGAGGGGAAGGTGTTCCATTCATTCGACAAGCTTCATAAGGCAAACACACCCTGCTGCAAACCCGAGCAGAACCATCCAACACAGAGTTTTGATTTTTGAGAGTTAAAACATTTGAGTTCCAAATAACCACCCATAATCCATCCTTGGACATCACTCAAACTTTCCCAAGTCCTAGATCACCTTCCCAACACCTCACATGAGTTGCACCAAGTCATTGGAGTAGTACTCTGGTGGCTTTGTTTAACTTTCTATAGTCAATACACATTCAACAACATGTATCTACACGCTTAGCTACAAATTCACTTTTTTTATGCTTAAATAATGTTCCTCCTCCTTTCAGTGGTACTACATATATTGGGCTAACCCATTGACCATCTGATATCGAATAAATTATTCCAGCTTCAAGAAGCTTTAACACTTCCTTTCTAACTACCTCACTCGTGAAAAGATTAATCCTCCTCTGATGTTCTCTTGAGGTTTTTGAGTCCTCTTCGAGCATAATTCTATGCATGCACGCAAAGGGTTTAATTCATTTAAGATCAGAGGTTTTGTATCCTAAAGTTGTAGGGTACTTCCTTAACACTTCCAAGAGTCTTAGGAAATATCATGTTGCTTTGGGTCAAGATAAAATACTTGAACCTCGTTTCACTAAATCTTAGGAAATATCAAATGTTGGATATTGCATGCATTTGTTTCTGATATAAAATAAAAAAGGATTAGACAAATAAAATAAATTTTCAATTACATGATAAGAGATTATATAAGAAAATCAACGTTATATCCAAAAAAAATTTGCTCTTACAATCCATTACAGAGATCTTTTCCAAACCTTTTTAAGTTTCACTTTTTTCATGACAAATTCTTTCATTATAAATGTTTAGTTTCACAATGTAGCGTCCTACATATACAGTGTTGGTGTTACCGTTATGATTGAATCTATAGAGTTTTTGTTGGATTAATGTGTTTACAATATCTTGAGCTTTGTTACTTTATATATAGACGACAAATATTATTTCTTTTAAATTAAAATAAACTAAAATATGGATTTTCCCCCTGTTCCTAAATCAATCGATGTAGTAGATTATATCTATTTAAAAAAAATTATGAATGGAAAAAAATTGAAAAAACATGTATTGTTTCATATTTCAATTTTTTTGTCATTCACCTATTTCTTTGTGTTTTGCAATAATCAAATAACAAATTATATTTAAAAAAAATTGCAGTATTTATTAGTGGAGAAAATTATTCCAGCTTCAAGAAACTTTAACACTTCCTTTCTAACTACCTCACTCATGATAAGATTAATCCTCCTCTGATGTTTTGTAGAGGTTTTTGAGTCCTCTTCGAGCATAATTCTATGCATGCACACAAGGGGTCTAATTCCTTTAAGATCAGAGATGTTGTAGCCTAAAGTTGTAGGATACTTCCGTAACACTTCCAAGAGTTTCTCAAAACTGTTTCTATCAATATCATCGTTAACTATGATTGGACTATCAAGTTGCTCGTCTAGAAACTCATATCTTAGTATTTTGGATAGTTCCTTAAGTTCTACAGATGGTTTCTTAGGACTAGGCATAGGATTAGGAGTAAGTGCAAGACATTATCTTAGGTTATCCTCTACATAAGGGCGATAGTATTCAGCCTCATCTTCCTCTACCATGTCAGTGGATGGAATTTCAACTAGCTTTGTAGTCGACGATGTTTCTGGTACTAGCTCTTTTATGCATTCATCAATAATGTTTATAAAACAACAAGCATCATCAATTGTTGGAGTCTTCAGAAATTGGGAAAGAATAAACTTGATTTTCTCCTCACCAACTTCAAAGGTTAGTTTCCCTCATTTCACATATATGACGGCACCGGCTGTGGCTAAGAAGGGTCTTCCTAAGATAGGAATATTTGATTCATCCTTTATGTCCATCACTGTAAAATTCGTACGAATGTAAAATTGAAAACACATGTATTGTTTCATATTTCAATTTTTTTGTCATCCACCTATTTCTTTGTGTTTTGCAATAATCAAATAACAAATTATATTTAAAAAAAATTGCAGTATTTATTAGTGGAGAAAATTATTCCAGCTTCAAGAAACTTTAACACTTTCTTTCTAACTACCTCACTCATGATAAGATTAATCCTCCTCTGATGTTCTGTAGAGGTTTTTGAGTCCTCTTCGAGCATAATTCTATGCATGCACACAAAGGGTCTAATTCCTTTAAGATCAGAGATGTTGTAGCCTAAAGTTGTAGGGTACTTCCAATTTTTTTGTTGAGGTAATTTACTGACTACGTTATATACAAGAATATAAGAATCTTGTCAATGCATTTGAAAGTTATTTCCTCCACATAGTTCACAGTCTAGTTGTTGGAGTTGAGCGATTGGCACATTCAAAGTGACTAGTCTTTTTTACAATACTGCTTCGATTTTTTCTTCAATGTTCCTTTTGGTGCCTTCCAGCCACTTTATTTAATATAACAGTTATCATACAACACCAAACGGCAGTTTCATTTGATTGGTGAGATCTAAGTTCTGTGTTTTAGGAGTCTTTCATAGTGTTTTTGAACGAGATTGATAAGCATAGAAAGTGGCAACTAGGTGAGGGTAGAATGATCACATATAAACGAAAAGATACTCATTCCAAACGTGGTCAATAAAAGCCATGAGCATAAAAATACAACATAATCGTGGTCAATAAAAGCCATCGCAATAAACAATACTATATATGGATGATCATACATCACAGTCCTAGTTGTTAACAATACTATATATGGATGATCATACATCACAGTCCTAGTAGTTAACAATACTATATATAGTTGCTGCTTATCTGTAATATGCTGTTTCTGTAATATCCAAATTATAATAATATGATACTTCATTTCAGCATATAAAAAGACCCAAACAATGTGAGGTTTCAATCCACATTCCATATACTTTAAGTCTTATTCATAGAATTCAGGTACCAAGTATGGAATTCCAAAATGGAGATGATGTTGCTTCCAATTTGCTCAAAGCTCAAAGCCACATATGGAATCACATTTTCAACTTCATGAATTCCATGTCACTTAAATGTGTTGTTGATTTAGGCATACCAGATATCATACACAACTATGGCAAACCCATGTCACTCTCAAAACTCATTTCTTCACTACCAATCCATCCTTCCAAAAAACCTTGCATTTATCGCTTGATGCGAATCATGACTCATTCTGGTTTTTTCTCTCAACAAATATTACAGAGAATGAATTAGAAATTGAGTATATGTTAACGGATGCATCTAGGTTATTACTAAAGGAAAATCCAATGAGTGTCACCCCATTTGTCCACGCCATGCTCAGCCCGATTATGACAAATCCATGGCATCAAATGTCTACTTGGTTGAAAAATGAGGATTCTTCCGCATTTGAAACCACACATGGGAGGTATTTTTGGGATTATGCTGCTCATGATCCAATATTTAACCGTTTATTCAATGAGTCAATGGCAAGTGATGCTCGATTAGTGAGCGACCTGTTGATTGACAAGTGTAAGGGAGTGTTCCATGGATTGGAGTCATTGGTTGATGTTGCAGGAGGCACAGGGACCATGGCAAAGGCTCTTTCCAAATCATTCCCACAAATGGAATGCATTGTCTTTGATCTCCCACATGTTGTTGATGGCTTACAAAGAAGCCATAACCTAAGCTATGTTGGTGGAGATATGTTTCAAGAAATTCCTCAAGCACATGCCATTTTGTTGAAGGTACAGATTTTAAATATTCGTTTACATGTTACTTCATTACAAATGGCAATAACAAATAATAAGATGAAATCCATTCAAAAAACTTATTATCATTTTATTTAGTTTATATATATTTTTTATTTAATTTTTTTCTCATACCAAAAACACCTATAATCATATAATTTTCTTCAAATTTACCATATTTTCTCTATCCTTCTATTATAATAAAACAAAATGTGAATGACATCGCAGTGGATATTGCATGACTGGAATGAAGAGGAATGTGTGAATATATTGAAGAAATGCAAGGAATCATTGAAGAAGAAAGGTAAAGATGGGAAGGTCATTATCATAGATATGGTGGTTGACAATGAAAACATCAATAAATCAGTTGAAACCCAACTCTTTTTTGATATGTTGATGATGGTAATACTCACAGGAAAAGAGAGAAATAAGAAAGAATGGGTTAAGTTGATTTTATCTGCCGGTTTCAGTGACTATAAAATAACCCCGATTTTAGGCTTAAGGTCCATGATTGAGATATATCCTTAATAAATATAACTCAATTGTTGTCAGCATTGAAAGTGAAGACACGTTATCGTATGGTATCACTTACTTGTTTTGATGTTTTTGTCAATTTGAATGTATTTGTTATAATTTATTTGCATATGTGTAATTTGTTTATCATTTAATATTCGCATGTTTGTATTTTATCCACTTTCGAGTTTTATTGTAATTGCTTAAGCTATTTAGAGATTGTACCATTAAGACCCCTCATTACTCAATAAAATTAGAGTGTTTGATTCCTGATAATGTTTCTTTTTAGCCTATCAATTTGCTTCTTTTTGGTTTCATCAAACATGACTTGAATCACAAGTTAGAACACTTAAATACGGATGTTAACTTGATTCAATCAAGTGTTAAGCTTGATTCGAATCAGGAGCCTTGTAAAAATTGAGATTTGGCTCTGGATGAATTGATTTGAATCACCAAATGAACTTGATTTGAATCACATTCTCATGTGTCTGAAATCAACTGTTAATCCTAATTCGAATTAGATGTCTCCATGAACCCAAATTTGGGCTCCGCATAGATGGACTCGAATCTAGCTTATAACTTGAGTTGAATCACAAAATCATGTGATTTGAATAGTTATTCTTTAGTTTAAATAATTATTTCTTTGATAAAAGTAACATAAGACACATAAATGAAAGTGTAAGTATGTGAAACCCAGAGAGACAAAGATGTCTAATTGTCTTCTCTCCTTTAGTGTGTTTATACCCAACACAATTTCTTCTTCTCTAGAACAACTTCTTGAGTCTTAATCCATGTCAGATTTACTTCTTTTAATTGCATCTTATTTTTGTGCGACTAGTTGTTGTTTTAAGTCAATTAGAGAGAGTGAATTGATTTAATATGGAAGTATTGTTCATGATTAATCAATCTCATGGTATCAATCAAGAATCAAGACTCATTTATCCATAAATTTAAGAGAACCTTGTGTGTGTGTGTGTGTGTGTGTGTGTGCGCGCGCATGTGTTCTTATTTCACATTCATCTAATTCCTTCTCACTTTTTGTTTAAGAGTGTTTGTGAGATAGCTTGGAACTGTTCATCATCTTCATCTTTAGTCATTTCTTCATTGTTGTGGACCTTCATCTCTAAAGATTGAGTGTTGAGGGAGACTAATGGTACATTAGGGTATCTAAAGAGTTTTTAAATTGCTTTATTTAAAGAGGATTTGGTTGTCTTGTGATTGACTTACAGTAGTAGCAACCAAGTCCTTAGTGATATCATGTATTTTTTACTTGGTTTAATTCATTTAGATGCTTCCAAGGTCTCTTAGTATTGTGTTTTACTTATGCGCTTCTGAAAATCTCTGATTTCGTTTATGGGACCTAATATGTTTTTGACATTATCTTAAAGGGAGAAGGTCTATTCAACCCCCCACCCCCCACCCCCCCTCCTTCTAAACTTATTTGTATCCATATTCTCACCCAAGATGAATATCCTAGATCAATTAGAAAAAAATAGATATTATGAGGTTGTACGTCAAAACAAAAATTTGAACTATGGACTTTTTTTGTGTGACTCTTTAGTAGTTAGTATCATTTCATCTAACTATTAAGAAAAAGTCAATTGTCATAATCATTCAAAAGTGATTGATTAGTGAACATGAATATGTAACAATAATATTGTGTTGAATGGATTCTTTGATTTATCATGTTATAGAGAGTGTTGGTGTAGTAAATATAACAGAAAAAATGGTAGAAAATAGACTTCGGTGGTTTGGGCATGTATAGAAAAGACATATAAATTTGGTGGTAAAGAGAGTAAATCAGATGTAAATGAGTCAAATAGCTACATGTATGGGAAAACACAAAAAAACTATAAGATAAATAATTAATAAAGATCTTGAGACTAAAAGTTTTGATAGAAGCATTGTCTTGGATAGAACATTCAAGTAGAAGTTGATATGTTTGGCAAACCCCACTTAGTGTAATAAGGCAGTGGTTGTTGATGTCGGTGTCATCATCATCGTCCTCCTCTTCATTGTTGTTATTGGTGGTGTTGTTGTTGTTGTTGTTGTTGTTGTTGTTGTTTTTGTTGTTTCAATTGTAGCTATTATTATTGTTGTTGTTGTTATTGTTGTTGCTATTGTCGTTGTTGTTGTTGTTGTTCTTTTTGTTGCTGATGATGTTGTTGTTGTTGCTATTACTACTTTGTTGTTCTTGTTGTTGTTCTTGTTGTTGGTATTGTTGCTCTTTTGTTATTGTTGATGTTGATGGTGTTGTTTTTGGTATTTCTATTGTCCAGGTTGTTTTTGCTACTGTTGTTGTTGATATTGTTGCATTGTTGTTATTGTTGATGCGGTTGTTGCTGTTATTGTTGTTATTGTTGTTGTTGTTGTTGTTGATGTTGTTGTGTCCATTAGGCATGGAAGCATAAACAGTACCCGCGAGTACCCACCCAAGCACTCCCTAAAATATAAATGGGAAAACCCTCTTTGATTGGGTTTAGTTTTTCCTCGTTACAATGTATGGGGACGAGTCGGGTAATGGGGACACTAATACCGACCTCGAACCCGCCTCCAAACTCTCCTTGTTTATTTCATGATGAACTTTATTATTATTTTTTATTATTTACACTATTAAATATATGGTCAATGTTTGATATTTTAATTTCTATTTATTATTTAAAATATTCGAAATGTATGTATGAAATTTTTTGAGATTGTTTTTATTCTATTACTTGTAATGTAATTTGATTTTGAAAAAATATATATTTCTAATCAAAAAATTGATTTCGTTAAAGGGATGGTGGCACGCCGGGGATACCCAAACACAACCAGAACTCGTTTAGGATGAATTTATATTATAATTCTTCATCCTCGTTGGGGATTCGAGCGGGAAACAAGAATTGTTTTGGGATTCAGGTTTGGATCTCGGACGGTTAAAAACCGTTGTCGACCCTCCCCGTGTCCATGCCTAGTTGCTATTATAATTATTATTGTTCTTGTTGTTGTTATTGTTGTTTTTCTTGTTATGGCTATTGTTGTTGATATGTTGTTGTTGTTATGGTTTTCAATTTTGTTGCTATTCTTGTTGTTCGTTGCCGTTGGGGTTATCGTCATCATCATTGTTGTTGTTTTTGTTGTTGTTGTTTTTTTGTTTTTTTTTGGGTGGCGGTGGTCGTTGTTCTCATTTTGGTCATCGTCCTCATTTTTTTTGTCATTGTTGTTATTGTTGGGTCAATATTATTGTTGCTATCATTGTCGTTGTCGTTTTTGTAGTTGTTGTACCTTTAACTTATTTTCAATTAGATATAAAAAATTACAAAAATAAGCGACTGTTCTTATGAAAGGTGAAGGGTCTAGCATATACCTCTCTAGTTTTGAGATAAAAAAGACAACAAAGAAAATAAGATAACATATCAGTTATGAGAGGTGAAGGAGAGAAACCTTAGTTCCACTCCCAACAAACAATAACTTTATTCTTAACAAAGTTGAGATAGGGGAAATTACACTTTACAATTCAATCGGCAAACTTAATCATTTTGAAATAAAAAAATAAATACTTTCAGGTCTCGAAGAAAGTAAATATAAAAAGGTGTGAATATATGATTTAAAAGAATAACATTGTTAATACTACAACAAATATACCCATTTTACCTCTGACGCAAAGGGGATTTCACCTCGGTTAGGGAAGCGAAATTACAAAGGGCGACATGAAAACCAGCTACCATATCCCTCGGTTTCTAAATAAGCGAGGGGATAGTTTAAAACTTCATTGGTTCGATCCTGAGCAACAATAGTTTTTATTCAAAACTTTTATACGCGCTCCATATACCTCTTAGTTTTTGTAAATATCCGAGGGAAAAGACCCCTATTTACGTTGATTTTTTTTAATAACCGAGGGGTATAACATATTTTTTCCATTTATGGTTTTGTTTTAAATTTCATTTTGACTGATCTTTATCGTTTTTTACAAAAAACCTACAAATTATGTGACATAATCAAGTCATTTGTATTTTATACAGAACATAAGACATAATACCAAATTTGCATTCTATACAAAATATAAATTGTTTACATAACATAACACAACATCCCAAATGTACTATGCTTACAACACTTATAATGACATTTGGGATACAGAAAACCTCTACCAAGAGAACCTATACATACTTGCACCTATAATAACACAAAAACCTCTATAAAATTCTTTTAACAACCAAGAAAAATGATGTTTATGAGACTCATGATAAAGTTGGGAGGCACCGGACCAACGTGATCGAATGTCATCTAGATCTTCTTGTAGGAATGGTACTTCGTCTCAAAACCTCTATAATTTGAACATAGTATCCACTTTCAAAACTTTTGTGTTGTTTTCGGGGATTGTAAATAATTTTCATATAGTTACTAATTAATCCACATAAATTACAAATAATACATTATGAAAAATAAAAGAATGTCAAAAGGCACAAGTAATACATACATGTGGTTCTATGATTTTTGGATTTCTACCTTGTAGATTACGTTTCACAAAGGTATATCCCTCCATAGCTCTACATGTCGGTAAAAATTAAGCATGAATAAAAACTATTCAAAATTAAATTTAAAATTTGAGTATTACAAATAATACCACTTACTCGCTCAAAACCTTTTACATATCTTCATCAAGTTTATAGTGTAATGAGCATTAAAAAACTACAACATTTTGCTTCGGACATAAAATAATTAGTTGTCAACGCTTCCTACATAATCACCTAGAATAATTCATAATGTGTATATAATTGATTTATAAATGAAAACACAAATTAAAGCATATACTTACCTATGGATAAACGGATCCAAGAAACATTCTTTATTCTCGTTAACCAGCTTATTTTGTATGTAGATCTTGATTGTGTTTGATGAATTACTTTGAAATTGAATGTTTAATCAATCTAAGAAACAATAAATTTTCAATTTCCTTTCAACCAACATATAATGAAAGACCCTAATTAAAATTTAATGAAAAATTTAAATTTATATATTAAAGTATAAGAACAATGAATGTAAATTGAAATCATAGTAAAAATAATACTTACAAAGACCACAATTGTATTACGGGTATGTCCAACCAATCATCTCCCTTCAACAATTCCTCAAGACAACTCATATGAAGTGTAAAACATTGTTGTGGTTCATGTTTTAATTTAAACTCGGAGAGTTCTGGAATCTCGTATACCATATTTGGTAGCCTTTGAATGTTATCTACTTGAGATGGCATGGTCTCAATATTGTGATATGATGCAGAACAATTATCTTTCGTACTAGCACCACCCATAACAACTTTCACAACTACTTTCTAATGTATTTCCAGCTAATTTGGAATTGGGTGGCTGAGTACGCCCATTGGTTTTAATTTCTTCCTCATAAAAACAATCGAAATACAATACAAAAATTAAAATACATAAACAATAACAACAACATACAACACAAATATTTAAAATTATTCTTATACCTAAATCACATCGTGGGTATACCTCTTCTGCTTCTTTTGGAAAATCCTCTCTCGCTCCTCCTGCAACATCCTCTCCCTCTCTTGCTGCAACAACCTCTCATGCTCCTCAAGATTCACCCTCTCATGTTCCTCTTGATTTCACTTCTCCATCACCTCCTGACTCCACTTCTCCCACTCATATCTTAATACCTCCCCTATGTTTTTAGTAACTATCTTTTCAATTTCTCTTTTATGGTTTACTTAGGTAATTAATTGCGATAGTCCAAAGAATAAATTTAAGCCGACGCCTCTTCGAAGACCACAAACACACCTAACCTGCTCCTCGATTCCAACTCTTCTACCAAGATGTCATGATGATCTTGTGGAACATAGATACCAACTTTGGCTTGTTCAACGGGTACATCCTATAACACATACAAAAGTTCATCGATCTTTTCCAAATTGAATTAACTAAAGTAAATAATTTTTAAAAAAGTATCTCCTTACAATCTTATCAGCCAATTTACATGTAGCATCTGGTGTGACGTCGCCATTTAGTCTTTGACTTTCCCTCTTCAATTTCGGATGGCGTAATGGTGGAGATGGAGAGCGATCAAGGCTTCTAGAAGGATATCCCTGCCTAGTTCCATTTTTTTTCTTTTTACCTTAATCATTCTCTACTCAAGTTTATCATATCCTCCACAAGATAATATATGTGCATAAATATTTCTAGCTTTATTCTCCTTTCCTTTTAGGCTCTTAACCAAGAAATCAGGAGAGTTGCGATACTTTACAAATTCTTCCCAAATCGTCTTATCAAAAAATGGATACTTCACGTATGAAGGCTTTATGTTATCTTTTAGATGTTTAATATATACATCTATGAGTTGTGTCTTAAAGTTTCTCCAATGTTCACTTGCATATGCAAGTCATTTCTTTTTCTGTATACTATCCTCTTAAACAATAAATAATTCCTGCATTTACAATAGAGTTGATATTAGTATTAAACCAAAAAATAAATGGTCATATATACTAGTAAAACAAATTAAAAAAATCTTAATAAATATCGTAATATTAGTTCAGAAGTTATATTTCAAATCACTATCAATGTTGTGTCAATCATCTATTAAAATACTCAATTTGCTTCTACCATGTAATGCCCCGTAACCCTTAAAATCATGAGCATTTTCTCCATAAGTCTTACCGGTTCTTAGATCAAAACTAATCAGGGAGCAAACACCGTTTTATGGGATTTTTTTAACCTTTGTACACATCATGACACCTGTAGTTTTTCTTTTACATTTTTTATTTACAGAGGTTGCATCGAATGTCGTATGAGAGGTACTTGTCGAATCACTCATGTATGTGTAAATTAAAAAAAATAGCAACATATATCTGAGACACCAAGGTTGTATTTCTAAAATTATAGATATTAATTGCAAGCACAAATGTTACCAACTGAACCTAAACCAATGTATTCCTTGTTATTCACATTAAGGTATTCAACATATCTTGAAAAGAATTTATCGTTAATACCATTTTCATCTGACATATATTCTAGATCATTAGTCTTAAACACAAAACACAGAAAACAGAGGCAACAAAAAAAAATTGAAGGAACATCCAAACCAAATATTTCACATTTGTCTTTTCTGTTTAACTAGAACATAGAAACAACAACCATATACACTACTAAAAATACTAACTAGAAAAATACACTTAAGTAATAAGTTACGTATATTTAAGTGGTATTACCATTTCTATGAACATTTCTAAAACTAACATTTCACTGTGTAACAACATTTTTTACAACATCTCAAAGGATATTTATAAAACTAAATCCATTTCTATGAGCCTTTTTGTTAGACAATGAAGTTACGTACCTCAAATGTGATGAAGAAGCTTCAAGGAGTTTTGAAATGAGATTAATTTTTCCCCGTGCAGATAGAGGATCGAGAAGTGAAACAGTTGTGTGGTTATCTTGGTTAAGGTAGTGTGGGGAGGACCAACTGGTGGAGGCATAACTTGGGATCAGGAGAGTCAGCTTATAGAGTTGTATCTGACTCTATTTCCTTCAAGTAACTTCAAAAGGAGAGAATTCTATAAGTAAGGGATGTCGCATAGCGAAAAATAAGGAATTGCTGCCGAATTTTATTTATTCCAAAGAAAAGGTAAAATATCGATAAAACCCCAAAAGTAAAAAGAAAATAGTTGTCGTAACCAGATTCGGGTTCGGAAGCTGGTTATTCAAGGGGAATGTATTAACACCCCTCACATATGTTGTACTCAACGGGAACCATTTTTATGGTTCTTTGCATGTATGAGTGTTACTATCTAAAGGTTACTTGATATTGGTTTTAAATAAGGGAAAAAATAAGTTTTTAATTAATGTGCTTGCAAAGATTTCAAAATCTTGTGCCTACGTATTCTCATAGTGCAATGAGAAAATCAGAGTCTCGTATTTCATAGTAGAAAACTACGTATATTGTTGGTTGTTTTTATTGAATGATGTTTGTATACTCGCGCATGAGAGACTTAAACGTTTGTTTGAATTGAGGTAGAAGGGACGTGTTTGTGTCACATTCTAGAAGTTAAACGTAGCTTGTATGCTCACGCATGATAGGTGTAAGCATTGTTTGTATTGCGATAGAACATAAATAACATGTCATTCATTTAAAGTTTCTGAATTCCCAAAGGTGAAAAATTGAGTTTTATTGGTGGTGATTGATTTTAGTATGAGGACGGATATTTAGAAATGGAGATATACAACAGTGTCTGAGCATTCGAGGAGAGAGAATTTACATCCTCCTCCTTTTTCTTCTTTTTATTATGAAAATGACCTTAATTTGAATTGCACTAAAATCTATGCATGAAGGTGAATACTTTGAAAAATTGGGTCAAGCGTCCTATTTTAAAAGATATTCAAAATAAGGATATGAGTACACCCTCTCATTCTTCTCCATTTGCTTAAGACTCGTGTGGCATAATTCAAATCTTATTTTTAAGTGTTTTAAATTTATTTATAAAAAAAAAGAATTTTTGTTTTAATGGACAAGTTAACGATATGATTAGAAGAAAGGGGTGAGATATCAAAGAATGAGAATGCCATTTGATGTTGTCAAGTTTTGATGGTTACCTATTTCTCATATTTTGAACATGAATGGAATTAGAATTGACTTAAGGGAGCATATAATGGCACATGCATGTAATGGTACAAATAATGAATTAAAGGATGAAAGCAAGACTACAATCCTAATCTTGGATTAATTTTCCAATGATACTCTAAAAAAATCTATTATAATATATTAAAACTGAGCCTCACACGATTTTATTGACAAATCATTCACTTACTCGTCACATCACTAAAAATCTGATGTGGCATTTTTCCAACACCATTATTTATCAACATCCATATTTTGACTCTTAAAGTACCAAAACGGTCACCATCATTAACAATAATATTAATATAAATAATAAATAATAATATAATATTTGGCTAATAATAATAATAATTTAATTAATTAATAAGATAGATTTTGATCTAATTAATTAATTAATTAATTTTTTTCAATGTTATTATATTATTTTATTTTTAAAATCTTTAAATAATATTTTATTATTATTACTATCAGTAAAGTTTCTAATAATCATTTTACTAATACTTTTGGAATAGAATGAAGTATTCAAATTTTATATAAAGTAACCGATGATTTTACTCTTATTCTATTTATTTTGTTGAAAATTGTGTTTTAGTAGTAATTACTAACATATTTAACTTTTTGTTTTTAGTTTTTAATATTGTCATTATAATATATATATTAGTTACAATTCATTTTTTATATAAATATTAGTTATAAATTTTTAGTTATACTCTTTTAATTATTATAAAAATTAATGTTTAGAAAAGGAAGAGTTTTATGAAACGGTGAATGTAATAAAGTTTTAAATTATAAATTCAGTCAAATGGATATAAATTAAATTTAATAGATTTTGTTTCTGTTATAAACTCAATCAAGATATATGTGATCTTAGATTTTCTCCAATAATATTATTTTATTATTCTTTAACAGTCAATTTGTTTCACTTTTTTCTTTAAATAGATAAATTCCTCTCACTTTCTCACTCACACGTACTCCTTCGTTCCTTTTTTTAGTGTCATTTTTTGATTTTTTATCCATACCAAAAAATGTAATCATTGTTGTTACTTTTCACACAATAATTATTCTTTTACCTATAATACCCTTAATTATATATTACATTCATTTTACTTTCTCTCTCTATAATAATTGTCTAAGGGTAATTTTAACAAAAGAGCCATTAATACTACATTGAACTTAGCAAGTAAAAGAAACATATTTTTCTCATGACACTTATAAAGGAACGGAGGAAGTATCTTTTAGAACTTGATGCCTAATCAGACAAAAAAAAATGAAATGAATGGGTGCATAACCAAACAAAAAATGAGATGAATGGGTGAACTATTCAACACCGATTAAAAAAAGAATTCATTTTTCTATCTTTATCTAATCCAAAAGCTCTTGGAAGCTAAACACATAAATTCCCCAACCTATAATTAAGGACTATTAGAAATTTTGGTTTAATTTCCTTCCTCTTTCTTCATAATTCTAAAATTGTAGTAATTATGCTTTCTTTCGGATATAAATTCTTATTTATTTCTTTAGTATAAATTCTAACTATTATCTTAATTATATTTTATACTCAGAATTATTTTGATATATGTTGTTTCCTGTCTTTATAATAAAGATGCACATAAATTCACCGGTTTTCAAATTGAAAGTTCACATAAATTTACGTGTCTTCAATTTGAAAGTTTATCGTCTCTATGAATAATAATCATTTAAATTGTCAAATTTTTTGTGGTTTAGCTATATGGAATATTTGATGTTTTTATTCTTTATAAAAAAATGTAGTCCTTTAGACAAACTATTTCTAACAATACTATAATTAGTGCATATATATAATATTTAATTTTAATTTCTAACAATACTATAATTAGTGTATACAGATAATATTTAATTTTTGTTTCAATTGTTATGAATTTTTATTTTTTATTTCTTTCTTGTGGCCAATAATAATCTATGTTCTCCATTCATATTTAATAATTAATGACTTATTAAAAAACTAGAATTTATTTCTCACTATTTTAATTATTCATCAATCCAAATTCCGACTCTATATAAAAGTGGAGTCTCCATTTTAAAATATTAGTAACATTATCTACCAATCAAAATTTTAATTTTGTAGTTAGTATCATATTTAAAAAAATCAAATTGAATCTCAATTTCTCACTATTTACTAATTATCTATCGATCTAAATCCCCAACCTATAATTAAGGACTATTAGAAATTTTATATTTCTTACTTATTATTCATAATAATTATCTACAATTCCAATTTCTAACTCAACAATTAATGTAATATTAAAACAATTTAAAGTGTTTTTTTCATTATTTTTTAGTACAATTATTATTGCTTTGTAATTGCCAATCAATCAATGATTCTCTTTGAATAAAAATAAATTAAACTAATTTATAAATTTAACCATAAAATTATTCTATTATCTATTATTCAATCATTAAAATCATTAAACTTTTAAGATAAAATTAATTGATAAAATTTAGTATAATTCTTATATTATTTACAATTACATCGGTCTTTTTTATCCGTCCTTAAAATTTAAGTTATTCTCAAATGTCCTAATAAACTCATATAATAGTTAATCAAGTAGACTCACTAGAAAAAAAATTCTATCAAAATAATCAATTGATTTTCTCTATTACTCTTAAAATTCAACTTTTTTTTAAATATGTGTTTACAAAATAAAATAAAATCTAAATTTTATAATATTATTTAAAAAACTCATCTCAATAAAATTTAACTTATAATTTTCAAATAGAACAACAAATATTTCAAATTATTTCTAATGTAGTACTGTTAAATTATAATTACATATGCATATTATAAATTAAACCATAAATTTTCAACTATAATTTATAATTTATTATATAACAATGTCCTATAAATGTATTATTAAATTGAAATAATTGAAATTGAAAGGGTAATTCAATTGAACTAATACAACTATAAATATTAAAAATTAATGATAAAATCAAATTTAAATTTTATATTATTATTTAAAAAACCCGTCTAAAACCCGCGCATCGTGCGGGTCTTGTTGTAGTTTAATAATTAAAACTTAAATTGGTAATTAACTAAATTCTTTTCTTAATCCTAAAGGATTTGTTATTTCTTAAACTCTTCTAATTATCACATCCAATCCTTAACAGTTGTAGTTTACGAACATTGATTTTAAGGAAGTACATGTCCTCCGATTTTCATTTATCATATAATATCAATATGCACACCAACTGTTCAGTGAAATTTATTTGTTTTTGCTTTTCTACTTAAGATGTTGAATTGTTGTAAGGTTAATTCTCGGAGGCTATGGTTATTGTTTTTTTTATAGAAAATTTAGGAGATGTTTTTTTTGTCTTCTATATCAAAGTTGAGTTTTTACCTTAAATACCTGATTATTTTAATAAGCTATTTAATGCCCTATGTCTAAACTCAATTTTATGCTAAACTATGATAAAGTTTATTCTATGTTGATTTTTAAGATACTTTGATTTTTATGCTACTTTTATTTGTATGCTATTTGAAATTGGATTTTTTTTAAACAAAAAAAGTGATTATTAAATAACATGTTTATATGAGTTAAAGGAGTTAATATGAGTTACGTCTAAAATTGTGAAAAATGACATGTTCATATAGATTTTGTAAAATAATGAACACCATAAGATTGTGATCCAAGTAAGAGGTTTATCAATGGTTGGAAATTAACTTAACCCTTAGTTGCAGATCGTTAATCTCAACCCTTAGATTGATTGTTATGAACGGTTAGGATTGAATGAAAATTTAATTGAAAATGGAAGTTAGAATTTGTGGTAGTTTGATAGGACTTGTGCTAGTTTGGTAGTTATGATAGTTAAGGGTTAATTGTATAATTAGACGATTATGGATGCATTGGTTGTTAGAGGCAGATGATGATTTAGTTTTGCAAAAGTACCAAGTTCGAATGTAAGGAAATAGGTCATTAGTGATTATGAATGAAACTTGGAATTTTTGAATGCTTTTGTGTATTATTTTCTCTTACCATTTTGCCTTGAATTTTTGGTGAATGATCCCATGTGTCATACCCTCAAATTTACCCTACCTCTACATCATCCTCTTAAACCCTAATCCATGAGCATACATATTATACAAATCGTCTCATACGCATTTGTACTTAATGCCTCTCAATAACCCACAAACACAAGGCATGTGATTCATCTATGAAGCCTCCAGACCCTCTAGCCATATATAATTGATTTATAAATGAAAACACAAATTAAAGCATATACCTACCTATGGATAAACGAAGCCAAGAAACATTCTTTATTCTCGTTAACCAGCTTATTTTGTATGTAGATCTTGGTTGTGTTTGATGAATTACTTTGAAATTGAATGTTTAATCAATCTAAGAAACAATAAATTTTCAATTTCCTTTCAACCAACATATAATGAAAGACCCTAATTAAAATTTAATGAAAAATTTAAATTTATATGTTAAAGTATAAGAACAATGAATGTAAATTGAAATCATAGTAAAAATAATACTTACGAAGACCACAATTGTATTACGGGTATGTCCAACCAATCATCTCCCTTCAACAATTCCTTAAGACAACTCATATGAAGTGTAAAACATTGTTGTAGTTCATGTTTCAATTTCAACTCGGAGACTTCTGGAATCTCATATATCATCTTTGATAGTCTTTTAATGTTATCTACTTGAGATGGCATGGTCTCAATATTGTGATACGATTCAGAACAACTATCTTTCGTACTAGCACCACCCATCATAACTTTCACAACTACTTTCTAATGTATTTCCAGCTAATTTGGAATTGGGTGGCTGAGTACGCCCATTGGTTTTAATTTCTACCTCATAAAAACAATCGAAATACAATACAAAAATTAAAATACATAAACAATAACAACAACATACAACACAAATATTTAAAATTATTCTTATACCTAAATCACATCGTGGGTACACCTCTCTATTAGATACCCAAAAGTGCTTATTTGAGCTATCAAATATGGGCATCTTTCACTCCATTTCCTTGCTAAAGTGTTCGAAACCACCTTTGTTTTAGATGAATTGCAATACAATGATAAACGATCTTGGTACCTTTGATTTGTGTGTTATTGTGCAAGAATTAGGCATGAAATAATAGAAAATGAAGGCACAAGAAAGTTGACAAAGGGACCAAAAAAAGGATGCATTCATCAGCTTGCTCGCTAGGCGAGGGCTGTGGCGAAGAGCTCGCTAGGCGAGCACCCAGCGAACAACTCCAGTATTTTACAGTAGCAAACATCAACAAACTCGCTAGGCGAGCAGCCAGCGAAGGTGGTAGCGAATACGTCCAGACTTGGTCAAAAGCGCAGCCAGCACTCACTCGCTAGGCGAGCCATTAGCGAGCTCCCAGCGAGAAATTCCAGTAGCAAAACCTCCTAAGCTCGCTGGAGCGAAGGTTGAAGCGTGGGCTTCGCCTAGCGAACATGCAAATCTGGCAAAGGATATTTCTTTGGGCGCAGGTGCCTCAGGTGCCTCATTTTGGGGCTCGCTAGGCGAGCCATTCTGCTCGCCTAGCGAGCATGACAGCTCAGTAGCAGCACTAAAAGTAGCAGGGGCTACTTTTTGGAGTCATACCTTACACTTCCATACTTTTGTACTTTTGAGATATTTTTCCAGCATTGCTCTAGAGATACTTTGTGACCTAGAAATCATTTATCTTCATCTCTTAACAATCTTTCACAAAAAGAAGGTGGATTCCCATCCAATCTCGATTATTCGACTCGGATGTTGATCAACCTTCTTCCGAAACTTGTTGACCAAGCTACCATGAAAATGAGTAGCTAAGTTCTTCATTTTGTCAAGGTTAGATGTAGATGGTCATAAGCTTTGTGTGTATATGAGATGATCTTCATTTGTAAACTCTTTAATGATGAATATATGGTGAAAACTTTGTTTTATTGAAAACTCTTTGTGTTGGTTTATGATCGAGAGATGTTTACCAACTCTTTACCTAGGTTTTCATCCAATCTTGTTTGTTAGCTAGAGATAGTAATGAATGATTTTGTTCACCATAAGGTTGAACCAAAAAGTTGTCATTTTGATAGATTGTGTTAGAGATAAACAATGGATCAAAATGGGAAAACTCACAATGTGTGTTAGAGATAAACACATTGGGAGGACATTGTGAAATAGTTTATCATCTAAAGGAGTTTATAAGTTTTGTTGATCGAACATATACATGCAAAGTGATCGTCGAACCCTAACTTTGGCAATATTTCTCAAATATTAAAACCAAATCTTTTACCGCATTTTCTCACACTTTTATGCAAGATACCGTGACTAAAACACAAACCCCATTGTTACTACGAGTTAAGAATTGAAACAACTGTCGAACGGCGGCGATATCTCACAATCCCTGTGGAGACGATAACAAAAACCCGACACTTAAAAACACAATCAACAAAATGGCGTCGTTGTCGGGGATTGTGAATTGATATTGCGAGCATCGCAATAGTTGCTTAATTTTTAGCTTTCGAATTTTTGACTTGTGCTTGTAATTTGTTTGGTTTAGTGTGCAGCTTTCGTTTTATGCGAGGGCAGATTCCTGTGGACGAACTTCTTTTTGATCCCGAGATCGAAAGAACCGCAAGGAGGCTGAATAGCAGAACGAGACGAAGGAGGCAACAAGCTAGACAACGACAAGAACAAGGAGAAAGTTCTTCTACCACACATCCACCACCGTTCATACCTATCATGGAACCACCACAACCACCGCCCATTTCCACTCCATGTGTAAACAGTCCAAGGAATACTGCTTAGTTTGCCAACCACACGGGAAGGCAAGCCGAGATGAAGACGGGAACTCTTAATTTACTATATGGAAGTCCATTCACCGGAATGGACCATGAAGATCCCTTTGCTTTTCTCACCAAATTTTACGAGATTGCATTGGCGACCGGAGTTGATCAAGCTCAAGAGCTACCGTTGTTCAAAAGATTATTTCCCCACGCTTTGCTCGGCAAAGCAAAAGATTGGTACTTAGATCAAACACCTGCCGTCATGACAGATTGGAACGTGTTGGAAGAGAAGTTCATCGAAAGATTTTTCTCCCACAACCGGTTCATGGAATCCAAGACGGCCATCTCAGTGTTTTCACAAGGAACCAACGAATCATTAAATGAGGCGTGGGAAAGATTCAAATCCATGCTTCGGAAATGTAAAGGGCATGGTTTTGATGAATTGACTCAAATCCATATTTTCAAAAATGGACTTCAACCAAATTGCAAGACTTTGTTGGATGCTACCTCGGGTGGTTCTTTATTGTCTAAAAACGCCGAAGAAGCTACAGATATCATAAATTGAATGGCTCTAAATGATCTCCAAAGTCAAAGTAGAGGCAACTCTTTGAAGAAGCCGGAGTGCTTGAACTTGGGACGAACGATGCCATTCTTGCCCAAAACAAACTCATTTCACAACAAGTGGAACTCTTAACGCAGCAAATAAAAGAGTTGAGAGAACCTTCAAAAGCTAAACAAATAGCTTGTTGTGAGCTTTGCAAAGGTGAGCATGACACCGGATTTTGTCCACCTCCCGGGTTCGAAGAAGTAAACTACATGGCAAACCAACGAGACTACCAACCGAGACAACAACAACAACAACAACAACCTTATCAACCACATCCTCAAAATCAACAACAACACTTCCAAGGGAATCAAGGGTTCCAACCTAGGAGTAACTATTACCATAACCAAGGTTATGGGGGTGGTTCTTCTAGCCGTCAAAACCCTCCCCAAAATCCTTATCAACCTCAACAACCTCCGGTCGTAACTTCAAAGTTAGAAGAGCCATTGACACAATTTATGCAAATGTCAATGGCTAATCAAAAGAGCAACGATGCGGCAATCAAAAATCTCGAGACTCAAGTTGGACAACTTGCTAAGCAACTAGCGGAACAACAACCCAGTCCATCTTTTTCGGCGAACACGCAAACAAATCCTAAAGAGCATTGTAAAGCGATCACGACGAGAAGTGGAAGGGAGTTGATTAGTGAGAATAAAAAAAGAGATGAGAGTGAACAAAGAGAGGAAAATAAAAAAAAATGAGGAGGAAATATTGGAGGATAATATTGATGGTGAAGTGGGGGAGTGGAGTGAGGAAGAAGTTGAAAAGAACAAAAAGAATGATGAAGTTGAAAAGAAAGAAAGTGTGGAAATTGAGAAAAATAAGAGTGATGAAGTAATGGTGGAGAAAGTAACAAAGAAAAGAGAGAGAAGTTCTAGAGTTGCTAAAGGAAAGGAGGTAGTGAGCGCTACTCCAATCCAAAACCTTCCTTATCCACATGCTCCATCTAAAAGGGAGAATGAACGGCATTACGCCCGGTTCATGGATATTTTCAAACAACTGCAAATCACATTCCGTTTGCCGAAGCATTGGAGCAAATGCCCAAGTATGCCAAATTCATGAAAGACATACTTACAAAAAAACGGAGGTATACAGAACCGGAGACCATTGTCCTAGATGCGAGCTGTAGTGCAATCATTCAAAGGACGCTTCCGAAAAAAGAGGTTGATCCGGGACGAGTTACTTTGCCGGTTAAAATTGGTGATATCTATGTCGGAAAAGGACTAATTGATTTGGGGTCAAGCATTAATCATATACCATTGTCTATTGTAAAGAGGCTTGGCAACATTGAAATTAAGTCCATCCGTATGACTTTGCAATTGGCCGATAAGTCGACTACCCATCCTCATGGCGTAGCCCAAGATGTTTTGGTTAAAGTTGACAAATTCTTTTTCCCGGTCGATTTTATTGTTATTGATATGGAAGAGGATGATGATGCTCCGCTCATTCTGGGCCGACCGTTCATGAAAACCGCGCGCATGATGATAGACGTTGACGACGGTTTGATGAAGGTGAGAGTCCAAAATGAAGAAGTTACTTTCGATCTATTCGAAGCAATGAAGCATTCAAAAGATAGAAGTGATAGCTTTCGCATCGATGTGATCGAAGAGGCAATTTTGGAGGTTTCTAAGCATATTCATGAGATATCTCCTATGGAGTTAGCTCTTGATGACTCATTTGAAGTTTTCACAGTTGAAGAAGAGCAAGCTCTTGATGAATGCTTAAGGGAACTTGATAGTGTAAACGAACTACAACCGTGGGAAGTTGAGGAGGAAGACTTGAAGAAGGAGGTTAATGACGAAAAAGCGCCTATTGAATTGAAAATGTTACCTTCTACTTTGAAGTATGTATTCCTAGATGAGACCGAAGCAAAGCCGGTCATCATAAGCAACCTTTTGTCAAATGATGAAGAAGCCCGTTTGATCAATGTGCTGAAAAAAAATCAAGAAGCCATGGGTTGGACTCTTTCCGATCTCAAAGGAATTAGTCCTTCCTATTGCGTGCACAAGATCTTAATGGAAGAGGATTTTAAGCCGGTATCTCAACCACAACGCTGCTTAAATCCTACTATGAAGGAGGTTGTTAGAAAGGAAGTTGTCAAGTTATTGGATGCGGGAATGATTTACCCGATTTCGGATAGTCCATGGGTTAGTCCTGTGCATGTGGTTCCGAAGAAAGGTGGAATTACCGTGATCCGAAATGACAAGGATGAGTTGATCCCTACTAAAGTTGCAACGGGGTGGCGAATGTGTATTGATTATAGGCGGTTGAATACCGCAACTCGAAAAGATCATTTTCCACTCCCGTTCATGGATCAAATGCTCGAAAGACTCTCGGGGCAACAATACTATTGTTTCTTGGATGGCTATTCCGGGTATAACCAAATTGCGGTTGACCCGGCCGATCATGAAAAGACGGCTTTCACATGTCCGTTTGGAATTTTCGCATACCGAAAAATGCCCTTTGGGTTGTGCAATGCACCGGCGACTTTCCAAAGATGTGTGCAAGCCATTTTTGCCGACCTTATTGAGAAAACAATGGAAGTCTTCATGGATGACTTCTCGGTATTTGGTGGTTCCTTTAGTTTATGCTTGGCAAACTTGAAAACGGTGCTTGAAAGATGTGTGAAGACCAATATTATGCTCAATTGGGAGAAGTGCCACTTCATGGTGACCGAGGGGATAGTGCTTGGCCATAAAGTCTCTTCAAGAGGGCTTGAAGTTGATCGTGCTAAGGTTGAAGTGATTGAAAAGTTACCTCATCCGGTGAATGTGAAGGGAATCCGAAGCTTTTTCGGGCACGTCGGGTTCTATCGGCGCTTTATCAAAGACTTCTCAAAGGTAGCTAAGCCTTTGAGTAATTTTCTAGCTAAGGACCAGGTATTTCTCTTAACCGATGAATGTTTGCAAGCTTTTGAGACTTTGAAAGAAAAATTGGTTACCGATCCAATTATAGTCGCTCCAAATTGGAATTTAAATTTTGAGCTAATGTGTGATGCGAGCGACTATGCAATCGGAGCGGTATTAGGCCAAAGAAAAGAGAAAAAATTTCATGCGATACATTACGCAAGTAAAGTTCTTAATGAGGCTCAAATTAACTATGTCACCACTGAAAAAGAATTACTTGCGATAGTGTATGCGCTTGAAAAGTTTAGGTCTTATCTTATAGGGTCTAAAGTCGTAGTGTATACCGACCACTCGGCTATTAAATATTTGCTCACCAAACCGGATTCGAAGCAAAGGCTCATCCGTTGGATCCTCTTGTTGCAAGAATTTGATGTTGAAATCAAAGACAAGAAAGGATCGGAAAATTTGGTGGCGGATCATTTATCTCGCTTAGTTAATGTGGAGGTTACCGCTTCAGAGAAGGAAATCCGGGAAGAGTTTCCTGATGAAAAACTTTTCAAAATTCAAGTTAGGTCGTGGTTTGCAGACTTTGCGAACCACAAGGCTAGTGGTTTTGTGCCTCCCGACCTAACTTCGAACCAAAAAAGGAAGTTTCTTTCGGATGCCAAGTATTACGTATGGGATGACCCGTACTTGTTTAAGTTGGGTAGTGATAACCTTTTAAGGAGATGTGTTACTGGCGATGAAGCGCAGAGCATCCTTTGGCATTGTCACAACTCGCCTTACGGTGGACACTATAATGGGGTGAGAACGGCCACTAAAATCCTTCAGTCAGGATTTTATTGGCCCACTATTTTCAAAGACGCACATACCCATGCGCAAAGTTGTGATAGTTGCCAGAGAAGCGGTGGGATTGGTAAGAGAGACGAGATGCCTCTCCAAAACATCCAAGAGGTCGAAGTATTTGATTGTTGGGGCATCGATTTTGTAGGATCATTCCCACCCTCTTATGGTAACGAGTATATGCTTGTCGCAGTTGATTACGTTTCTAAGTGGGTTGAGGTGATTGCCTCACCTCGGGCGGATGCGAAAACGGTAATAATTTTTTTGAAGAAAAACATATTTTCCCGTTTCGGAACCCCCCGAGTGTTGATAAGTGACGGAGGGTCACACTTTTGTAATGCACCGTTGGAAAGCATTTTAAAACATTACGGTGTATCACACAGAGTGGCAACTCCGTATCACCCACAGGCTAATGGTCAAGCCGAGGTCTCTAATCGTGAGATTAAGAGAATTCTCGAAAAAACTGTGTCAAATTCGAAAAAAGAGTGGTCACAAAAATTGGATGAAGCGTTATGGGCATACCGTACCGCCTTTAAAGCTCCAATTGGGCTCACTCCTTTTCAATTGGTGTTTGGTAAAACTTACCATTTGCCGGTCGAATTGGAGCACAAAACCTTGTGGGCTCTGAAATTTTTAAATTTTGAAAAGGATTTGGCCGGTGAGAAAAGGAAGGTGCAACTGCTCGAGTTGGAAGAGATGCACAATGCCGCATATCACTCAAGTTGGTTGTACAAAGAGAAGGTAAAAAAATATCATGACAAAAAGCTTCGAAAGAAAGAATTTGTCCCCGGACAGTTGGTCCTATTGTTCAATTCCAGGTTGAAGTTATTCCCCGGAAAGTTGAAATCAAAATGGTCCGGGCCATTTCGGGTCAAAGAAGTTAAGGAGTACGGAGCTATTGTCATTGAGGACATGGAAAAGAAGGAGAGTTGGACCGTTAATGGCCAACGTTTGAAGGTTTATCTCAGCGGTCATGTGGATCGCGAGAGCTGTGCTATTTCTTTGGATGCTCCTCTGTGAGCATCGAACCGTCGAGCTTATCCGACGTTAAACAAGCGCTGGTTGGGAGGCACCCCAACATTGTAAGTATTTACAGTTTTTCTGTGGTGTCGTATTGGGATTCCAATTGTTAAACCTTGCTGAATGTACCAGGAATGCTATTTTGAAAAAAAGCAAATGCTGTCATGCTCGCTAGATGCTCGCTAGGTGAAGCAGTAGCGAGTGGATTCGCTAGCTGCTCGCTAGGCGAAGCAGCAGCGAGCGATGCGTGGCAGAACTCATTTAATTATCAGCAGGCCACTCTTTTGGGCCCAAGTACCATTTTTATTTTTATAACTCTGAACTCCAGAACTCACACACACTCTCTCACTTTGCATCTCACTCACAACCCCACCTGTTACATTGCAACCATCATTGTGCATTCTAACTTCTACAGATCTCAAACCAGGTTTGCCCCTTCTCATTACTTTATGCTTTCACATTGTAAATTTCTGAATTATATGTCATTTAGGGTGAATTTGGGGGAATGAGTGCATTAGGTTTTGCATGTGGGTGTAGATTTGCATGTACCTTAGAACGATGCCTTTCAGGATAAATCATTTTGTTCTGAAATAGATACCATGAGACCTTGGGTTTTTCTGAAATTTTAGTGTAAACATTGCAGAACCCAAAAACCCGTAAGATTCACTAGCAACTCACTAGGCGAATCAGTGGCGAGCATTCGCTGCCACTTCGCTAGGCGAACCTGTAGCGAAGCTTCGCTAGGTTCTCGCTAGGCGAAGCAGCAACGACCATGACAGTAGTTGGAATTCTGTTTTGCTTTCTAATCTGTTTTGTGTTTGTGTTGTTTCCTCTCTATGTATTTGCAGATGGAATCCAGGTCCGGCGCTTCGAAAAAGAGAAAGGGCGGGAACACTTCCCGTCCTATGCCCATACAATTCGACACCGACAAATTCGTCGGGCCAAAGCAAGCAGCAAGATATGTTGCTTTGGAAAAGCGAAAGATTTTGCCGGAAAAGAGATTTATAATCAACCCTGAAGGCACGTACCGAACATTCGCCGGTTTGATTAACAGCAAAAAGTGGGACCGGTTGATATCCCCCTTGGAGCATTATGACATCGCAACAGTGCGTGAGTTCTACGCTAACACACTGTCGAAGGACGACGAGCCATTCACATGGACGTCTAGAGTGTCCGACCGTCCTGTTGCATTCGATCGGGATGCAATTAACCGTGTCCTGGGTGAACCGCTCCATCTGGGAGCCAATGAGAGAGACACTTACCATAGAGATTTAAGGCTTCACCGGGATACCGATTCAATTTCTGCTGCCCTGCTTTTGGAAGGGAAATCAAT